>NW_027528977.1:9962197-10150479 GCF_008692635.1 Crocuta crocuta | reverse complement strand
CCCCCCCCCCCCCCCAACTCTTCCTCATCACTTCCACTCTTTAGAACCTGTCTGTGCCTCCCTTGCAGGATGTATGGGAGCTGCCTTAAGGGCCTCCCAAGGGCTTTGGACAGATGATTTCCTCCAGATCCCAGCTGCTGCCAGCCCTTTCCTCCCCTCCTAGGGGCTTTCGAGCAGGATGGCCTCCCCAGAGCAGCTCACAGGGCAGCCAAGGTCTGGGCATGAAGGATGTGCCTGCAGGGGGCGTGTGTGTGGCATGAATCTGCTTATGTACTAACATGTGTGATAGGAGGTGCTCAGAGCTTTGCCAAGTGAGAATCAGGCTCCTATTGGCCTCACTCCACCGTAGCCACTCGGGAGGCCCTTCCTCACCCTTCTGCACCTCCTAAACTTCTGTGGCCCCTCTCCCCACCCCTGTACCTCCCGATCAGACCCCTTCCCCCACCTTACCCCAGTGAAAAGAAAATAACTGGAAGCTTTTATCGTTCAGCAGAAGCAACATCAGAAAACAATTATTGTTTTAATTACCTGCTGTCGCCGTACAAGACAGGGAGGTTGTAAAACGCGATAAAATCTTTCATGTTAATGGACTGCCAGCCTGGGCCAGGGCACGATTTATGGGACTGCAGCTGGCAATTCCAGTCAGCTGGTGTAGAGGCCCCAGGGTCCCCCTCTCCCTGTCCCTAAGGTCAGGCCTCCGGTGCCATGGGTGATATACCAGCACATACACAGGAACATCCCGGAGGCTCCATTCCCTGCAGGGTGAACCTTGGACTGACCCCTCTTTCTGCTCCATGGAAGACATGCCAGTGTTGGGCTGGCTCCCTTAAGTAGGCCCTCTGCCCACAACTCTGCTCTGCTGTGGCCACCGCCCCCCACCTCACCCCCAGGCTCTGGCCACACAAGCCATTGCCCTGGGCACCATCTTGGATTCCAGCACTAATTGTTGGTCCTTCCCTAAGCCCTGTCACCTTAAACCTGTCTCTTCCTCCTCTCCCTCACTCCACCTCCTAGAGCCTGACTGCTGGCCACTGTCTCCTGACAGAGGACCTCATCTGTCCTCCAACACACAACCAACCCAGCCTTACTGCTATACTTTCATCGCTCCAAAGTCCAAACAAAGTGGTGCACCCCTGCTTGGGAACCACCCCTGCTTGGGAACCACCCCTTTTTAAGCACTTTCACACATTGGTCATGGAACCCTCACAACAGAGCTTTGAGGAGCTGCTGTCATCATTCATTAAGAGTGATGGAGGTTGAGGTTGTGAAGATAAGTCAAGTCCGCATTTTGTGGTGGTCCCTAAATACCATACCAAGGAGTTTCAAGCCATTCCAGAGATAGGGAGCTACTGAGGATTTTAAATCAAGAAACATGTGATCAGATCTGGGTTTTAGAAGGATCATTAGTGGCCCAATGGCAGATCCATGGGTGAGAGAGCAAAGCTCAGAACCAGAATGACCAGATGAGGGCTGACAAGGCCTACAACCTGGCCATGGCAGAGATAGTACCAAAGCCATGATGACTTGGCGCCAAGCAGGGGTCTGGCATGCATGGTGGCCACTTTTGCCTAAAGAATGCAGGTAATTGGCTAAGTCCCAGGGCACAGCAGGAATATCTGGGACTGAGGCCAAGTCCAAGTAGGGAAGAGAATCTTTAGGCCATTGCCAGGTACTGGGGTGGGGCTTCTCCGTGCAACCTCAGGAGCCTGGCCACATCTCTGGACAGGCTTGGGTGCAGGCTGGGAGTCTGCCTGGATGGCTTCACTTATTAATTCATTCTCTCCCACTCATTCATACATTCCTTAACTCATGTCCTCCACAAATGTTTGCTGAACACCATTTGTGTACAGGCTCTGAGCTGGACCCTGGGGGTGCTGGGAAGTATGATAGCACGCTCCTGGAGCTAATGTTCTAGTGGAGGAGATGGGCAACGAGCCAGTGAGCAAATGAAGAAATGAAATAATTGCATACTGTCAAGAGTGCAGAAGAGAACAAAGGAGCTGAGATGGGGTTCCCCCTCCTTTCTCCTCCTCTCGGTCCCTGGCCTGTCTGCCTCTGAGAAGTGGCTCTCGGCTCCCCAGCCCTGCTGAGATGCATGGTTGGCATTAGCGGCCCAGCCTGCCCAATATGTCTCCCTGTCTTCCCTGGATTACTTCCACCATTTTGGCTATCACTTCAGAACTCTAATATATTCCCCAGGGCCTGGGAGGGGCCATTCATTTAAAGATCTTTCTATGGAGCCTTCTCCTCTGAGGACCCTGAGGGAAAGAAAAATGCCAGGAGTGGACGAAAAAGAGAGCAAGAGGAATCTGATTTCAGAACTCCCAAGCAGCAGGACAGATGCAGTAGAGAGAAGGGCCCAGCATGCTCAGAGACTTCTCTATCCAGTGGTGCAAGTACCTTCCCCCTCCCTTTCACCTTCTGCTGCACCCCTGCAGGAGTCTGAGACAGCACGTCCCATCCTCATAAGGGAAAGCTGTCCCCAGGTGCTGGGAGATGGTGTCCCAGGTTATAATTTGGTGTGCGAGTGTCCCTCTCCTGTCCTTCCCAGTTCTCTGAGGGGCCACACGTGCGCTGTGAGGGATCCTGCAGAGACCAGCCTCAGGGTGCTCCAATCCTTGTAGCTGGGCCAGAGTGGCTCGTGGGCTGGTCCCACCCTGTCCCAGGTGGCCAGAGAAAACAGAGAAAACATGTGGCCACCAGTGTGGCAGCCCCAAGGCAAAATGGGATGCAGGAAGGTGACAAGTGTGCTCTGGGCCTGGTTGGTGCTCATATGAACTGTCTAGGCTGGGAGTCATCACCCCTTTGGGGTTTAGGTGGCAGCTAACTCTCATGAAAGCGTTCAGAAATTCCAGCTCCCTGCCTGGCACTGTGGACAACCTCTGCACTCTGCAGGGAGAGGGGCCAGGAAGAGAGGTGGCTTCAGGGTGTCTTGGTGGGGTGACAGGTGTTCTCACACATCTCATGAGGCTGGAAATGGGGCCTCTGGCCAGAGACTGGCTTTGTACACCTGGAGGTGGACATTGGTATTGGTGTGACCAAGGAAAAAATATGTGTGCATGGGTGAAGGTGACCTCACTGCATGCTTGGAAAGCAGGGATGCAGCCCCTGGGGGCTCAGGGTCACCTGCCAGGCCTGCCTCTCTTCTAAGTGTGAACAGAGGCTGCCTGCCCAGTCCACTGTGTGGCAACGCAGCTATCTGGGCCCCCTGCCCGTGGCTGAGAGAGGTCCTCATCCAGGATTCTCTAACCACCCTAGCCCAAATTTCAGGAAATTCCCTGATCCCCTCCCAACAGTTCCAGATGCTCCAGAGCCTCTGATCCATTTCTCTCATGTGCTGGCATTTTCCTGCCTGGCTCTATCCCTTTCCCTCCTGTCAAACATATGAAATCACTGGGCTCCTCAAAGGGCAATGCCAAGTCCCTCCTCAACATGCAGGTGTATGAGTGAGTGTGGAAGGAAGTGTGAGTGTGTGAATAAACACTTGCATGCCTTAGCATGGGTGTAGAGGCACCAGCATAAATATAAATGGATGCTTTGATAAAGTGTGTGTGTGTATGTGTGTGTGTGTGTGTGTGTGTGTGGTCTGACTCTGTGTATCTTAAGTGTTCTGGGTGTGGGTCCCATGTGTAAGTGTATCTTAAAAATGGATTCATCTGGAATTTGAGGCAACTGTTTTATCATTGATAAGGAGCTGACAAAGAAAGGAAACAAAAGGTCTGAATTAATAAACAGTGTTCTGGATAGAGAAGTATAAGATGAGAGCTCAGCCAAGAATTGAAGCTAATCTTTTTTTTTTTTTAACATTTAAATAAAAGATCTGGAAGAGAATGTGTACAGTGAAATCACCAAGTTTGCAGTTAAATCTAAACTCTCCTGGGTGGTAGTAAAATGCCAAGCTGGTGAGGGATAAGCTTTAGGAAAATCTTATCTTGAAAGGCAGTGGGTTGGGCAGAGAATGGCCAGCAAGTTTTAGTTTGGGAAAAGTAATGTGGATGGTGTCTGAGGGAATGTATTTGAAGATTCTTTCCTAAAGAAGGACCCAGAAGAGCTATAAAAGGCTGGACATAGTTGGGAAGGAAGTTTGAAATAAGCCATAAATGTTCCCTTCTCCTGACACATGAGTGAGGGTTACCTTCATCCAACATTCTGGTGTGCTTGTGGTCATGCCTCCTTTGGAGAGCCATCCACCCAAGAGTGGGGAGGAACCTGAGTTTTACTACAGACTTACATGATCTGAGTGATTCATTTCCCATCCTTTACTCTCAGTTTGTACATCTGTGAAATGGAGGTAATGATCTCTGGGGCCTGCTTCACAGGGAGTGTGAGAGACACTGAGACTACGCAGACAACAATGCATAGGTGACTATAAAGTTCAGTACAACCATAAGTGGTTGTTACCAAGAGAGTTGTGATGAGAAGGGAACTGTCATATAAAATCAGACTGGCCCGCCTGGGAGAACCTCAGTATACAGAGGGAAGCTAAGCTGGAATATGGTAGAAATTTGTAACATCAGAAAGGCCATAGAGATGGGACATGGGCTCCCTCACTAAATCCCAGCCTGGCAGAATGAACCCATCGCCACTCTGGGACCCCACCAAAGCTCAAGAGAGGTAAGTTTAAAACCAATAACAGGAAACCCTGCCGCACTCAGCAGGGAATAAACTTTGAAAATCATTTCCCCTGGAGGTGATACAAGCTGGAAATATAAATTGCTTCCAGGAAGGTTTAGATAAGTTCATGGATGGCAGAGTCAGAGTGGTTCTTAGGCCAGATTAGGATGTTGGGAGGCCTCCACCCTGTGAGGATGATGTCAGAGAGGAAGTCCCATCGGAGCCAAATGCCTGGGCTAGTCCTAACAGCCTGGTAGCCCTGTCTCTGTATGTGTGTGTGTGAGTCTTTATTTAGGACTACCTTGTCCCTATTTGTGAAAATGGCTCCTCACTCACTAGTCCACCTCTGTTCTGAAACTTTACTTCCTCCCCAGTCCCTCACCTTCATTGCTGGTCCCCATTCCCACTCTCCAATTTCTGCCTTTACAGTGTTGATCTGTGAAGGTCAATGTCTTGACCATCTTGCCCCTGCCATCTCACCTATCCTCATAGAATCGCTACACCCTCCCTCTGCGTACTGTCTTCTAGCACAGGCACCTTGCTTGGCAGTGTCCATGAGCCAATGAGGACTGGAATCTCATGCCAGGCCCTCCAGTTAATGCTGTTGGCATGCAGCCTCTCTCTCCGGCTTCCTGCCCAGGGCGCATATCTGCCTGGCTGCCTCTCCCAGGGTCCCCAGCAGAGGCTGGATGAATGAAGACTGATGTTCAAGCACTTCAGGAACCCACAACCCTGGAGAGCTTGGGCACCTGAGGATGGACTGATACCTATCCTTGGGGACAAGGTTACCATCAGGAAACAGGCCTGCTTGGGTGTGTGCCAGGTTATCTGTCTCATGCAGAAAGTCTTTGGGGACTGGGATTAGCAAGGGGAAGCAAGGTTATGGAGTCTGCTTCCCACTGTGGTTCTTAGGTGCTTTGAGCCCTTTCCAGTTCATCACGGATGGGCTGTGTAAGCTCTGTTTTAGCACCACGGAGAGCAGTCCCAGACACGGCAAACGTTTTCAGCACCATGGGCAGCTCCATGTGGTGCCATTGCCCCCTCTTGGGGCTGCTCTGCTGCCTACCTCTGCTAGCTCCTCCCAGAAGGTCCCCACCAGTTCCAGAGAATTCATTTATCCATTCAGCAAGATTGACTGAGCACCTACCTATTATGTGCCAGTCTCTGTTTTAGATGCTGAGAGCACATCACTGAAGGAAGCAAATACTTGCCCTGTGGAACCTCCATTCTTCCAGGTGTGGACTTCTGCCCCATAGGAGGAGGATGTTCCTAGAGCTTGCTCTAGGCAAGATGGTCCTGCATACTCATGGAAGGTGAACAGATTATGCCTTCTTACAAACCTGGTTCTGCTGCTTAACTTGTGGGAGGGAGCTGGAGAGGTAGGGAGTAGGGATTGGTGAGGCCCAATTCAGATGGTATTTTAGGATTCTTGGAAGCCAGTGTGATCCAGTCATGCCTTTGCTGAAAAACCTTCCACAGTCCTCCAGCATCTGTGGAAGTAAATAGCGGTTCCCCAACCTGTCATTCAAGCCCCTGGTAAAATGTGGCTGCTCCATCTTGCCAGTGTTCATGCCTCTCTTCTCATGTTGCCTATACTCCAGCCAAACTGGATTCTCAGTTAGACATCTTTTGGTTATAATATGACAGAAAACTCAACTCAAACAGACTTAAACAGTAAATGGATGTTATCGACTCTTGTACTGAAAAGCCCAAAAGTATGGCTGACTTTGGGCAAGGCTTGATCCACGGACTCAAACCATGTCAGTCTGCAACGACTCTCTCTGTTTCTCTGCTCTGCCTTCTGTGGTGTTGCTACATCCTTGGCTTCCTCAGGGCAGCCCCCAACACTCCATACCATCCTTGTCTTGGTAACAGAATGACTGCAGGAGCCCATCCCCCACATCATTGCCCCCACATCATTCATTCATTGGCTCTGTACTTTTCCCAAACCAATCGCCAAAGCCAAGACAGGAAATGCAAAGAAATACATTTGGTTTAAGCCACTCAGGGCCCACTCCTGGAGCTGATGGGAGAGTCATTTCCACCCAAACCACACAGCTGAGTACAGAACAGCAGGGAATTCCTTAAGAAATGGTTTGGGGGCAAGGAAGGGATGGAGGCTGAGGAGAAGTCAGCAGGTGTCCGATCATTGAGCATGCTCTTTTCTGCTTCTCTGATTTTGCACCTGCTGCTCCCCTGTTGTCCCGCCTACTGATACCCTATGCCACCTTCAAGGCCTTTCTCAAATGCTACTGCATTCCTAACACCACTCCCAAAACACCCTTCAGGAAGTCACATCTGCCTCCTCTGATCCCTCACTGCACTTCCTGCTTACTTCTCCCTTCTGTCTCCCCACCATTCCCTTGATCATAGGCAGTGAGCGGAGTGGACATGCATCCCAGGGTACATGTGCTGGATGGAACTGGGTGATGGATGGCCGCTGTCACATTGGCTCAGTTGGATGGGATAACAGCACTGCTGAGCCACAGATAGGCCAGGAGGACTGGCTGGCTGGGCAGGCCCAGGGCTGTCCCTGATGGCCATGTCCACATGGCCTGGGCTGTCCCTTGTCATCACCTCTAGTGAAAGCTTGGACTTGCTCAGTCTGTGGGTAGAGTCTTTGCCTCTGAAGCTCTCCTGGCAGTGCCAGTCGAAATGTGACAGGAAAGCTCATGTGCATGGAGAAGGTGGCCTAGCCTGAAAGTGGAGGCACCTGGGAGAGGGTCAGTAGGTGTCCCAGGAGAGCAGACGCTAGGATCCAGGCAGCACCTGGGTTCTTTCTCCTACCTTGGTTTCACTACTTCCTCTTTCTCCTCAAAGTGTTAACCTCCTTTAGGCCTCTCTGGCACTGGCCAGGGGTGGAGGAATTGGTGGGGAGAGGAAGGACTTGGGAGGAACCTGCTGGTCTAAGGGAGAGAAGACTGGAGCTGAGTTTTGGAAGGAGGGGGAAGGGATGCAGCCATGCTGGGAGGAAGCAGACATGAGGTGGTGCAGGGATTGGGCTGTGAGCCTGGGGAGGGACCAGAGCCATGATTCATTCCCACCACCAACCCTTACAGCTTCCCTCAATGAGGTAATAGTCACATCGGCACTTTTCCCCTTCAAGCTCTTGTTTTAATAACAAGTTGGGCTCAGCAAGGGGCTGACCACATCTCTTCATCTCTTTCTGTTTGATGGAGACCCTCACCTTGTCCAGGAGCCACTGATCTGGAGCAGACCTCAGGGTGGCCAAGGGTGCCTGTGAGGGACGAGTAGGGATTCTCTATGAGGGAGCTGGTGGGCAGGACAAGACGGACGCTTCTCTCCAACCTGGTCCCAGACCTCCCTGATGACCCTCTTCTAAATCACTAAACAAGGGGACATATTATGTCCAGGCCAGCTTCAGAGAAATCTCATTCTGCAGTGGGACAAATGGGACTTGATGACAAGGAGACCTGCCCAGGCAACCCCACATTGACAGTCTTCTTGCAAAAAAGCAGGTGGGGGTAGGGTTGGTGACAGCTTCCTGCTTCCTCCACTCTCGCCCTCCTCGTGGGTGTCCCCAGTCCCTGAGTGGCCAAGGTGGGGAAGGTTTCTGCCCTCTGATTCCCTCCTTCTGGGTATCTGGACATGGATTTCCTCACTGGAAAACTCCATCCAGCAGACAGAAGGTGTCTTAGTTCATTCAGGCTGCTATAACAAAAAATACCACAGACTGGGTGGCTTAGAAACAGAAATATATTTCTCAATTCTGGTGGCTGAGAAGTCCAAGATGAAGGCACTGGCAGATTCAGTATTTGGTGAGGGCCTGCTTCCTGGTTCGTAGATGGCTGTCTTCTCCCTGTGTCCTCACATGGCAGCAGAAAGGCTGGAGAGCTCTCTAGGGTCTGTTTTATGAGAACATTAATCCCATTCCTGAGGCCTTCTAATACCATTGGGGGTTAGGATTTCAACATATGAATCTGAGAGGGGGACGCAAGTATTCATTCTGTATACTGGGATGAATAACTAGGCACTGAACGCATGCAGTGTGACTTGGTTGTGCATTGAATGCCATAGCAGGTAACGGGATATTCTTTCTTGTAAGGTCATGAAGTCAGACAGCATGATAGTGATCACAAAGCTAAAGTTGGAGGGGGTGCCAAGTGTCTGCTCCAATTTATTTTTTTCAAGCCACAGAGCTGCTCAGTGATACAGGCAATTGTGGGTGCCATTGGCAGACAGGGATGTGCCAGAGTCTAAGGGACTTGTGTAGGTCACACTGCTAGCCATAGGTGAACCCAGGACTCAGACTCAGGCCTTCAGCTCTCAGATCAGTGTTCTGGCCTCTATCCCAAGCCTCACCGAGGGATCAACTCAGGAATGCTGTGAGAAGCAGTATATGGGCTGGAGTGGTGGGGGGGGGGGAGTTGCTTTGGACACACACCCTGGAGCTAGAGTGCTGGCTTTGCCATGTCTGGCAGTGTGATCTTGGGAAAGTTACTTCACCATTCTGAGCCTCAGTTTGTCACCTATAAAATGGGAGTAATGATGGTACCTAACTTATGAAGTTGTTGAGAAATCAAATGACATATTATATATGAATGCATATGGTACATAAAACAAAGAATTTTTAAAAAAAATTTTTAACATTTATTGATTTCTGAGAGAGAGAGAGAGACAGCGTGAGCAGGGGAGGGTCAGAGAAAGAGAGGGAGATACAGAATCTGAAACAGGCTCCAGAATCTGAGCTGTCAGCACAGAGCCCGATGTGGGGCTCGAACCCACAAACTATGAGATCATGACCTGAGCCGAAGTCAGACACTTAACCGACTGAGCCACCCAGGTGCCCCAAAACAAAGAATTTCTAATCCAGTTAAATACCTGCTTACCATACGTCCCTGCAGTCCCACTCCCGAGAAATGAAGACCTGTCCCCCCAAGGCCTGTATGTGAATGTTCACAGCAGCTATGTAATCACCAAAATCTAGAAATAGCACTAGTGAATGGATAAACAAGCTGTGGTACATTCATATAATGGAATACTGCTCACCAATAAAAAGGAACCAACTACTGATTCAAGGAACAACATCGATGAACCTCAAAAGCATTGTGCTAAGTGAAAGAAGGCAGGCACAAAAGGCTGTGCATACTGTATAATTCCATTTCTGTGACATTCTAGAAGAGGCAAAACCATTAGTGACAGAAAGCAGATCAGTGGTTGCTGGGCTTGGGAGAAGGGATTGATAGTAAAGGGGCTATAGGGGACGTTTTTTAGGGGGAACAAAACTGTTCTCTATCTTTTGATTGTTGTGGTGGATACATTTGTTAAACCTCATCAGACTATAAATTTAAAGGGGAGGGCGGTATTTTATACATCAAAAAAGACAACCTTGATTTTTAAAAAGCAGAGCCTGGGGCATAGTAAACAATGTAACTGTTAGCGGCCATTATCCGTATTAGTGCCGGTCAGATCGTGATTACCCTTTGAAGAGTCTCTGGATTCGTGGTTCCCATCCCAGACCCACCCTGGCTGTTCATCAGGGCCCACCCTCCAGCTCAGGCAGGCGGGTGGGGGGGGGGCGGGGACACACAACGGGGAGTCTCAGCCCACCCCACCCGCTCTGTGGTTGCAGACAGACAGGGAGAGGAGCGCATGAGGAGGCGCTCAGCTGTTTCCTGATCTGGTTTCCCTCCTGCTGATCCTGTGAGGCGCTCAGCGACACGTTAGCAAGAAAGATGCCATGAGAAATAAAGTTTGTTATGAATTATTCTTCTTGGGGCTAATTATAGGCACAGAGGATTATTTACAGAGGCAGGAGGCAGCAGGGAGGGGGAGGGGCCTGGAGCCGAGGAGTGGAAACAAGGGCTGGAGAGAGTTAAGCAAATGGGGCTGTGTTTGGGGGAGTAAAAGCACTTTTTAAGTAAAAGCTATAACTAACCTCAGGTCCACGCTGATGAAGATGTCTCAGCCAGACATCCCAGACTTTGTCATGTCCTTGAGATGGACTGGGATCCTACGGGGTGCCAGGGTTCTCTGGGTGGGGGGCGGGCAAACATAGGGTCCCTCCTCTCCTGGAATCCCAGGGGCCATGTGGGCCTGTGTCTGCACCACTGTCCAGCCCCACTCTGTTCTCTTGGTCTTTTCTTGTTCTTGTCCAGCAGGAGGCGGGAGCAGAAGCCAGATTGAGCCAAATGTGGGCACGCACTGGCTTTAGCAGGCCAGTGAGAGAAGGGGCCAGGGGGGACGTGGGTGAACTGTGTCATGCTTGAAGCATAGCCAATCATGGCTCAGGGGGTGTGGGCCTGGTGTGGCCCCATCTCCCTTCTTCACAGTGTTTGCATGAAACTTCCTAGTTTTTAAATGTTGGTTTAAACCCATGAGACACATCTAGAGGCCTGTGGACCAGCAGTTCTCAGCTTCTGAAAGCCAGCCTGGCCTCTTACTGTTCCAGTTGAAGATAGAGAACACAGGCAGGGCTGAAGCTCAGTGCCTCCCCCACCGCACACCACCCCCCCAACCTGCTGTGCTCCATAGCCCTCCCCTCCCCTGCCCAGAACTTGACAGTTGCTACACACACATACACACCACACACACACACACACACACACACACACACACACACACACACGAGTCTGCCACAGGGTAGGTCGATGGCTTTCTCCACTTGCCAGAGGGCACTGATCTTGCCCTCCCCCGACTGCAAGCAGTGGGCTTTTCCAGTTATTTATGCCTGGCTGCCTGGCCATCTATCCACTCAACCAGGCAGGAAATGACAGAGTCATCTTCTGCTCCCTGCTGCCTCCCTCCCGGTCAAGACGGTCATCTCCTCACCCTGCCCACCCCCAGATGCTTTTCACATCCGTTCCTTATTCCTCATTCCTGGTCTCCGGTGGCCTGTTCCAGGTCAGGCTCCCTCTGCAGTGTGGTGTCAGCCTCCACTCGCTTCCTCTTCGCACAGCAGAACTGCCTCTACAGCATTCTGATCCCACCTGCCCTGCTTTCCCGCGCTCAGTGTCCTGGCACAGATCAAACCTTTTCTAATCAAACCATGCTGCCACCAGATATGTCCTGCCTCAGATCCTTTACTTATGCTCTTCCTTCAGGCTAGAATACCTCTCTCCCCTGCCTCTTTCCTGGGGCAAGTGCATCCCCTCCCCCCATCCCCACAGCAGGGCACACACACCGCATTCCTCCCCTGCCCGATGGTGAGCACCCCAGAAGCCCCCTTGGCAGTGTCTGGCACAGAGCACGCCCCGCAGAGACTCACTCATCCCCTCACTCAGAAAGAGGTGGTGAGGGCCTCTAGTGTTTAAGGCCCTGTTCCGGGTGAACAGGACAGACAGGCTGTCCACTCCTTGAGCTGCACTTCCAGTTCCAGGCAGATGGACAACATACAAGTCCAACAGGGGACCTATCCGAGAGTGCCAGGGGTACCATCTGAGACAGGGTGCTCAGGGAAAGCCTCTCCGAGGAGGTGCCCTGAGCCGAGATCTGGACAATGAGCATCAGTAGGAACAGCATCCTGAATAGAGGGAAAGCAGGTGCAATGCCCTTGAAGCAGGACTGATCTTAGAGTGCTGGGGGAACAGGTAAGCAGCCAGGTGTTAGATGGTGATTAGGGAGGACAGTGGCCCATGACACCTGAAGGGACAGGAGAGGCAGAGCCAGCAGCTTTCCAGCTAAGGTGGTGACAGTGCTGTTCGCGTGCAGAGCTGACCACTTGGAGTGGCCACCCGGGATGGCCAAGAGGAGACACCCTGCAGACACAGGCCTGAAGGTCCTGCAATGGGGATTTTGGAGCCTTCTGCCCTGAAGTCCTCACTGAAGCTTGCTGTTCTCCAGGAGCAAAGAGAAAGCTGATCGGAGGGATAGGAGAGAGGGGAGATCTTCAGAGAGCCCTAAAGATGGAGGCCAGGAGGAGCTCCTGAATCAGAGGAGTCACAGGCAAACAGAGAGCAGGTTTCAGTGAAGAGGTTTAAGTAGAAGCCAGGCTGTCATGGCTGAGTCAAGAACAGGATGGAGGACAGAACTAGGCTGTGAGGGCAAGAGAGAGAAGAGACCTAGGGCTGGAGAGGGGAAAAGATTTAAACAAGTGTTTTTCTTGTTGAAGGAGGAGAGTTGAGCAACCTTGGAGACCCTAGCTCAGTGACCCTGCCTCCAGGAAGCCCTCCTGGATGCCTCAGATCAAGCCCTGGATGCCTCAGATCAAGGTGTTCTCACACCACCAGTGCTTCTCTGACAGAATTCTGACTATGGGTTATACTTAATCACAGACTTCCTGCTCTGACACCCAGCCAATGTCTGCCTCCCATAAGTGAGTGAGCTCGTGAGAGAGGGGCCTGGGTTTTTGCCCTCTGTGATAAGTTTAGGCCATCACCCAGGACCAGGCAGGGCCTGAGGATATGCCCGGGAGAGCAGGCACAGTCCTGGCGGGGAGGCTCCAGAGGCAGCCAAGACTGCTGGCTGGTGAATTGGCCCAGAAGGAGGTCACGCTGACCTTGAAGCCAGCAGGCCTGTGGGCTGTGAGCACATCTCAGCAGGGCTTGGAGGGGAAGCAGGGTGGATGCAGACACTACAAGAGTAGTGCCCACACGGAACCCCACTTCCACCTGCACCCCACCTGCACTCGGTCCCGCGTCCCCTCCCGGCCCCCCACCCCCTCACGTTCCATTCGTGCAGCTCAAATGGCAGCACCCGCATTCGGGTGCAGGGGCAGATGAAGGTCTGCCTTGCGCACATCGAGCTGAAGTCGGGCTCCGGCTGAGTGCGTGCACACAACAGAGGCCCAGGTCCCGGTTGGGGCTTTGTTGTATGAAACCTGCCCATTCCCACCTGGCACCTCTTTCTGGGATGGGGTTTGGGAGAGAGGCACCAGGCAGCCCAGGGACTGACCGCTGTCCCAGCTGGTCCAAGCGGGAGAGCCGGTGTGTACGGCCCAGCGTGTTGACCCATGAGTCTTCTCCCAGGGCCTCCCTTGGGTGGGGGCCCCCACCAGGGAACAGGAACTGAGGTGGGAGACCCTCAGCAGCCTTTAGCTTCCCTCAATTCATTAAGACCTGTAAATTTCTCATTAATATACTTAAAGTTCGTTTTAAGGGGAACAAGCACAGAGATAATTGATAATAAACCCTCAGTTAATGCCCTCGGTTTACTGTATGTAATTTATATCCACAGATAGTGTCTCTCACTCCCAATTACCCATTTAGCTGTGGCGATAACAGCAGTTCAATCAGACCGATACCAACTTTTATATATTCCAGCCTGAGAGCAATAAATACCCACACAGGGAGACTCACTGGGCCCACTGCATTTTTTTATTAAGATTTAAATATTCATGCAATTATTAGTGATTTATTAAGAGCTAATGACCCCTCCAAGAGGCTCTAAATCTTTACCCACAGAGGCCCCAGCCCTCCCCTCCCCCATTGCCCCATCTCTCCTTATTGCCCCCCACCCCCAGTCAGAGAAATGAGCTGGTCTTCCACAGTCCAGATGACATCATAGCATCACCCATGTTTCCATGGCTATGGCGGACAGGTGAGGTGGAGGCTAGGGACCAAGGTCAGGCTCAGGGCTCTGTGAGGGGCTGGGCTCCGTGAGGGTGGAGACTTTCTCTCTTTTCCCAATCAGACCTGGAAGACTTGAGGATGAGTAGGCTGCCCAACAGTCCCTCCACACACTCCCACTGACCTGCAGCCTCCTCCAGGCTGGTTTCCAGGAGCACACCCTCCCCACCTCATTCTGACCTTAGTGTAGCTCCACCCACTCCCAACCCTCCCCCATACCCCTTCTACCCTCACACTGGTCTGAGTCTTCCCATTTCTTTAGGGGAGACAGTAGGCCAGTTTCTCTCTCCCCTCCTGCCCTTACTTACCTATCTTTCATTTTTAAATGCTTCACCCTGATCGCATCAAGGATGAGAGAGTGTGCAGGGATCTGGAGTTTGGGGACTTGAGGCCCAGAGAGGGCAGTGGCTTGCCTCAGGCTGCACAGCAAGGCCCAGGCCACCAGTCTCTCCTTACTCCATGTTCACTCACACCCTCTCCCGTACCCTCCTCTAGTCCTTGTCTCCCCTTCCCTGTAAGGCCTCGGAGCCCATTAAAGGGGCAGGAAAGATAATGAACAAACCAGGAAAACATGAAATCAATATCAGGAGAAAAAAGTATGGCTGCCGTTAAGTAAAATAAACAAGCTGGTAATTATTTGGACGGCGGGTAATTAAAATGGGGTGAGGGCTCATTACTGTCTCATCAGGGGTATGATGGGCGCAGCCAGACACCCTCTTCACAGCTGGAAGATCACAGGCAGGCTGGGCTCCTACCCACCCAGAATTGGGGAGAGGGCGTCACAGGGGGTTTCCTCTGTGGATGCCTGCCTCAGCCCTACCTGTGTCTCTGTCTTTAGCAGCCTTCTCTGGCTCTCCGGGGGTCGGGATCTGAGGACCAGACCCAAGGCAAGCAAGGCAGGGCAGCCTCTAACTGCTGTCCACCCCTTCTGACCCCCTCTGCTTTCCCAGCTTTCTGCCCTTTCTGTAATCCTCGGCCTCTAGGAAAGGGGCAGTGCCTGCAGACCTCAAGCGAGGGCATATCCCTGTGCCCACAATTAAATCCCAGCCACCGGGGACGCTAGACAGATGACTTCTGCTTCCCAGAACTAAGGAGCACTTCCTTCAGGAAGCCATGATGAGGAGAGGTCCTAGGGAGAAGACAGGATGGGGGGTGGGGGGGCTGGCAAGGGAGGGAGGTGTCAGGGAGGAGCAGGATACCAGGGGTGCAGAGCAGTGACTGGGGGGCCCTCACCCTGCTGTGACCCAGGTTCTTAGATCTGTAAAGTTGGAGGAGACCTTGGACATCGTCCAGTCTATCTTTGGCCAGCCAATTTGCTTGGCCCACAAGGTGTTTAAATGTTTAAATTAGTTGTCAACATTTTAAAACAAGAAATTTCACATAAAAATGGATTTCCAGCTTCTCTTCAAAGAAAGTGTAGCAGCTGACTGGACAGGCATCTTTGCTGTCCTTCTGGCCCCTACCCAGCCCTGAAGACACCTGAGTTTGCCACCCATGACCCTTCCAAGGCTCACAGAGGCAGTGATCTGCTCAGGACTTCATAGCCTTGTAGAGAACTAGAGGCCCAGTCTTCTGAGGCCCAACTAAGGTCTCTGTCCTCTGCTCTCAGCAAGTATGTGCCTTGGGCTGGTCACTGGCAGGGATATAAATGACATGGTTCCCAGCCCAGAGCTTGCAGTCAGTAAGGGGCCTGCTTCATCTCAACCACAGGTACTGACTCCCAGCTTGCCAGTCCCTGAGGTGGACACTGCTGAGGAGAGGTGGCTCCCATCTACTGTGCACATTTAAGGGCGCACGGTCTGATGGAAGAAGCAGCCACGGCACAACAAGCCTGTGTCAGTCAATAATGCTCGCTCAGCCAGGAAGCAAGGGGAGGAAGCCATGCATCTCTGCTGCAGAGAGGAGCCGGGGAGGTGTTAGGAGAAGGTGACACTTTGCATTATGAATTGACAGGGCTGGTGGGCATTGCGAGTGAGTGGGGGGCCCTGTGGGTGCAGGGGGAAGTTGAAGTGAGGGCAAGGGTCCAAGCGTGCAGTGAGAGTAGATTGTGGACGCACTGAGCTGGCTGCAGGGTGTGGGTTGGTGCCCGGGGTGAGGCTGATGCATTGGGTGGGGTGGGGTTATGGGGAGCTGACCTTTACCCTGTGGTCAGTGGGAACTATTTCAGGGGTTTG
The DNA here is from genome assembly GCF_008692635.1 of Crocuta crocuta. Classification (NCBI taxonomy): domain Eukaryota; kingdom Metazoa; phylum Chordata; class Mammalia; order Carnivora; family Hyaenidae; genus Crocuta; species Crocuta crocuta. The sequence goes on along the minus strand of NW_027528977.1, from coordinate 10,134,164 downwards.
AAGTGTGGGATCGGATTTTCTTTCTAGAAATAGCACTATGTGGCATAGTTGAGGATGGCACCAAAGCCAGGTCATATGGGAAGGCAAGTTTGAGGCACTGGGGGTAGGGGCATGAAGGGTTGGGTAGCCATAAAGGGAGAGAGGAAGGAGTGGGTGGGAGAAAGTCTGGGGTGACACTCAGGGGGCTAGAAGAGGTCAGAGGGCAAGAGGGCCCAGTGACTCTAAGACTCCTACTGAGGCTCCCTGGGGGTGTGGCCTGCTAAGAGCAATCCCTGAGAGCAGGAGGCTTGGGGAAGCCACTGAGTCCAACTTGGGACATGCCCGGTGTGACGTTCTGGGAGGCATCCAGACGCAGGCAAAGGAGAGCTCAGCAGTGAGGGAGGCTAGGGATCCTAGCTGGGGAGCCATGGTCAGGAGGCTGGTGGGAATCCATGGGAGCAGGAGCCCCAAGAGAGGGCAGAGCACAGGTGATCCAGTCACAGGGATGGGGAGGAGAGGAGGAGCTGGGGTGTAGGCTCAGATACCACCGCTGCTGGTAGGAGCTGCATCTGGACTGGGTTTTCCCGTGGGTCCCTGTATGAAGAGAAGTCCAGACGGGCTCAGCTGTTGAGAATGGGGTCACAGGATGGCTGATGACCTGTGGCCACAGGGTTATCATTCCTGGTGAGGGCATTGGCCACCTCAGCCAGATTTAGCCCAAAGGACAGTAGGCAGTGTTGTTATACGTGTGTGTGTACAAAGCTTGGTGTGTGTGCACCCTTGAATGCCAGAGCACGAAGCACCGTGAATATGATTCTGGAATGCTGTGTGCCTAGGACTTCCCAGGTGGGGTTGTGGCCACTGGCCACCCCATGGGGCAAGGACTTGAGTCTGTCTTGGGTGCTACTGTGTGGCCTGTGCCTTACATGGTGCCTGGTGCATCATGCCCAGCACACATTTGGTGAATGCGTGTGTCCTGATTAAGAGCTTAGGGTGCTGTAGCCATCTGGCCTGGGTAGGAACCCATCACTCACTACTTACATCACCTCTCTGTTCCTTGGTTTCATTGCCCGGAAGTTGGAGATTTAAAATAGTTCTTTGCGGGGCGCCTGGGTGGCTTAGTCGGTTAANTCTCTCCTAGAAATAAATAAAAAATAAAAAAATAAAAAAAAAAAAAGAAATTGGTGAGGTTATATTTAAAAAAATAAATAAATAAAATAAAATAAAATAGTTCTTTGCCAGGGTGCCTGGGTAGCTCAGTTGGTTAAGCATCCAACTCTTGATCGCAGCTCAAGTCTTCATCTCAGGGTTGTGAGTTCAAGCCCTGCATTGGGCTCTGTGCTGGGTGTGAAGCCTATTTAAAAATAAGTAAATAAACAAAAATAGTTAATAGTTCTTTGCCTCCTAGAACTATCACGAGGGTTAGATAAGAAAATCCACGTTATGCTAAGACTGTGTATATATGCGTGTGTGAGTGTGTGTGCACACGTGCATGTGAGTGGGTGGGCATTTGTTGGCTGTAGTTGTGGGTAGCATCTCCCACTGGCCAAGGGTGCTTCTTATCTGTGGGCTCTGTCCAGGGGCTGAAACAGCCCTGTGCTGTCCGGTGCACACTGAGCAGAGCCAGGCTAGGGAGTGGTATTGCCACTCCTGCACCACCCCTGGCTCCCACTCTGGCCAGGCTGGCATTAAACCAGTGAGATATGAAATGCCACCGTATCTGGGACAGGGTCTTTAATTAAATTAATTGCCAGCAACATTGTAAAAATGCTGATGGGGTCATAAACGGCGCATCGCTGATGCCATTCATCATTTCCTCGGTCTTGCTGGGGGCCTCACCTGGGCCAGGGGTGGGACTGGGCATGCGGGGTTGAGCCACTGGGGAGCTCTGCAGCCACCAGGGTCTCTGGCGGGTGGGCTGGCGCGTGGCAGTCAGGCCAAGGGAGAGAGCGATGGGAGTGGGTGGGACACCTTGTTTAAAGTGTGGAACAATCACACAATTCTTAACTGAGCCCAGATGGTTACCTGGAGAAAGGCATGGATGGAAATGGAGAGGGGTGGCTTNAGTCATGTGGCCAGAGTTATCCTAGATCCATGTGCAATGTGAGAATCTGACCCAGCCTGGCCACTGATAGCTGAGTGACCTTGAGCAAGTCCTTCCTCTCAGTGAGCCCCAGTTCCCTCATTGGGAAGACAGGTACACCCCCATCCCTGCCTGTCCAGAGCCCTCCTGGCCTCCCTCCCACGGCCTCCTGCCCTGTAGGGAACTGTGCAGGGATCCTGTTATGTCTCTTCCAGCTAGGGCTGCCGTAGGGCTCTGAGCTTGTATGCTGACCTCCTGCTGAGCAATGGTGAGGGGGCTGGGCCAGCGCCCACCACCCACCTCTGCCAAGTGAAAGGTGGAAGGGGCCTGCCACACACACACACACACACACACACACGCACACACGCACACACGCACACACACAATCACCACTCCAACCAGAAATGCTCCCACAGCAACACACACTCCACCAGCAGAAGATTCCATAGTAATAGAAAGCCTTCTTTCCCCAGTTCTCTCTGGGCTGTGCGACCACATAATTACCCTGGATTCCATTCTATTTAATTGCAGCTTATTAAATTCTAACCAGCCAATTATCAGCCACAATTACAGCTTAATTCAGGGACACAATAGCTATTTTATCGTTTGTTAATCAAATGCTTATTTAGGCCTCAGCTTTATTAACTATTTCTCTGGCCCAAAGCAAGGCCCTGTGGCAGGAAGGGGCACTGGGAAGAGGCCCCTGGGAGCCTCTCCCCCCATCACAGCACTCCCTCCCTTGGTATCCCAGTAGTTTCTAAGTCCCCTTCCCTGGTGGGTCTGGGGGACCTTCGTGATGGCGGCAGTGTGACACCAACTGTAGGCACTGGGTAGAGTTGCAAGACCCGAGTTTGTTCGCTCCTGAATTCAGCACATGTTTATCAAGCACCTTCTATGTGCCAGGCCCTGGGCTGGGCTCTGGTACTACAGCAGTGAACCTGACAAGTGTGGTCCCTGCTCGCATGAAACATTTCAGGGAAGGGGACGTGGACAATAACAAGCAAGCAAATTCACAGACAGGATAACTTCAGATAGCAGTGAGTGCTATGAGGGAAACAGACTGGGAAAGAGATATAAGAGACTCAGGATGGGGGGCTACTTCAGACATAGTAGCTTGAAAGAGTAACACTGGAGCTGAGACCTGAGGCATTCAAGGGGACAGCTGTAGAAGAGCAAGGGGCGAAGTGTTGCAGGTGGAAGAAAGGACAAGTGCAAAGGCCCTGTGGTGAGATCAGCTTGGAGGGTTTGAGAAACAGAGGCGCTCAACGTGTACAGAGTGAGTCGAGGATGGTGAGAGGGACAGGCCAGACACTGGTCCAATAAATGCCCAGAGCTCCTGCCCTGTGCCTGGCCTGGGCTGGCAGTTGTCGAGAACCCACACAGCCCTTTGGTGCTGAATGACTTTATGTAAGTCCTAAGCTTGCATTCCCTGTCTGTAAAATGAGGGGCCAGCAGAAAGCACCTGAGTACAGCTACCAGATAACAAGCCTGGTGTGTGGCAGCCGTGGGCACTGTGGCCTGGCCACGCTAGGCTTGAGTGTCCTCTGAGCCGGTGAAGTGGCACCGTCCCCCACCTTGACCTGCTTTGTTCTTTGCAGTTCAGCCTGTCTGCGTGCCCTCCTTGTGGCGCCTGTGTCTGTCCTTGTGACCAGGCCCCTGGGGCTCACTGGGGAAGAGGGTGACTTTCCTCCAGTCTTGGGGAGGTGGCTGCCGCTTCTGTGGCACTTCTGCGCGTGCATTGCCATGGAAACCGGAGCGCCTTGCAAGCGTGTGTGTGAGTGTGGGTTGGGGTAACAGCCCCCCACCCTGTTACTTCCACCTTGTGCACACTCCTAGACCGGAGAGACTGTAGCTGTGTCCTCCCCCGTTCACTGACCACTCACGCACTGGGGCAAAAGAACCTGGCCCCAGACCTGTCTCTGCCCTCCAGGAAGCCCTTGCTACCAGGAGTGAGAAGCGGCAGCCAGGGAGACAGATGATTGAGGGATGGGCCAAGGGGCAGAGCAGGAAAAGAAGAGGGGCATGGGTGGGCACCCCAAGACCCCAGGCAGGGTGGCCGTGCTAACCCACCTCAACCTGGTGCAGGGTCCACGTGATGTGGCCCAAATGAGGAAACAGGGGCTTAAGAAACAGCAGCGGGAGATCGCAGCAGTCAAAGGAGCCCCCGGAGCAGCTGACAGGCAGCACAGAGAGTTTTTACATGTTTGGATTTGGAAGAATTCTGCCAGCTTGCTCTTGCCCTGTGTCACCCCATTGTCACCTCCAGGCAGGTCCATGTGTCCGAGTGGCTGCCTGGAACCACAGGGCTCTTTGTGTGGCCCCCAGATCTGTCGTCCACCATCCCTCTGTTCCCCCTGCCTCCGCAGCTGTCTTGCATCTGTGACACAAGTGCAGTTTGTCCCTGTGTACCAGAGCCTCCTGGTGAAGCTCCCTCATCGTAGAATTGCCCCTGTTTAAAAAATAATAACTCGCAAAGCAATCTCAGGCTGTGAAGGTGCAAAGGGGCAGGAGAACAAATATCCCCATTCCCCTGCACGTGTGCCCCCCCTCAGCGCTCTGCCACTGTGGCCCTGGCCCCTGGCCCCTGCCTCCCCTGGGTGCCGCCCATGTGCTCTGCCTCCCTGGGGTCCAGCACCCTTGCTTCTGAAATCAGTTCCCTTTCCATTCATCTCTTTGGTTGATTGATATTGATTGATTGGAGGGCAAGCAGAGCTGGCTTCCCATCAGATTTGAGTGTTTGTCCTCCTCTTTCAGGCTTCCTTTCTGGCTCTGGTCCCGTTCAAGGGAATGATGTTCACCATGCATTCAATAAACACCTACTGGGTACTTGCTATGTATCAGATCCTGGCCAGCTCGGGGGATGTGCAAAGGATGGCACCGTTCAGTCCCTGCCCTCAAGGTGCTGACAGTGGAGAGACAGACTCACAAACGGTGACAAGATGAGGTTTGAGATGCTGGGCAAGTTCAGCTGAGCTGTGGGAGCTCAGAGGAAGTGCAGTCCCCTCTGTGTAGGTGTCAGAGAAAGCTTCCCAGGGGAGAAGGTTATTTGAGCAGGTCTTGAAGGACGAGTAGAAGTCACCTAGGCATATAGACCTACAAGGCCTTCAGGACTGGCCGAGAAGAAAGAGAGGTTCTCTTTCCCAGCAGCCCAAGCCAAATCCCAGAGTCCCATCTGTTCACATGGGGTGACCTGCCCATTTGTGAACTAGTCAGTGTCGTGTGCCCACTTCTGGGGCCAGATATGGGCTTGGCCCACTGGACTGAATGAGCACATGGCCCTAGTTGGGTGGGGGGAGCCTCCTCCGCAGAAAGCCAGGTACTCTTAGCCAGAAGGTGAGGGAGGCAGAACCTGGAACACAATGTGCACACGTCCTAGAGGAACTAAAACAGTCAAGATGCTATTCCACAGAGCGCACTTGGAGGGAGGCCCCAGAGGCAAGGCCAAGTGGCAGCTCAGGCCCCGGGCCAACAGGGCCTCCGTGCCAGGTGAAGGGCATGGTGCGTTAGCCTGTGGCACTCTCTCCTCTCTGCCTGGGCCTATAGAGTGCAAACACCCAGGCCCCAGGGAGCCCTACCAAATGCAAATCTCCAGGCCAGGCATTCTGGGAACATAAGCACCAGGCGTCAGGGAGCTCAATGCTGGGTGAACGGCCAGGAAAAGTTCAGGCTGGAGAAAGAGAAAGCTGCCAGGCGCCAGCTCCTTCGTCCACCCCATATCAAATCCAGAACAGTTCTCAGAGTAGACAAAGCGGGCACTGGTGGCTCTAACCACCGGGACTGTCAGGGAAAGCTTAGGAGGATGAAAGGAGCAGGTGGCATCAGGGGCAAGACTGCATTTGGGACATAGTGCTCCCATCTCCCAGCTGGATGAGGCCTGGTGATACCCTGCCCCCTCCCCACCATCCCTCCCCCTCCCAGGGACTCAGCCTCTGCTCAGAAAATACCGGTTCATTAATAGCTTGATTAATCACACCTCATATTTTCATGGAGCTTTAAAAATAAAACATTTGAAAGCACTTTCACACCCACCCTGGGCCTCAGAGTTACATGGGCAGGTCTTATCAACCCAGACTGCAAGTGAGAAAGGGGGGCTCAGCCTCTGAGTAGCAGCAAGTCGGCATGTGGCCATGCAGGAGCCCTCGCCCTGCCCACAGCTCTACCTGTGGGCCACTCTGCACAATATCTGAGTCTGCCTACAGGACAAGAGTGAAGTGGCCGCCCTTGGCAGGTCTTCTGAAATTCAAGGGGGAATCAAGGGTGATCATTCAGTCACTCAACAAATACTCCTTCAGTATCTTGGGCTCCTGCTCCAAGCAAGTAGTACATGGTGGGCCAACGATCCTGAATGTTCCCGGGAGGGAGGCTCAGGAGACAGGGTGGACACTTGGGCAAGTAACAAAGAGTGTGGATCCAGAAAGGCATCCCAGAGGAAATGGCACATTTGCTGAAACTTGAGGGCTGGGTGGGAGTTCCCGATGGACCTCGTGAGGCAGGTCTGCCATGGTCCACTCTTTCGGATGTACCGTCATCCATCTCCACACTGCCACTCCTGCCTCCCTCCACCTGCTTATGCAGGAAGATCTCGTCATCCCCTTGCACACCGAGCCCATTGGGGATCTGCCAGTAAGTGAAAGGTTTTCTTTTTTTTTTTTTAGGTTTATTCATTTATTTTGAGAGAGAGAGAATATGAGCAGGGGAGGGGCAGAGAGAGAGGGAGAAAGAAAAACCCCAGCAGGCTCCACACTCCACGCTGAGCTCAACGAGGGGCTCGATCTCACGGATCATGAGATCATGACATGGGCCAAAATCAAGAATCAGCCACTTAACCAACTGAATCACCAGGCGCCACTGAACACATGAAAGAGGTTCTCTAACTGAATTCCAGTAGGGCAGCTGGGCCACGTCCTTTGCAAGTAAGAGGATCGTGGCCGGGGCGTAGTAAACAGAGCCTCTGTGGAACTGAAGGCCTGTGTGCCAGGGCCGTATATAGTCAGTGGGACCTGCACCCGCCAGCCCTCCTGCAGCCCCCTTGTGTCCGCCCTGGCAGAGCAATCCATCCATGCCCATTGCCTCAGCAGCCCCAAAGGAGGCACCAAAAGGCACCCCGCTCTGCGTCCCCAGTCGCAAATGCCTGCACTAGGCAACCTTGAGCTGAGCAGCAGGGACCAGGGATGGATAGGCTGGCTGAAGACAAAGGCCCTAGCCCCCCACTTGTTTCCTCTGCGGTGAGAGTTACAGCACCAGTGAGGACGGGCCCTAGACTCAGAGAGGGCAAAATGATATTTGTGGTTTCCTGGGAGAGTGAGGTGGGAACCCCTCTTTCCAGAGGAAGTGACAATGGAGCTGGGCCCTGAGGAAAAGGTAGGAAAGTGCTGGTAGAGGAGGGAGGAGGGGTGTTTGAGACAGAAGACTGTGGGCCAAGACCGGGAGGTGGTGAGGGAGGTGCCTAGGAGGAATTGATAAGTGTTTCTGCACAGAAAGGCTGGCGAGTTGTCTGTGCCAGAAGACTCAGGGATGTCAACCAAAAGCACTTGGCCCCACCCTGAAACAGCCATGGGAGCCAGGCACACAATAGAAACTAGAAGAGGCAGGCCTGGGGTAGACAATAGGGAGTGGTGGGGACTAGGGCAAACTAGAGAGCTTGTGCCCTGTGGAAAAGGTCATAGACCATTTGGCCCTGAGTGTGCATTGCTTGATGTTATCTTTTTTAGGCAAGTACAGGAAAGATTTGGGTGAAAAAGAAAGATGCTCACTCTAGTGACCTGTGATATGGAGGGGGAGGGACCCGAGGCATGACCCAAGTCTCATGCTCTGCCTTAGTTCAGGCAAGAGGCCTAACTGGGACAGTGCGAGGTCAGGCAAATCGAAGGTGCTGACCACAGGGTGGAGGGCACATGGTGGGCTTCAGGGCCAGAGGAGGGGAAGCTAGCTCTGGCCACCCAGGAAACTTCTAGTAGCTCCAGGAGGACATACAATGGGGCCTGAATTTACTCCTACCTGTGGCCTTAGAGTGTCCTTGATAGAGGACATAGCTGCAGCCTGGAGGGTGCCCCCTGGGTCCACCTAGTAAATGCCTCCCCTCGGGGTGAGGAGGGGAGGCCGCAGCAGCGTGGCGTGACGGAGGCCCTGGAGAAGTGAGCTATGTCCCTTATTGGTCACAGTACATTTATTTTTCATTAGCAGTTAAATGCAGACATGAGGGATTGTGCTGGGTTCAGCGGGCAGCTGACGTGAGCAGTGCTTGGTGCCGCGATCAATAGGGAGGCTTGAGGGCCACTCATTGCCCACAGCCCTGTCCGGGACCCCTGCCCACCCAGCCCTGAGCCAGCAGTCAGTCATGGGCCATTGTGGGCCATTGCCATGAGCCTCTGGGAGGTGATGCACAACCTACCGCTGGGGGCTCCCATTCCTGCTTGACAGCCCCCTGTGGGCCCCACTCAGAGGTCAAGCTTGGCCCTCCTCTGTGCAGCCCTGGGTCTGTGGAGATACCGTGTCGACAGAGGCCACTGGGCCTGCCAGCGTTTCATTCAGGCCCACACTCTCCTTCATATTCCAAATCTTAGGGGTCCTGAGCCCGACTCAGTCGTGCCCTTGGCTGAGTAACAGTGAAGAGCAAGTCACTGGACACTTTGTGAATCCAGGACCCGAGCCAGGGGGTCCGAAGTGAGGGGCTTCCCCCTGGGACCCCAGATTCCCCATCTGTAAGGTGTCTAGATGGCTCCTCCCCTCCACCCCCCATGCTCCTCAACCTAAATAGATCTCCCCGAGGGAATGGGGATGGGGCAAGACAGGGAAAGCTGAGCTTTTGTTTTCCCAACTCCAAGTGTGGTTCCTAAGCACGTTGGCCTTCATCTTGGAGCTTGTACAGGCAAGTCCAAGGGCGGCTTCCAAAAAGAGTTCACAAGGGAAGAGACCAGCTGGAGAGAGGCCATGGTCTTGAGGGGGAGCTGGGGGGTGATGGCCCCACTGCCGATGCTGTCTTGCTGAGCCAGCAATGCCTTCCACCTCCCTGTGTCCCTCCCACACAAGGCCATGACCCCCTGCCCCCATCCCGAGGGCAAGGCATCTGTGGCTCTGTGCCTCAGTTTCCTCATCAGCCCTCAACCAGGAAGACATTGCTCTGAGTGCCTTTTCTCATTTCATTCTCTTAACAGCCTAGGAGGGTGACGCACCTGGCAAGCGGGGACACAGGCTGAGGGTGGGCTGGCGTGCCTGAAGTCACACCGGGCTCCAGCCTCTCAGAAGGCATGCCCATTCCCAGCTCACCTGAGGTGGCCCAGGACACCTACAGGACCAGGCGCAGACCCCCCTCTCCAAAATCAGTCTTGGTGGGGAGGGCAGACTCCTACCTTGGAAAGAGAGAGACCTTGTGCTAAACAGCAGAGAAAGGGCACATGGATGCCCTCTGGGCAGAGAGGGATCAAGGCCCAAGGAGCCAGGCCTCCTTGTGTTAGAAGCCCTCTGTGGGTTTTCGAGTGCCCCCCAAAAGGGTAGACAGTAGAGAACCCAAGAGGCAGAGCATGTGAGGCTCTTCCAGACTCTCCCGAGGGGCAGACAGGACCTCAGTGTCTCAGATGACAAAACGGCTCTTTCACCCAAGGTCACCTCTAGCAAGGAGCAGAGTTGGTGTCTGAAGCCCGTGTTCTTTCCTCTTTGTGGCCAGAAGCCACTGTTGATCATCAGAGTGGCTTGTGGGGGAAGTCACAGTAGCCTGAGGGAAACCAGACTGTTGGGAGCCTGTTTGGCCAGGACCTGGCTAGAGGCGGAGGGAACTCCCGCTCCATCCTCCCACTGGCTCCCAACTCACCCTTCTCCACCCTCCCAGGCTCCTGCTGTCCCAACAGTCAGACTGCTGGGCGGAGGGGAGGGGTGCAGGGGAGGTGTGGGGCGGTTATCTCCACCAAAGCCTCAGAGCCAATTACCTGTGTAATTAGCAACAAATGACTTGCGGGATGGTTGTGGTTTTCAGTTAAAATTAGAAGGAAGCCCAGATTCAGGTCTCCTTGAAGGGGTGGGACATGGCCTAGGTCTCTCAGGCTCCCAGACACACTCTCCTGGCTCCCAGCCTAGGCTGCCGGCTGGGCCTAGGCTCTCCCCCACCCAGGGGCCTCTCCTGTAGCACCGCCACCAACACCCGCCTCCCTCCTCCATGTCTCCCCTCAAAGCTGCCCCCTCCCCTGCTTCATTCACAAGCTGTTTTCTGAGCACCTCCTACTTACAGGAATGGAGATGAACCCAGAAGTGGCCCTGGAGGCAGCTGGGGCAAGAGAGGAAGGGACCCTGCCCTCCCCCACCTGCCCTGCTAGGGTCTTCTCCCTCCCTCTGGCTTTCTCTGGACCTCCAAGGGCGGTGGGCTGCCTCACTAGATCCCCGAACTTCTACCAGAGTAATAATGAGCCCTAACTGCTGCTGTGTGTGGAGGGCCTCCTAAGGGCTGGGACTTCCGCCCTTGTCTCATTTCATCTCTCTAAAGTCTTCAGAAGTGGGTGGGCTTCCCCCATTTTGCAGAGGGGACGCCAAAGCTCAAGGGAGCATTCAGTAGCCTAGATTGCTGGGCCGGCAGTGGCAGCCTGGCCTCACTCTCCTCCCATCGGCCCCACCCGCTGCCTTCCCATGGCCCAGCCGCAGCACCTAAACGGGCATGTAGCCCCCAAGGGCCCTGAAAGGGGGCAAAGGCCCCAGCTCACCTTCCCTCTTTGCCCCTGCTGCAGGTGCCCAGCAGAGTGCCACGGTGGCCAACCCCGTACCCGGTGCCAACCCAGACCTGCTTCCCCACTTCCTGGTGGAGCCCGAGGATGTGTACATCGTCAAGAACAAGCCGGTGCTGCTGGTGTGTAAGGCCATGCCTGCCACGCAGATCTTCTTCAAGTGCAACGGGGAGTGGGTACGCCAGGTGGACCATGTGATAGAGCGCAGCACGGATGACAGCAGCGGTGAGGCCGGGCTGGGGCACCTGGTAGGGTCGGTTGACGGGGAAGCGAGTCTCAGCTTCGGAGGAAATGGAGGCCCAGAGCGGGGCTCGCAGTTGCCCCTGGCCGCACACCTGTGAGCAGGAGGCCAGGATGTAACCAACTCTGTGGCCACCACCCCAGGTCCCCAGAAGAGGCAGGATTCCCACCCCTTGGACCCTCTATATATACATGGCGGCCTTCTCCAGGAGGCCCCGCCCTCCCCAGAACTCACCACCTGGAGGTGGGAGAGTGAGTAAAAGGGAAGCCCCCCGCAAGTGCCCAGGAGGCTATGGTTGGAGGGGCAGGTGCCCACCATTGCATCTGAGCCTGGGCTGGGCTACCAGCAGTCTGGTAAGAGGTGCCAGCAAAGAGAGTTTTGAGGGAGAAGGTCCCAGATGATGGGGACCTCACCCTCTGTTTGATCTCTGTGCCCCCATTCCTTCTTCACATATCCCCTGAGCCCCCACTTTCATGCTGGGGGCACCACCACCACCCTCGGAGAGCCCCCACCCTCGCAGAGAGGTGGGCAGCATAGGGACCTCCCAGTGAGTTCTGGGGGCTACGGCAGAAAGAGGAAAGCATGACTAAGGCTTCTCAGGGAAGGTGACATGGAAACGAAGAGGTTATGAGAGGTGGTCCGGGAAGGAACAGGGGAACGGCATTCCAGGAAAGGGGCTCAGCGGGAGTGAAGGGTCAGGATCAGGAAGGAGGTGTGAGGTGTGCACCTGTAACAGTGGGACCATCTGGGAGACTCCCCCCTCGAGTTCTGGAGTGAGGTCACAGTCCCGTGGGATTTCAAAATGCCAGGTGACATGGCCAGAGCTGTGAGTGACACTTGGGGCCCATTGGGGTGGGGAGACTGATGGAAGGGGCAGACCCAGAGACACTGAGGAGAGGGAACCTGTGAGACTGAGCTGAGACATGGAGGGAGGGGTTCCAGAGACAGCAGACAGACTCGAGAAGTGCCCTTTCTGTGGGACGCCCCATTCCCTGCCCCTGCCCTGGCCTTGGGCAACAGGCAGCCAGTGGGGATATGGGCAGAGAGCCCTTGTTTGGGGTCCAGCACTCTCCAAGAGCAGGCCTAGTGGAGCTGACTACAGCCTCTCCTCCTCCTCACTATTTGGACCCCAATGAAGTCCATTTCCTCTCCCTTCACCTTGGCACTTTGTGAAGCCCCCACACATGAGAAGCCCCTCAGGTTGAGTCCCAAGACATAGCACACAGTCTGTGGGGGCACGGCCACCAGTGTGAGGCCAGAGCAGCGGAGCAGATGAAGACAGGCAGGCCATGCCCAGGACGACTCACATAGATGTCAAGGCAGGCAAGAGACCCCAGACCCAGAGGGGTGGCCCATGCCACCAGGCAGGTGGGGCTGGGTAGTCCAGGAAAGATTTCAGAGAAGGAGTACTTTCTAAGCGTGAGTCTTAAAACCTCTAGGAACAAGCATTTCCGAGGACAAAGGACCAGAAAGTGCAAATGCAGGAAGGGCAGGCTGGCCTGCGGGGACCCCGGTATGGGCAGGAAGAGTGGGCCTGGGAATCAGGCAGCTGAATAGGGTCATGATCACACTAGAACTCTGTGGAAAGTTGGTACTGGGCAGAAGCAGACTGGGCAAGTTCTCCTGGCCCTGCCTAGGAGAACTTGGAAGCTCTCAAAATAACTGGGATGTGAACAAAGGAGCCCTGAGTTTTGGCAGAGGGTGATTGAGTCCTCAGAACCATCCTGTCATGTTATGGATGGCTCTGACTCATCCAGGGCCCCAAAAGGGCTCCAACCACGCATTCTGGTCCCTAGAAGCCACGCCCAACTCTCCCCTACCAGACTCAGCAGGGGCTGGTCTCCTTCCCGCCAGGCGTCAGCTCCCCAGCGATTCCTGCCCAGGCCCTTGGGCTCTGCAGTGGCCACCACACCGCTGCTGCGTGCAGCTGTTTTCTTGCAGTCCTCAGAGGTGAACTGAGGACCTGCACTGTGCCAGGCCTAGGTTAGCCCCCAAGATGATCCCCCACCTTTGGGCCCCAGCAGAGATACCAGAAACTTTGCTGCCTTTGCAACTTCAAGACCCGGTGGGAGTGTCTGCCTCCCCTCCCTGGGCCTCAGTTTCCTCTTCTGTAAAATGGGGGCGGGAGCTGGTAAGTTGGTGGGGAAGCCATGAGACCTCATGCATCCTGTGTGAGCCCAGCTCCAGGCCTCTCCTCTCTCCCTACCCCACACCCAGGGCCCAGCACCACTTCAGGACGTTATGAGTCCTCCCACTGCTGTGGCAGATCCCCCAGGGAAAGGACAGGTGATGAGGAGGAAGCTACAGTCAGAGACCTGCCTTCCTGCATCATTGAGGGCCTCTCTGGAACTCCTTAGAAGGCTCCAGGTCAGCCTCCTTGCTGCTCCCAGCCCCTCTTTCTAGGTGTCCCCACACACCCCTCCTTGTCTCCTACCATCAGGAATTCTGAAATCCATGGCTTGGCCAAGACCCAGGTCAATGCCTGCATAGCAGTCACAGGCTGGGCCACACATGCCAACAGCCTCCACCCCAGCGTCCCCAAAAGACTTCTCTGGTCTTGCTCCCTTCAAACCAGGCAGAGAGCACAGCTCACAGGGACATATCATGCCCATAATCACTGGGGCCCTCTCCTGCCCTGAGCATCCAAACCAAGCCTCCCATGGCTAGCACATCTGAATTTGTATGGATCTTATTGATTTCTCAACCTAAAGCCATTGAGGGCTTTGAGAAAAGATAGGCTCACAAACAGATGTCACTGCAGTGGGCAGTGGCACCATGCAGACACTCAGACCAAAAGTCCCAGGAACGCTCTGTGGTCAGGCGTGTATGGTGGAGTCATTGGTCAGCACAGATCCGCAGCCCCTCCCATTCCTGTGTGGGTAGCTGGGTGGACACCCCCAGGAGACAGCACCCCTGTCTTCCCTCACTTGTCCCCATTTCCATCCAGAAAGCCAGGAGGAGGGACCAAAGCCTGAAAACCCTCAAACCCAAACCTGCTGATGCTATAAAAGCCCCAAATCTGGGAAGCCAAGCATTGAAGTCCCGCCTGGAAGTGCAATTTATTGTGTGTTAAACAAGCTGGTTATTAGAAGCAGATTGGTGAGAACATGAGAACCTAAGCCCAAACTTGGCCTCAGAGCCCCACCCCCAACCCCGCTAACCCTCCACCTCCCAAAAATACCCAGCACACCCACACTGGGGCCTCCCCATGTGCCTGCAGCATTCACACACCCACTCACACCCCACACACTCTGGGGCCAGCAGGGACCCTGCATCCTTCCTCCCCTGGCCTCTGCTCAGTGACCTACAGGGAGGAAGGCACTGTCTTCACATCCAAGACCAGCAGGGTAGGGTCTGGGTCTCCCCCTGGGTCCACCAGCCTCCTGGAGCATGTGAGGCTCGAGGCCAATGCCTGGATCTGGGACATCGTGGACAAACTTGGCCCTCCTTCATGGCAGCAGGAAGGAGATGAGGGGGCGGCAGTGGCAGGACAGAGAGGGGAGGAGACGGGGAGAAAGAAATAGGAGTGCTTAAATTTAGTGCCGTTCTCCCCAGACTGAGTTTCCTGAGCTCCCACCACCACCATGAGGGATGGAACGGTCCATCCATCCACAGACCTGTCCACTCAGGAAAAGTACCCAGTTCAGAATGTTCTGGAAGTCTCTCACCACTAACCCCAAAGACGTAGAGCAGGAGGGCCCTCTCTCCACCCCCAAGTGTATGCACGGCTGGCTCCTTCTCAGATGCCCCAAGACTCTGATGTACTTGACAAGTAGCTGGAGTCCAGGGTCCTTCTATACACACACCCTGTGAGGGACCCTCAGTTCTCAGCCTCACTCTCTACCCCCAGAGAATGCACACATCCTTCACCTTCGAGAGAAGGGGTGCCAGGCAGTGCCCAGAACAGAGGGAGCTCAACCATGATGACCTCAGCCAGAGGTCTTCTATGGGAACTTGCTGGTGGCGGGGGCAAGTGAGAAAAATCTGGGGGCCCCGTGTGGGAGTTGGAGAGAGACTCATGGCGAGGGGTCTGGGCAAGGGTCAGAGAAAGACGTGTTAGAGAAATTAAGAGGGAAAACAGTCTCCCAGACTGCCTGCTCAGCTGGGCTGCGGCTCCCCCTGCAATGCAGCCCTAATTGAATTTCTCTGTTAACAATGGAAACACATTGGTTGCCCAGCCTCTCTCCCTCTTTCTGATAAGCCAATGACCCAAGGGAAATTGGGGTCAGGAGGAGGAGAAATTGGAAAGTCTTTTTTCACTCCTGGGGACACTGGTTTTTGCCAAGGGCCAGGGGCCCAGAGGAGGGCTGGCATTTCCCCTTCAGGGTCCTCAGAGGATCTGTCCCCTTCCCCTCACCCCCAACTGGCGTGCCCAGGTGTGGCAGAGGACAGGGAGGCTGAGTCTGTCCTTGAGAGGGGTCTCTTCAGCCCATCCCAGTTAGGGCAGAGAGGGTCCCGGATACCTGCCAGCTTCACCTTTGCAGACTGCCCCCTCACCCTCACCAGCGTTTCTCCCATGGGGTGGGCAAGTCACTGCCTCTCTAAGCCTGTTTCCTTATCCAGGGAGTGGGAGCAATGCCGACCAAGGGAGTAGATTGAAGAAAATAAGCCAGCATGTGGGAAACCCTGGCTAAGCCCCAGGGGTCTATTATCATACTACATAATCGCTGTAATTATATTGTTAATAGCTGTTACTATATTATCACATGTCAGGATCTACCTGCTAACCCCTAGGGAGGTGAACCAGATCCTTCCTCACTTTTTTTTTTAATACTCAAAGGCCCTAGGGCCCTCCTATCTACCTCACCCCTTGTGCCTTGGGTCCTTGAAGGCCAGCCCCTATAGCCCAAAGCTCCTCTGTGCTGTTGTCTCTGAAACAACAGGAAGCCCATTTAGAGAGATTTCTGTGACTCTGGGGGACAAGCCTGGGGTAAAAAAGTATAATGAATGGAAGAGCTAAGGACTGGCTCCTGGCCTTCAGGAGCTATAAATGGAGTGCCCCCTGGGACTCCCCCAGAGTTCCCTCCAGGCTGCTCCTTCTGAGCAGAGTGGCCCTGGTGGTGCACGGACCCCACACATCTAGACGGCAAGAAATGTGTGAGGCTTGGCATGACCGGGACCCCTCCTGCCCCCCAGGGCTGCCCGCCATGGAGGTCCGCATCAATGTCTCAAGGCAGCAGGTGGAGAAGGTGTTTGGGCTGGAGGAGTACTGGTGCCAGTGTGTGGCGTGGAGTTCCTCGGGCACCACCAAGAGTCAGAAGGCCTACATCCGCATTGCGTGTGAGTCCAGGGCCTAGCCCTCGGTCAGGGGTGGCCGGAGGGTATCACTAGGGGAAAGAGTCTGGTCAGAAAAACCTCAGGGCCTGCCTTGATGGGTGGAGAAAGTGCCTCTGCACACAGCCCAGCCACCCCCACGTTCCCCCTGGTCACTCGGCACTTTCTCCTGCCATGTGCCACAGCCCCATGGGACCAGGGTATGGGTCAGCCAGGCGAAGCTGGCGTGAGGCACTCAGGCTGGAGGACGCTCTTGTTCTTCTCCCAGATTTGCGCAAGAACTTCGAGCAGGAGCCGCTGGCCAAGGAGGTGTCCCTGGAGCAGGGCATTGTGCTGCCCTGCCGCCCACCAGAGGGCATCCCCCCGGCTGAGGTGAGAGGGGCTCTGGTGCCCGCTCCGCAGGTGGGTAGGGCTCCCAGGTCTCAGGTCCTGCCTGCCCAGACGCCCCCAGAGGCTGCTCTTGCTCCAGGTAGGGCCAGCGTGGGCGGGCAGTGCAGTGGCGTGGCTCCCTCCCCCAGGTGGAGTGGCTCCGGAACGAGGACCTGGTGGACCCGTCCCTGGACCCCAATGTGTACATCACAAGGGAGCACAGCCTGGTGGTGCGACAGGCCCGCCTGGCCGACACGGCCAACTACACCTGCGTGGCCAAGAACATCGTAGCGCGTCGCCGCAGCGCCTCGGCTGCTGTCATCGTCTACGGTGGGCCCCAGCGCTGGTGGGGCAGAGGGGCTCCCAGGCTTAGGGAGATGGGGTGACGACATGTTGGTGGCTCCCCTAGAGCCAGGGCCCAGCAGACCAGGCCGTGGCCTCACTGGGAAGGACAGGGAGAGGGCTTGCTGTGGCTGTCTGGGAGCCGAGGGGCATATCTGGGCAAGAGGTGTGGGACAGGTGGTAGTCCTCTGTGGCTGGACCATCCCTTGGCTTACCTGTGGGCCAGGGACATCGTATAGATGGAGATGAGGGCACAGGATGGGAATCTAGGAAAGGTGACAGACTACAGCCTGTGCTCCTGTGTCCCAGGTGTGGGAAGTAGAATGTTCCAGGCACCCCAGGAGCAGGCAGAGGGGGCGGGTGCAGGAGTTGCCCGCATGAAAGACTGGGCTCTGGGCCGGAGGAGCATGGGAGCTGCAGCTAGGGCTGGCCGCCCCGAGCGCGTGCAGTACCTGCTGGGAGAAGGGGCTGTGGAGTGGGTAGTGCCAGGCCCTGGGGGCCGGTGAGCATAAGCATGGGCTCCCCTCCAGGGCCTCTTCACCAGCACAGCCATAGGCCTCCCATTTCCAGCTTACAGCCCCTCCGCCCTCCTGCCCTGGCCCCTGGGCCAGCGTGTCTGAGGAAGCCCCCCGCTCCCTGACCCCAGTCCTTCTCTGTCCGGCCAGTGAACGGTGGGTGGTCGACGTGGACCGAGTGGTCCGTCTGCAGCGCCAGCTGTGGGCGCGGCTGGCAGAAACGGAGCCGGAGCTGCACCAACCCGGCGCCTCTCAACGGGGGTGCCTTCTGTGAGGGACAGAATGTCCAGAAAACAGCCTGCGCCACCCTGTGCCCAGGTACCAGTGGCCGCCGCCTCCCGCATCGCTCCTCACCACGCCATCTCCGTGCCCTGGCTCCATTGTGCCCACCAGCCTGCCCCCCATGGCTCCATCCCACCCGCCCCCACACAGGGCCAGGCTCAGTCCGAGGCTGGGATGGGGTTTAGTGTGATCAGAAGCAGGGCTTGGTCTGTGTCCAGGCTAGGCCTTGGCAGAGGGGCTGAGTCACAGAGGCTGAGGTTCGATCAGGACAGGTACAGACAGTGAGGGGCAGGGGCAGGGCACCGCCTGAGGCCACAGAACCACCTATGCCTGGAATCAGAGGGTCATCGCGGGACCAAGTACCCTTGCTGCCCCAGGGCCAGGATGGCCCCATAGTGTGGATAGAGCAAAGCAGGCCCGGCATCATCGTGCCTCCTGTCATTAGCATGCGTCATCCAGGCCAGCTGGACACCAGAGGGTGTGCTCCTTACCACATCGCACCTAGGTCTGGATGCCCAGCAGGGCCGCACTGGCAAACTGCCTAGGCTGGATGCCCAGGCTAACTGCACCATCTCCTCTGTGTTCATGTCTGTCTCTCGTCTAGTGGATGGCAGCTGGAGCCCATGGAGCAAGTGGTCAGCCTGTGGGCTCGACTGCACCCACTGGCGGAGCCGTGAGTGTTCTGACCCAGCTCCCCGCAATGGAGGTGAGGAGTGCCGGGGTGCTGACCTGGACACCCGAAATTGTACCAGCGACCTCTGCGTGCACAGTGAGTCCTCTCTGCCCCAGGAGTCCTCTTGAGTTTGCCAGTATTGCCCCTGACCAGCCCCAGGGAGATGATGGTTAAAGGGAATCAGCTCCCTGCCACAGGCTGTACCCCCTTCTCCAAAGTTTAGGACCCTTGGGAACTCCCCATCCCTAACACACCCACACATGTGCCCATGAACACCCCAATACCTCTCTCACCTCTCATGAAACATGCATACGTGTGAACTTTTACCATGTACACCAGGCCCCTGGATCCCCCTCCTCTCCTGCAGCTTCACCTCCACATGGTCCCCCAAGTGCACACAGAAGTCCTTTGGGGACACCAGGCTTGTGAGGCCTGTTAATTACAAGGCCATAACTAACAATTAAAGATCTCTGTTGGATTTTTTTCTCTAGAACACACCCTCCCCCATTCTTTCAATTAAAAACCTAATTATCTGTGTCAATTCCTTTTTGATGGACATTTCTTCTATTATGCAAAACCCTTCTAAAATCAATATAAGCTTCCTCCAGGCAGTCAATCACCCCCTCCCCAGCCCTGCCTTGGGCCTGGGGAGGCAGACAAGGAGAAGAGCCCCAGCACCCCTGCTTCTGGCCCAGGGACATGGCTAGGAACCAGATTGGCAGACCCTCCCCCAAGAAGCAGATCCCCTACTTTGGGGATCCCAGGAGCTTCCCTTGAGCCCAGCAGCCCCCTGGGGCTGTCCGGGGAAGTGTCTCTTCCCCTCGTCCATCCTTCAGTAGCAGCAACCTCAGACCGAATGGAGCAGTGAGAGATATGATTTGCCAAAAGTGACACGGCAAGGTGGCAGCAGATGCAGGACTGAGATGCACACGTGCTGACTCCATGCTCCCTGCCACCAGCATCTGCAGCCCCGCTAGTGCTGATGCCCAAGGAGTGAGCGCCTCATCCTCCTGGGGTGTAGACCGCTGACCTCTCCTTCCCGGCCTCCTGCACCCTGCCCCTCCCAAGGCCGCGCTCTTTCCCGCAGCTGCTTCCGGGCCTGAGGACGTGGCCCTCTACGTGGGCCTAATTGCTGTGGCCGTGTGCCTCCTCCTGCTGCTGCTCGTCCTCATCCTTGTTTATTGCCGCAAGAAGGAAGGGCTAGACTCAGACGTGGCTGACTCGTCCATCCTCACCTCAGGCTTCCAGCCTGTCAGCATCAAGCCCAGCAAAGCAGGTGGGGTGCCCCTCCCCCCCACTCTTGCCAGGCCCCCACACCACGAGCTGCCAGTGCCACCTCAGTGCCACACACTGAGTCTATCTTTACCCTTGCAGACAATCCCCACCTGCTCACCATCCAGCCAGACCTCAGCACCACCACCACCACCTGCCAGGGCAGTCTGTGTCCCCGGCAGGACGGGCCAAGCCCCAAGTTCCAGCTCGCCAATGGGCACCTGCTCAGCCCGCTGGGTGGTGGGCGCCACACGCTGCACCACAGCTCACCCACCTCTGAGGCCGAGGACTTCGTCTCCCGCCTCTCTACCCAGAACTACTTCCGCTCCTTGCCCCGCGGCACCAGCAACATGACCTATGGGACCTTCAACTTCCTCGGGGGCCGGCTGATGATCCCTAATACAGGTGGGAAGGACCCCAGAGTGCCCCGGGGAGCTCTAAAAGGCAAGACTAGCCTCTGTGTCCCTCCTAGAGAAGGACAGGACAGCTCTGATGTTCTTCCTGTGCTGCTCAGCCTCACCCCAAGTGCTGAGCCGGGCCAGCAAGGAAAGGGGACAGAGTTTTGGAGAGGATCCAGTCGCATCTGGCAGTAGGGCAGGCACTAAGGCCATGGCTGGAGTGTCTCCCTTCTGTTACCTGAGGGCACAGGACTTCTGTGCATTCATTTCCACAGTCAGCCAACCTGTGTGTGCTGGACTCTACGTTGGGCCCTGGGCCCAGAGGTAGGGCAGGTGCCAGCCCCAAGGAGCTGGCGAACTAGTGGAGAGATGGCAGATGACAAACATCTGAACAGGGGACCCCTCCACCCACCACCTCACAGAAACCCCTCGTGATAGAGAATCCACAGACCCCTTCCATAGTCTTTTTTTTNATTTTTTTTTTTTTTTTTTTTAAGATTTTCAGTAATCTCTACACCCATAGTCACCTTTTGAGGAAGCACAGCAGTCACTGATGTTCCCACCTTGAAATTCTCTATTCCCTCAGCTGAGATGACCCCACTTGCCCCCTGATTTTCTTGCCCCTCTCCAGCTGCTCGTGGTGCCTGTTCCCTGAATGTAGGTGTTCCTGAGAGCTCCCTCCTGGCACCCTCTCGCCAAGCAGTCGCGCCTACTCCATGGCTTTAATCGCCATGTCTGTGCAGATCACTCCCACTCCTCCAGCCAGCTACATTTCTCCTGGGCGACAGAATCATACACCCAGCTGCCTCCTGGGCAGCTCCATCTGGATGTCTCACAGCACCTCAGATTCCTGGTGCCTAAAACAGCACTGTCTTCCACCCTCCCCCAGAACTTCCTGCTTCCTGGCTTTCCCCACCTCAGGAACAGCGAGTCAGGTGGCTCAAGCCAGAAACTGGAGGTCACCTTGACCTCCCGCTCTTTTTCACTTGTGCCCCTCACCTCCACAATAGCTTTAGTCAGTCACACACCAATTCCATCATCCTTCCTCCTCAAATACTCCTGCATCCTTCTGGCTCTCCTCCCTACTGCCTTTTCGGGCTCAGGCCACCACACCTACCTCAAGCATTCACCCAGCGACATCAGACTTAATCATGTCCCTCCCCTTCTCGAACTGTTTTTGGGACTCCACAATGCCCCCCACAAAGCCCACATGACAAGGCCACAGTGACCTGTCCCCTGCTGACCAGCTACCGTGGCCCCTTCCCTCTTGTGCACTCTTCCTGCACATGGCAGTCATGGTGGGCTCTTAGCACTCCAAGCACACCATGCTGCCCTTCGCACACACGGATCCCTCTGCCCCCATTCACTGACTCATCTGCTACTTCTCATTCAGGTTTTGGCCTGGCAGCTCTCCCTCTCTGTGCCTCATGTCCTCCTCACGGGGCTGCTAGGATGATGAGGTGAGATGGTCCATGTCAAGCTCTTAGAAAGGGACAGGTGCACAGTGGGCACTCAGTGACCATCAGACTTTCATTTCCCCTGGGGCATGGGGGCTGCTGTTCCTCCCTGCTCTCCCCCAGCACCCTTAACCACCATCCACTTGTCTTTTTACCCACGGAGCTGACACCTCATGAGAGCAGGGCCCATGGTTTTCCCTCACTGCCCCCAAGTACTCAACATTAGCATCCACTGAATGGGTGTGCAAGTGTGTATACCTCTGCCCAGAGAGCATTCATACACGGATCTCTGGGACTGTCACCAACACTAGCACCCATTACCAGAAGGTAGCACAGAGCTGAAGAAGGGAGCAGTAGCTGTAAATATGCCATCTCCTGGGCTTTAGTTGCTGGGAAGTAGCAATATCCCAAGCAGCCCATCTCAGAGTTACCCACTCTGGACTGTAAATGTAAGCTTTTGGACTTGGTGGGATAAAGTCATAGAATTCCTTCCCTTCCCTGGCCACTAGCCTCTGAAGCCCCTTCTGGTTCAGGGGCTCCCTGTCTTAAAAGAACAGGAAGGTGAAGTAGGATCACCCTTTGCCATCCCCCAGAGGAACTCTGCCGCCCTTGTCCCATTGTGCCTCCCCGGGAACTACTCCTCACTGAGCAGGCACTTCTGATGCTGCCCTATAAGACCCTGGGAAGGAGGTGAACCAACCAGACAGTGGGCAATGGCTCCCCAATCAGGGAAGGCTACCAAAGCCACCAAGTTGTTAAAGGCCCCAGCCCCACCTGCAGGGGCCATTGCCAAATGAGGAGCAAAGTCATGGTGGGAGAGAATGGTTATCCCCAAAGATGGCCAGGGCTGATGGAGAGGAGGAAAGCATCCTTTCCCGGAGGGCAAGGCATCCAGGCAGAGGGGTGCTCAGGAAAGTGGCTCCAGAATGGCCAAGTATACAGCACAGGCTAGGCTGAAGGAGCTGCTGGAAAGGCAGCTGGGGTCAGAGGTGAAGGGTCTTAAATGCCAGGCCAGCAAGCTGGACTGTATGCTGGAGGCAGCAAAGGTTTTAAGCAGGGAGTTCCCTGGTCCCACCCAGTGCCTTTTGGGTGATGGGTCAGGTAGGTACAGCATGCCTGACACATCTTGTTTCAGAGGTTTCTGTGCCCAGGCTAACCAGGCATGCTTTTCCCACCTGAGTTCCCTCAGCCTCTCTTGGAGCCACTAGGACTCAATTTCATGCCTGTGTGGATAGTTGGACCGCCTGGCAGTGTCTGTGGCACCTCTGTCCCCTAGGCCAGGCTGGCACCAGTCCATCCTCAAAGGGAGGCTCCTGTAGGGGCTGGCAGAGTAGGGTGTTTGGTGTCTTTTGCAACCCCGGTAACCCCAAGCCCTCCTCCCACTTTGCCACAGGGATCAGCCTCCTCATTCCCCCAGATGCCATACCCCGAGGAAAGATCTACGAGATCTACCTCACGCTGCACAAGCCGGAGGATGTGAGGTGTGGGCGTGGGCCCTGCTGCTGGGGTTGGGCGGGGTCTGCCCTCTGCCTGCAGTCACCATGACGCCCCCTGCTCACCCACTGTCGGACTTGGTCTGGCATAGCCATAGGGAGGGCAGGGAAGGGCTGCCCATAGAAGCTCCACCCAGCTCTGGGGCCACCAACCTGGGGTGCCGCTACCCTGCCCCAGCCAATGCCCGAGACAGCCCACTGACGCCTTTCCCTCTGCACCCATATTTCCCCACTTGAGGTTGCCCCTAGCTGGCTGCCAGACCCTGCTGAGTCCCATCGTTAGCTGTGGGCCCCCTGGAGTCCTGCTCACTCGGCCTGTCATCCTCGCCATGGACCACTGTGGGGAGCCCTGCCCGGAGAGCTGGAGCCTGCGCCTCAAGAAGCAGTCCTGTGAGGGCAGCTGGGAGGTGAGCAGGAATGGCCCTGAGCCCATCCACCTGAGCACAGGGCTCAGCGTTGAGCCTGGGCTTTCCACCTGGCCCTCGAGCCACCCTCTCCCCAATCTGGCCGCTCCTCAGAGTTGTAGTTGGCTGGGAGCTGACCCATCGGGCCCTGCCTGCAGGATGTGCTGCACCTGGGTGAGGAGGCACCCTCCCACCTCTACTACTGCCAGCTGGAGGCCGGCGCCTGCTACGTCTTCACTGAGCAGCTGGGCCGCTTTGCCCTGGTGGGAGAGGCCCTCAGCGTGGCCGCGACCAAGCGCCTCAAGCTGCTTCTGTTTGCCCCCGTGGCCTGCACCTCCCTCGAGTACAACATCCGAGTCTACTGCCTACATGACACCCACGACGCACTCAAGGTACCACGTGCCCCCCACCCTGCCACGGGGAGGCGCTCTGGGAGGGGTGGCAGTGGGGAGACTGCGCTGGGCCCCAGGCTCAGCTGACAACCTGGGGCGTGCCACAGGAGGTGGTACAGCTGGAGAAGCAGCTGGGAGGACAGCTGATCCAGGAGCCTCGAGTCCTTCACTTCAAGGACAGTTACCACAACCTGCGCCTATCCATCCACGATGTGCCCAGCTCCCTGTGGAAGAGCAAGCTCCTCGTCAGCTACCAGGTGAGGGCGCTCAGGGTGCCTGGAGTGGGCACACCGGATGCCGGGCACACCTGATGCAGCCTGTCTGCCCATCCCCTCAGGAGATCCCCTTTTATCACATCTGGAATGGCACGCAACAGTACCTGCACTGCACCTTCACCTTGGAGCGTGTCAGCCCCAGCATCAGTGACCTGGCCTGCAAGGTGTGGGTGTGGCAGGTGGAAGGCGATGGGCAGAGCTTCAATATCAACTTCAACATCACTAAGGTAAGCAGAAGGGGGTGTCAGCACTGCTGAAATGTGCCTGCACCACCACCCCCTTCTCACTGGGCCTACCCTGCCACCAAGCCCACCTCCTCCCAGAAACTGCTTAGCAGCTTCCTCCAAGTCTCCAGGGAGAGAGGTGCAGATGCAAACAGACAGATGCAGACAGATGCAATTGCAGTCTGACATGGGGTAGAGATTGAAGAGGATGTGGGAGCAGCAAGAGGGACAGACAGAGCCACCTGGGGGACCTGGGGCTTCCAGGAGGAGGGACGTTGTACAGTGCCTCCAAGGATGAGTAAGAGACAGGCAGCAATCGGCAAAAGGGGGCTTCTGGCAGTGGGAACTAGGTGTGAAGGACAAAGGCAGTGAGAAGAGTTCGGGGAGTTCTGAGTGGTCAGGAGAGGTGACCTGGGGAGCAGTGATGGGGAGAGGAGGAAAGGAATGAGGCTAGACAGCTCTCCTGCTCACTGGCTGTGTGGCTTTGGACAGGTCGCCATACCTCTGAGCCTTGGGACCCTCTAAGCTCTAGTGTGAGCAGGGCCCCACCACACTAGGAATGCCCAGAAAACAATACCCATGCTGCCCCAAATGCTCTGAGGTGGTCTGGATACTCCCCCAGCAGGAGGTGGCAGTGGGCCTGGGCCATGAAAGTTCTAACAGGTACCTCCCCCCTGCCCTGCCCCCAGGACACGAGATTTGCTGAGCTGCTGGCTCTGGAGAGTGAAGGGGGGGTCCCAGCCCTAGTGGGCCCCAGTGCCTTCAAGATCCCCTTCCTCATTCGGCAGAAGATCATTACCAGCCTCGACCCACCCTGTAGCCGGGGTGCTGATTGGCGGACTCTGGCCCAGAAACTCCACCTGGACAGGTGGGTAGGAAATGGGCAAGGAGGGGCTACAAAGGCCACCTGCAGTCCATCCTGGTGGGGTAGGATGGGTGGGATGGTCAGGAAGCTCTGTGGGGCTTGCATCCCATCTACCAGCATCCAGGGTGGTCGGTGCACCTGGCCGAGGGGAGGTCTTGCCCTTGGGTGGGCTGAGGGACAGGAGAGTCCAGCCTGGGGTAAGNCCCCCCCCCCCCCCCCCCCCCTCCACAGCCATCTCAGCTTCTTTGCCTCCAAGCCCAGCCCCACAGCCATGATCCTCAACCTGTGGGAGGCGCGGCACTTCCCCAACGGCAACCTCAGCCAGCTGGCTGCAGCAGTAGCTGGACTGGGCCAGCCAGACGCTGGCCTCTTCACGGTGTCAGAGGCGGAGTGCTGAGGCCAGCCAGGCCTACAACGCCTACACTCTCACCAGCTTTGGCACCCACCAGGGACGGACAGATGCCAGACGGGGCCCTTCCCCTACACTCAGGGGGAGCTGTGTGGACAGGCCCCCTCCTGGCAGACACTGTCCCTTAACACTGGCCCTTCAGACCCTGCCTACATTTCCACCCCTCCAAGGCCTGCCTGGCCAGGCTGGCACTGCCACCTGATCTGACCCTGCCCTGACCTCTGGGGCCCAGGGTGGACAGTGCCTAGAGCCCAAGCCAGGCCCAGCCCATCTGTGTGTGTGTATGTGCGTGTGATGCTACCTCTCCTCCTGCCCCTGGCCAGAAGGCCGCATACACACGGGCATGCACGCACACGCTGGGCTCGGGACATGGCCCCCAGAGCTCCTGCCTGAGCTGGACCTTATGCAAACATTTCTGTGCCTGCCAGGTAGGGGTACATCTGAGGGGCCTGGCTCCAAGCCTGTGAGATTGAGGGCCACAGCTGGACAAAGGGCGGCCCCTGGGTTCAGGCACATGACCACCACACGGGCATGTGCCCATGCATGTCTCGTGTTCTCATCTCACATACTCCCCCTCTACACACACACACACACACACACACACACACCTCATGCTGTACACCTGGAGGCCACTCACGTCTCTCACACCCAGTATCAGTCCACATCTGCCTCTCACATGCTGCCCTTCTCCCACCCACCCAGGGACACCCAATGGCTCCTCTCTGATCCTCCCCCTACCCCCAGCCTGGAGGAGCCCTGCCCAACAGGGCATGTGAATATGCAATGGGAGTCCCGGGCTGGACAATGGCAAGTGTGCGTGCTGTGGCGTGCCCACTCCTGGGGCTGGCCGGTTCCCCCATGTGGGGTCTGTTGTGTGAAGCTCGTGCCCTGACTCTGTCTTAAGTGCATTCGTGCACTTACACTTGGCCTTATGTACACAGCCTTGCCCGGCCGCCGGGGCGCGTAGGGATTTTAGCGGACGTGAATGTAAATAAATTATATATATATATTGCTAACCCAAGTGCTACTTCTCTCTGGGAAAGCCAGAGGTCAAGGCTAGTGGCCACAGAAGGGCCACACTTGGGCTATTCTGAGAGTCCTGGGTAGCTGGGGACAAGTAAGCCCTGGGCCCTGGTCCAGCAAGGGTAGCTCCTGGAGACTTCTTCAAACATGGTCCATCTGGGCAAGGCGGCAGGCAACCGCAGTGACCAGGGCTGCACCTTTGCCAGACCCGTCTTCCGACTGCAGGAAGGTGACCACACAGCGGGGGGCTAGCTCCCTGACTGTGGCTGCCACCAGGCCGGAGAAGCTGTGAAGAGGAATGGCTGAGGTGAGACCAGGCCAGCCAGACCCCAGCCCACCATGCCTCCCTGCTCAGCCCAGCACCCAGACTCACTGGGGGTGCAGCTTGTAGAGGGTCCCATCCACCCCCACGGATATGGTCAGCTCATCTAGGCCCCGGTTCTCACGGATCTTCTCCACCACGGCAGCCACACCCGCCCCACAGAGCTGGGCAGCCCGCTGAGACACAGCCTGGCACACCTCCAGAACCATCAGGGCATCATCTGAGGTCAGGGGCAGCCCCAGATCCTCCAGGATGGCTCGGACCTGCCTCAGAGCCAGGCTGTCACTGAAGAGAGGAAGGAAGAAAGCACAGAGAGCCAGGGTCCTGCATTAGCTCTCCCACCTCATGAATCTCCATCCTCTGGAATGGACCTCCCACCAACCAGCATTTTACCCAAAGTGGATAGATTCCTTTGGGAGGTGGAAGGAGGCAATGCAGGCCCCAGGCACCTTTCAATCTCAGAGAGAAATTTGGTCTTGAAGATGTCCCTGGTCTGAAGGCACTGGGTCTGCTGGCCCCGGAAGAGAACTCCAAGGCTGGTCAAATGCAAGAGAATATGACGGACGATCTCCCCCAGGTACATGCCACTGATCATCTTCTCAAAACTGCAAGAAAGCATATGTGCACAAAGGTCAGGAGACCCCACCTGCTACCATAACCAGTGCCAGCCACCCCTTTCCAACCCAGCCCATACCTCTGCTTGCCAGGGTTGATGGATGCCTGGTCCACATTTGCATCAAAGCTGGTTCTGAGCAAGCCCAGAGAGCCATCATCGCCAAAGGCTCCCCACTCCATATTGATGCACATTTGACCTGAATCCCCAGCCACACCTGCTATATTCCGAAGCTCTTCCATGTAGCAGGCATTGGTGCCAGTTCCTGCAGAGAGGCCGGACAGGGTAGAAGCCATTTACTGACATAGATACGACTCCTCTGAACCCTTCAAAGACCAAGATGGCAAAATTTGGGTTCGTGTGTTACCTCTCCATTTCCCCACACAAACAACCTGTCCCAGATCCTGATATGCCTTCCTTCTTGACATTCCTTCTGCAAACCCTGGCAGCATCAAGCCCTCTGGGTCTCCACTACTTTCTGTACCAGGACCACCATCACTGTATCTTCCATGCTACCCCAGACCACCCCTGGGAGATATATGAGAGTGCCCCCTCTGCCCCCTGCTGCCTACAGTTGAGAGGCCCAAGCTCCCTACACTTGCTTTCCACATCTTTAGTCAAACTAGGATGTTCTGGACTGGGAGCTGGAGACATAGACAGGACTCAGACATGAGGAGCCCTACAGTGGCCAAAGGTTGGGCAGTAAGCAGCTAACTCTGATAGTGCCTGTATGCACCCAAATAGAAGTGCATCCCTCTCCCCCAGTACGTGGTCAACTCTAGGCAGGTGGTCTCCTTGTCAGCCCCACTTGGAATTCCTCTGACTAGCTGTTTATTCACACAGCAATCTGGGCACACCTCTCCTGAGCATCTCTCTATGCTAAGTTCCATGTTCAGGAAGCTCCCAGTTTAATGGAAGGCTACTACATACCTCCTTCTCTAGGAGACTGCCCAAGGAGCTGTGGGAGCCCTCTTCCCCTGCCTAGACCAACCTCTCTTATCAAGCCCCATTCGTGTTGGGATCACTTCCTTTCTGATCTTGGCCTTGTCACCCTGATGTGTAGAGTCAGATTCAGCTCTCTCTGATTGCCACATGCTGCTCTGGGCTCAATCCCCACTAAAATGGTCATTTAAAGGTTTTTTGTGTTTTTTAAAAATTTATTTAGTAATCTCTATACCAAACATGGGACTTGAACTCACGATCCTGAGATCAATAGTGGCTTGCTCCTCTGACGGAGCCAGCCATGCACCCCGTGGTCAGTTTTGAGAAGACAGGTATTTCCTGTGTCTTTATGTGTCTTCCTGTCCTTTCATCCAGCCCCTATCTGGCCAGAGGAGAAATGCTTAATAAAGACTTAGGACCATGGACCGAAGGACCTTCACAGCTCATTCTCCATCCTCCACCCCCAGTCTCTATCCAGTTCCAAGCACTGAGTGTGTACCATGAACCAGGCACTATCCCACACTTTGTTGCCTCTCGTTTCATGCTCATGACCCTTGAGATAGGCATTATTATTATCTCCCTCTTAGAAGAAAACTGAGGCTCTGGTGATTTGGCCAAGGTCATACAGATAGAAGTGGCAGAGCTAGTATTTCCACCTAAATCTGTAGGACTCTAAAGCTAAGAGTCATTTAATTGAAGGGCAAACTGAGGCTCAAAGAGCTTAAATGACTGTGAATCAGTAGCTGAGGTGGGCTAAACAACCAAAGTTTAGACACCAAGTCCAAATGAGTGTTGCAGGGCCTAGTTGGGTCAGGCAGGAAAGATGCCACATCCCCAAAACCAGGGGAATGTCCAACCTGAAGAATCAACAGGAAATAATGAATTAACACCAGGCAGTAGGAGCACAAGAAAGCAGGGCCCTCCTCACCAACAATGAGGCCGATCTCACAACGGGGATCCTCATAGCCACAGGACATCATGGTCCCCACCGTGTCATTGACAATGGCAACCACATTCAGCTTCACTGCCTGCACACAAAAGGATGCTGCTAGTTGCTGGGCAACGTGGTCGTCACGGCAACCAGCACTGGACCCAAAGGTCTCTACTGCAGACAGCCACCCACTCCACCCCTTGGGTCAGGAAGCAGGAGACCCTTTGCTCCCTTCAAGGCCTACCACAGCCCCAAAACACCCCTAGAGGCAGACTCCTCACCTGTCTCCGCCCGATGGCTTCCCGCAGCAGACATACAACATCTTGGCCCTCACAATCTGATGCATTGAAACCCTTTGTCCAATTTAGAAGGATGCCCTTGTGTGGGACCAAGGTGTGTCAGGAAGGTAAAGACCCTCTGTAAGCTCACTCACCCTCCCCAAAGCCTGCATCTCATCAGAAGCATACAGCTTCCCCCTTCCCCAAGCAGGATCCCATACCCACTCTGCTATATGGTTGAAGGCCTTGCCCTCTGCCCCCTCCTCACTCTCCAGGGGCCTTCCTGTGTAAAGAAAGCTATTAATAACCACCTGACCTATGTCTTCTATTATTAGTGCCAGAATGCTCAGATGGTCTAAGAGTCTGGATGTTTTAAGACGGCTGCCCAGAAGGAATGGCCTTCATAATTGGGTTAGGAATGAACAGAGCTGGTAAAATGAGTGCTATGTATGAGAAGGGGGAGGACAGAGAAGGCTCAGAAGTCCAAATGACAGAAAATTCTCTTTCATAAAGAACTAGCAAGAGTCACTTGAGAGGAAGGAAATTGAGGAATTAGGGACAGAGCTGTGTCCATAGGAGATACACTTGTATGTTCCAGATATGAGTGAAGGACAAATGGAAAAGCCAGAATCCAGACACCTGGGCAGGATGGGAGAAGACAAGACAGATAGGCCTTTATTGTGAGAAACTGGCCTTAAATTGTGAACTTAGTGATGGGCATGGCAGTGTAGGAGTATTCATTTCTAGGTGTGCTTCCTCTGAGAGAGGGGGCAGGGGGAATTAGTCTACTGCTATTAGAAAATGGCAGCTCTGCCCAAAGTATGAGCATGCAGAGCAGCTATGAATATCTTTGGGGCAAGAGGTTTTAGAACTATTAACCAAAGTTTCCCCAACAATATTTCCTTTTATCCTTTTTCCTATATAAGCACAGCCAGAGTGTTCTATGCTCATTGTCTTAAAACCAGAAACCAGAGGTGAGAGGGCAAATGAGGAGGAGGGTTAATGTGGGAGAGACAGATCATGAGTAGTAGCAAAACTTCCCTGCTCCCAGACAAAAGAAAGAGCACTGGTCTGGGGGAGGAGTGTTGGGGGTGAGGGACTCAGAGCCAAGTTTTGGCATTTCCTGAGATAGGAGTCCTATGCCTCTACTTGGGCCATGCTCCTGTGTGGGAAGGAAGGAGACAGCAGAGATTGGAGTGACCTGACAGCAGAAGAGGTCTCTGCCCTCCTTCCCCACAAAGGGTAAGGTCAATTGTTAAGGAAAGTGTCAAGAACTAAGACAGGAAGTGGCAGAGTCCACATAGCTGGGGCCTGGGCATCTCCTGACATCCCCCTCTGCACACACACAGCAAAGGATGCTGTGCAGCTTGGAGGGGCCCCTACCTGGGGAAGGAGATCCCCGGATTGATTATCATTAAGTTATCGCTCCTCAAAAGAATGTGAGCTCAACACAGAAATTAAGTTCCGTTCTAGAAAATGAGTAGGACCATGTTTGATCTTGTGTGCCTGATTTTGCATCCTGAGTCCCACCTGCTTCTCACACCTGACAAAGAATAATCAAGCGGTGCCAGCATGCGTAGCCTAAAGTGGAGCAGGCCAGCAGACAGACACTCCTGAATGCTCAATTCCAAAGGACCACTGTGTGGAAGAAAGCAAAATACAGAGGCTGGTTTCTGGGAGAGGTCAGAGCTGGAGCAGAGGTGAAATCTGCACAAAGGCAGGTGGAGAAGAGAAGGCAGAGATTTTCAGTGAGTGCAGGCGTGGAAGAACACAGTGGGCAACTTTAGGGGCAGCAAGCTCCTCATCACAAGAGACCTTTGGGCAGAAGTTGGGACTGTTGAGGAGACCCCTGGGAACATGGACCAGAGGTCTGGGAGGAGCTATCTCCATGACAGGCCACAGATGGTATGCACTGAGAAGTCCAGCATTCTTGTTAAAGGACACGCAGAGGTGGATGCTTAGTGGGTGCTGTGTCTAGATCTGTGCTGCTCTGCCATTCCAGTCAGGCACTCAACACCAAGCTAGGACACCGCAAGGCCAGGAAGTGGAGACAGGGCAAAGAAACCAGGCAACCACAGCCACTTGAAATACAGGAACAAATGCTGTTTCCCACAGGTCCCCTAGATCAGTACACCAGGACTGTGGGGGAAACAGTCAATGTGTCCCCTCATCAGCCCTGATCTGGACCTACACTGCTCCCAAATGCCCAGACCTAACCTAGCTCCACTTCCCTGCCCATTGGCAACCCCCAGGGGTATCCATAATCTTTTCCACCCCAGGCCTCTTTATAGCCCTAGATTCCAGGCCACTTCACCACACCTCCTCCACCTGGACATACCATACCCAGGGAAACTGGGGCTAAGTGCTGGCCCAACACAGCAGTGCTTCTGCCCACCCCTGACCCCATCCCAGGCCTCCTGCCCATTTCATGAAGGGTAGGAGGGTGGAAAGCCCTTGGGAGTGGTTTCTCATGGCCCTCCCTCCCTCACCTGGTCCAGGCCAAGCTGCCTGCATGGGAAGGAGAAGGTGAAACCCAGGGGGAGGCTCTGCCCACTCAGGCCTTGCTTCTGCTGGAAGTCCACAATGCAGTCCACGATGTGGTCGAAGAGCTGAGATATAGGGCAAGTTACGGTGGTCCCATCCTGGCCCTTCCCCACTCTTGATATCAGGTCCAAGCTGTGGGTACCTGCTGTCCAGAGCCCTGAGCCACACACGCTGGGATGGAGTAGACCTGGTTGGTGATCTGCACACCTCCTGCGGTCACACGCACCAGGAGGACCCGGAAGTTGGTGCCCCCAAGGTCCAGGGCCAGGAAGTCCCCGCGCTCTGTGGGACGGAGACCCTCAGTAGCAGGACAAGGCTGGTGGCTCTACTTCAGCACATGCTATGACCTCCAGGAACCCATATCCCAGCCCCACACTTAGGCCAGGTCCTCACCACTGCCATCAGGAGTGGCCCGCACATAAGTGGGCAGCATGCGGAGGGATGAGGCCTCCCCTCGGAGCCCGTTGGCCATGGCTTCCTGCATCTGTGCCTGCACTGCTGCCAGCTGTTCATGGTTCAACCGGAATGGTGCAAGGGTCTCTTCCAGCAGGCGCCGGTGAGCAGCCAGGCGGGCAGCCACAGCAGTCACCATTGCCACGCCCCGGCCGCCCCCATCCACAGAGGGAATGAAGGAGACATCACATTCAGGGGCCAGGAGCATCACAGTCTCCCGCAGGATGCTGAGGAAACTACACGGACACATAGCAGGCATACCTGGCTTGGCACCTGAACCTGATGCTCAGGGCTTGCTAAAGCCCTGGGCCCCATCACTCCAAATCCCTTCGATTCTAAATCCATCTGTGCACCAACCATATGCCCAGTGTCTCCAATGCTCTCAGTGCCCCCAGAGACCCCTCCCTTGCACACCCAAAGAAAAGCATCTTTTCTCTCCCGTGACTTCTTCTGGCCTCCCTTATTCCCCATCTGACCTCACTTTGCTTGGGTGCCACTTGTACCCACTGCCCAGGCTACCACAGTGCCCTCTGGGTCTGTATGGAAAACACACACATGTCCTTGCTACCTGCTCTCACAGAACTGTGTGTACTTCCAGTACCTGGGATATCGCTCAAACACTCGGCCTCCGGTGGCCACAGCGATCTGAAGCATCTGCTGCTCCTGGCTGTGTTGGAGGCGGGAGAGAACGGCAGCCAGGGCAGCAGCACAGAGCCGGGCAGCCCGTGTAAACACGGCTGCGCACACATACTGCACAAGCTCAGCATCCGAGGCCCCCACGCTCAGGCCCAAGTCCTGCAGGATAGCATGCACACGGGCTGCCCCAGCCAGGGGGCTGGAGGGACACAGGGTACCGCTTTGGGATTCAAGTAGTCCAGGAGCTCCCCACCCACCCCCAGCCCCATAGCTACCCAGGGGACAGAGCATCCTTCCCTCTCCCACGCCAAGAAGCACCTTGTCTAAGCCCACTCACTTTTCCTACTTACTCCTCCATCTCAGCCACATGCTCTAGGAGGATGCTGCCTCGGCTCATCAGGGCAGGGGAGGTGCAGCCGCCAAAGAGGACTCCTCGCTGGGCCAAGTGAGCCAACACAAGCCTCACCAGCTCACCCAGGTATAAGCCCCCAATCATCTTCTCAAACCTACAGGTAGAAAGTGTGGCTGGACAGAGCCTTTCTTAAGCCCTCGGCTCACATGGCCCCACTGCCAAAAGCCCCCAAGAAGGATCATTTTCCTTAGGATCCCCAGACTGGAGGTTCCAGAAGCAAATGGCGTCCCAGGATAGGTGGGTGTTTATCCAGATTCTGCAGCCCCCTCCGGCTTAGGTTAGGTTCAGAGGGGCTCCTGGAGGGTGGCAGGACCCAAGAGAGGGCAGGGAACATTTTGGTACTCCCAACCCCCAACACTTGTCAGGAATAAGGGAAGGCTAAGCGTTGAAAACACTTGGTTCTAGAATCTTGAGCCCTTTATTCTGTGAGCCTGGCCAGGGCCCCCCAGGATGCAACCTGGAAACGCTATAAGCAAGCAAGAGGGAGGGGCCTAACTAAGTTCCTAAGTTCAGGGACAGCAGTGAGGAAGGGAGCAGAGGAATGATAAGTCCTAGAGCAGAAGATCAGGCCACCTCTGAGCACCAGGATTCAGGGACTCTCGGTCCAAGGCACGGTCAAAGGTGGTCAGCACTGGTCCCAGAACTTCATCATCGCCGAAGGAGCCCCACTCAACGCTGACGCAGACACGGCCCCGGTCCTCATCCAGCACCGCCACGTGCCTTGCCTCCTCCATGTAGCATGCATTGGTGCCAGTGTCTGGCATGGATGACTCAATCAGGAC
Organism: Crocuta crocuta; assembly: GCF_008692635.1. NCBI lineage: Eukaryota > Metazoa > Chordata > Mammalia > Carnivora > Hyaenidae > Crocuta > Crocuta crocuta. The sequence goes on along the minus strand of NW_027528977.1, from coordinate 10,099,573 downwards.
CTGCCCATCAGGTAGCTGTGCCCCCTGCTCATCATCACAAATGGCCCACGGCTCACCTACAACAAGCCCGACCTCACATGGCCCAATCCCTGGCTCGCAGCCCATCATGGTGCCCACTGTGTCATTCACCACGGCAACCACATCGATGTTGTAGGCCTGGACAATGGAGAGGGCAAAGGTCAGAGCTGACCTACTTAGGTAGAGTGGGGAACCTGGGGGCAAGCCTAGGGCCTTGGTTTGACAGGGGGGCTCTGGCTTTGATAGAGGTGCTCAGAGTCCGTGAAACATGTGTGCTCATGCCCACACATATATTTTAGGCCCTCCTACCCTATAGAGGATTTTCCTCCCATTCCACATTTTCCCTTGGCTCTTCTACCCCCAACTCAGGTCCTGGGGCTCTCAAAGGCTCCCAACCTCAGCCATCAACCCCAGAACATCAGTGCTCCCCACAGGACCAAGATGAGGGTGAGCAAGCATGGCATCTGGAAGACTGTACTGTTGGCATCTGGCTTGCTCATCCTCATCCTGGCCTGGCTTCCCAAGCCTGTTCCTCCCAGCCCTGACTTCCGTCCACTAGCACCACTGGAGTTAGTCCACATGAATCCGGATCCATCTTTCTCAGGCAGCCATGCTTTTGCATATATCCTTCTCTGAAACCAGACCTTCCAGCCCAGGCCCAGCTTATGCACCTGGCAAATTTCTCCTTCAAGTCCCTGCCCAAGTCCTGGTGTGCCTTTCCTAGTGCTGCCAGAGTCACTGGAACCACCTCCTTGACAGGGACACTCCTTTGTCAAAATGCTTTCCCACTAGACCATGTGGTCCTAGAAGACAGGGTCAAGTCTTTCCATCCTTGTTTTCTCTTACAGTCCTGAAAATTTATTTGACCTTTCTTAGCCTCAGTCTCCTTACCTATAAAATAAGAATGGTAGCAACATTCACCCCAGGGTTAAACTGGATAAAAGGATATAAATAGAAAAGGAAACAGGCTCTCCCAGAAGCACAGGCATGGCCTATGTGTGCTGGGCCCAGGCCCAGGCCCCACACGCTGCCCTCCCATTGTCCTTGCCTCCACTCACCCCCTGTCTCTTGATGGCATCTCGCAGTAACTGGACAACGTCATGGCCTTCCACACCACTGCACCTAAAACCTTTGGTCCAGGAAATGAGGGTGCTCTGGGGGCAGGAAAGCTGGGTCACTCCCCAGCAACCTTCATGGGGTTGCAACTCCTCCACCCACTTTTTCCTTGCCCACTCTGCCTCACCCTGTCCAGTCCCGTCTGGTGACAAGGGAAGGAGAAGTTGAACCCAAGCTGCAGATCCTGAGTGCTCACAGGGAGTGCATCCAGGAACTCAGACAGGCAGTGGGCAGCAAAGTCAAAGAGCTGTGGAATGGATTGGGGGCTCAGATCTGCCCACCAGAGCCCTGGCCACCCAGCCAGGCCCCAGAGACTGGGCAATGACCTCTCACCTGCTGACCAGGACCCAGCATCACCTCTGGGGGGATCACAAACTCCTGGCTCCGGGGTTCCATCCTGTGTCCCTCAGTACCCGTCAGGGTCACCCACAGAACACGCAGTGAGGCCCCTGTGGCCCCCAGCTCCAGCACCAAAAAATCTCCTTGTTCTGGGGTAAAGAGATCACAGAAAGGCATGTAGCTGGCAAGACCAAGACCTCTGCCTCCCAGAAGCATCCCCAAGGACTGCAAAGTCTCACTAAGGGAGCTTAGAGTTGGGAACCTTAATAGAAAGAGGGATAAGGAACTTCTCCCTTCCCCAGATAAGAACCCTCTCCCCAGGCCTGGCCACCCATCTTAATCTATGCCACCCACCAGTGCCATGTGGGGTGGACCCCACGTATGTGGGCAGCATCCGGACAGCAGGGGCAGGGCTGACCTGCCCCGCTAGGGCCTGCTCCATAGAGCCCAGGAGGCCAGCTTGGATCTGCTGCAGCTGTGTCCGTGTCACCTTGAATTGCTGTAGGCATTCCAGCACCTGGGGAGAAACAGGCTAACATCTGGGCAGGAGCCTTTTTAACCTAGCCAAGCTCTTTCACTCTAATCAGGATTGTCCTGCCCAGCTCACACCATCTCTTCTTGCCAGTCCAGACCAGCACCTGCCTTGGCTTTCCCAGGGGCTGACTAGAGCCCTGCCTGAGCTCTCCCTGAGCCTTACTGGTCTCCCCAGCACCTGCTCAGCCCCACTCCTCACCCCTTCACATTGCTTGGCTCTCTTACAGCCTATAGCCTACACTCAGTTCCTGCATTCTTAGAAGACTCCTTCCTAGAGGAGAGACCCATACACTTCCTCCTCCTGTTCCATTCTCTGGTGACTCTTTCTCAGACCTCTGTGTTCCCTGCCCCTTCTACTTCTTTGAATTCAGGGTTTGGTGAGGTCTCTCTCCTGTCATACTCCTGATTCACTCTGGCTCCCCAGTACCCAGAGATGAGCTGCTCAGTGAGTTGTCATTGAATGAGCAAACGAACAAAATGTGTTAATGAATCTCAAGTTCAGGTTCTTCCCAATCCATTTGACTCTGGAGCCTAAGTAAGCCCAGCCCAGGAGAATGTGGAGGCTACACCATGGAGGACAATCAGCCATCAGTCATCAGCCAGCCATCCTTCCCACAGACATCAACTGAGTCCCTACTACATGCCCAACACTATTCTAAGCACTATATGTTGCATAAGCAGCTGAGCTCTGTTCTTGTGAAGCTCAGATTTCAGCACAGAGGCAGAAAATAAGCAAATAAACATATATTCTGGTAGAAATGGTAGCTTTTTTTTTTTTTTTTTTAAAGACAGGAATAGAAGTTTGAGAGTGACCAGGGGAGGAAGAGGTATTTTTGGATATTGGTCAGGGAAGTTCTCCCTGAGGAGGTGACCTAAATGAAGGAAGGGAACAAGCCATTTGAAGATCTGGGGAAAAGGATAAAGGGATTTTCTTCATAGTGAGGGGATGAATTTGAGGGGAGGCTGGGCTAGGGGTGAATCAAAGTGACAGGAGGGGTAGACAGGCAAAAAGCAGAGAATAGGACACCACAGGTTCTTCACCAGTAGCCCACTGTGGGGGTGCTTAAGAGGACCCCCAGTACTTCACCTCTATGTGGAAACCTTCCCCAGATGACCCTCTGGCCCGTCCTTCAAAAAGACACCAGCAGCCCCCTAGGTTTGCTGGAGAGTCCCAACCCGTGACTCCATTTTCCATTCTCCTGGGCTTAGCCTTTCCCAGGTCCTCACCATCTGTCCCACAGGAATTCCATTCCAGTGCCCCATACTGGACCCATATGTGTAAAGTAGCCACTCAGACATCTGAATAAGGAGGCGGGGGAGCCAGGGAAGAGAGAGGCTATTCAGTGAGGGAGATGCAGGTGAGTTGGTCCCACCTCTGCTTAAGGAAGAGAATGGAAAACAGATCCCTAAGGAGGCAAATGATCCTACCTGGAGTGCCAGATGTTCAGTTCCATGTTTACATTATAGGGGAAGCTTCTAGCAGCCATGTACACTAGGAGGGGTTGTTTATATGTTACAAATGATGAAACTGAAGCTCAGAGAGGGATAGTCATCTGTGTAACCCAAGCAGCTATTAGGGGACAGAGTGGGATTTGAGCCCAGAACTGACCGCAGAGGTGTTTCCATATGAATATGAAGCCTTATAAAAACTAGCAATTTCACCTGAAAAGAAACCAAAGCTGATGAAGGTGGCAGCAAAGAAACCTCATAGGATGAGTCCTTCTTCTGCCACTTCCTGGCTGTGTGGCCCTGAAATAAGGCCAAGAGAATAACAAAATTCAGAAGGCATCTGAGTCCCCAATGCCAGGGGCCATGTCATTGTTCACTTCTGTGGCCCAGCCATGAGTTGTGCACAAGGGAAACATTGATAGCATGGTCTGGGGCAGAGACTGGACAAGGGTGAAGCAGGAGCATGAAATGCAGTGAGAGGTGATGTCCCCACAGTTTAAGCAACAAGCCAAGTCCAGCTGATGTCACAAGAAGCTGGACAACTAAAGAAACTGCAGGGAACAATTTGAGAACCCTTTCACGGATGCCTCGTCTGTGGAGGTCCTTTATCTACCTTACTTCACTTAATCCTCCAAGGGGGTGGGAGGATTAGATTATTTTCTTCCATTTTACTGATGAGGAAACAGAAAAGAGATATGAAATGACTTACACAAGTGTTTCCTGCTTGATGGTGTGATGTGCAAGGGTTTCTAAATTTTGGTCAAGATGATAGAAAAGAGGGGTGCCTGAGTGGCTCAGTAGGTTAGAGCTCCTAGTCCAGCTCTGCTTGCAATTTACTCTCTCCCCCTCTCTCTGCCCTTCCCCCACTTGCTCTGTCTCTGTCTCTCTCAAAATAAACAAACTTAAAAAAAAAAAAAAGATGACAGAAAAGAGAGACTCAGTCTGAGCTAACCTGAGACCTATGGACAATGCTGCAGAATAACCTCTAAGTTGAGTTCAGCCCTGGAATCATCTCTGTGTGCCTCATTGCAGTGGCCATGTTGAAGGGAGGGAGACATGCAGGAGTAACTAGAGAAATAGGGGAAGGAAGGGCCTTAAGAACACAACTTTCTACCAGAAAAACCCAAGACAGTCCTTTCTAGACTAGGTCAACCCATCAGGGCAGGGGCAGCGCCTGTGTAACAAGGTGGCAAAAGCAATGCCTTTGGAACTGAAACACCTCAGCTTAAGCTCCTGTCATGCCTTACAACTCAAATCACTTCACCCCTCTAAGTCCCCTCTTCCTTAGCTGTAAGATGAAAAGATGATCCCCACCTTGCTATTGTGTGGAGCCACAGAAGAGATAGTTACCAAATCAGATCTGAAAGGCTTGGTTAACTAGAAAGGGCCGCGTGGCTGTGAGCCCATGGCCCCACTGCATCTTCAGCTGATCCTGCCCTCAACAGCCTCGAATAGGCATGAGACAGAAACCCAGTGCTGAACTTACCAGCTCAGAGCTGTCTGAGGGGCAAGGCAAGCCCTCCTGGGAGCAGCTAGGAGCTCCTTCCCCCTGCTGCAACCCTACTGGCCCAACGGAGTCCATGTGGTTCCACAATACGGGGTGGCCACCTATAGGAGAAAAGGGACAGCCCTCATGAACCACATACTCTGCAAGCCCTCAGAGGCCATGGCCCTTAACTTTCTTCCTTCTTAAGGGATCTGGGAAGAAAGCTGTAGGCAGAGCTCAGAACCTCTGACCATCAACGATCCTTTGGTAATCAGCCAGAAGGCCCTCATTTTCCAGAAGCATGTATATTAACAGAGCACTAGGAAGGCTGATTTCTAATCCAATGCCATTTATTCATTCTGTCATTCATTTACATTTACAGTTCCTGATGGCTACTGTGCCAGATGTTGGGGTAAAAAGCAGATGTAAGCCTTGGCCTCAGGGATTTCACAGCCTTACCAACAATCAAAATACAGTTGACATGGGCAGTAACAGACATGGACTTGCTACTGTGCTTGGGAGTTCAGGGATGTTCTAGAGGTTTGGAACAAAGGGTGTGAGGTCAGGAGGGGCCAAAGACTTGCTGGAGAAGCAGACAGGCTGGACTACTAATGGCCTTTGCAAGATAAGGCATACAAATTTCATCTTTTTTTTTTTTTAAGTTTATTTATTTTGAGAGTGAGAAAGAGAGGGCGAGCAGAGGAGAGGCAGAGAGAGGGAAAGAGGAGAATACCAAGCAGGCCCTGCACTATCAGCAAAGAGCCCAATGTGGGGCTCAATCTCACGAACCGTGAGATCATGACCTGAGCCCAAATCAAGAGTTGGACACTTAACTGACTGAGCCACCCAGGTGCTCAGCAAATTTCATCTTTAAGAGAGATCTAGACAGGGATGGATCTGCACTTTAGAAAGGGGTTCCACTAGTGGCACAACTTCAGGCAGGTCATTTCTGACTTCGAGTTTCAGTTTTTTCATCTGTAAAATGGGAGGAAATATCTACCATCTACCTTCACAAAGTTGCTGTAAGAATTAAAAGGAGCAAGACTTGGAAAATGCTTTGAGGGCTGCCTGGGTGGCTCAGTCAGTTAAGCATCTGACTTCAGCTCAGATCATGATCAGACAGTTTGTGAATGCAAGTAGGGCTCTGTGCTGACAGCTCGGAGCCTGGAGCCTGCTTTGGATTCTGTGTCTCCCTCTCTCTCTGCCGCTCTCCGGCTCATGCTCTCTCTCTCTCTCTCTCTCTCAAAAATAAGTAAACATTAAAATAAACAAATAAATAAATAAAATTGGGGGGATTTTTTTTTCTTCAGGAAATTTAATGTGCAGCGCAAACGTCAGCTCATGGGTGGGTTTTAGAAGGTATAGTAACACAGAATGGAAAAAGCCCTGTGCTCAGAGTTGAGGACCCAGCTCTTCACAAAGCAGTAGTACCAGGTCTCTAATCTGGAGGCCTAATTTTCTTCATCTGCCAAATGGGAACCAATACATGTCAAAGGGCTATGTGGCACAAATGAAATAATGAGAGCAAAAGAACCTCGCTCATGGTGTGCCTTCAGATTTAGTTAGCTGAATCTGAATTGAAACTCTATGAGCCTCAATATCCTCTTCTATTACAGGACAAAAATTCAGTTCTTGTGAGGATTAAAGGAGTTAATGGATCTGAAAGCCCTTTGTACACTGTAAAGGACTGTAGAAATCTCTGGTATTTTGCTAATTCAAGCTAGATGTGGTATTGCTGTTCCAAGAAGTTTCCAAGGCAGCTTTTGGTGACTCAGGTGCCTTTCGGGGCTAAGAAAAAGGGAAAATGCAGTGGAGGCCCCAAGATGAACAGAAGGCATCTGTTGACTGAATTACTCTACCTCTCTTCCTATAACAGCAAAACTTCAGGAAAGATACTTCCCTATCCCTGCAACCCTTCCCCATCTTCCACTCCCATCATGTCCATAACTTGACCTCCTCTTGGTCACCTATGATCTCCTGACTACCCAATCCCTTTTCCTCAGTTCCCACCCTTACTATCCCTCTCTCAGGCATGCAAAGCCATGAACATTCTCTTCACTGTGAAATTCTCTTGTCCCTTGGCTTTAATAGTTAGCCAGTCTTTCCTGGGCCTCCTTCCTGAGTCTCTCATAATCTTCATTAACTCCTTCTCTCCTCTCCCCTTCCACAATGGCCACTCCTCCCACTTTCTGGCCATAGCCCTCTTCCCCACACTCCCTTTGTATCATCTGCAAGGTTTGATTGAGACCTCTGTGTGAGGGCTCCCAAATCTACCTCTGTCCTGAACCAAATCCCAAATTCTAATGGTCTGTTAGACATTACTGTCCAGATGCTGGAGAGGCTCCTCAAACTCAAGTCAAAGCCACATTCATTTTCTTCTTCACTTTTCCCCATGAAACTCTTCCTATCCCCTACCTTGGCTGGAGGCATCAAGGCTGCTCACTCTCACAGCTATTCAGGTGCCTGTCTACATCCTTGACCCTCACTTCCTCTATGCAATCAGGTCTTAGGCCGAAAGAGTTAAAAATGGAAATAATTCTCTCATGTTTCCCCTCCTCCTGGTTATCACTGCCACTGCCCTAAACCCTATTCCCATCTGATTATTCCAACAACCTCCTGATAGTCTGCTCCAGTCTGTATCTCCCTGCCCCAACTACCAACACATCACCAGACTGTGCAAAAAAAATGCCATTTCCCAACCCTATCTCCCCTAAGAAAGGAAATAAACCTTCACATTGTGATGCTCTCGCTGCAGGGGAAAAAAAAAAGTCTAAAACTATTTATCACAGTATTGCAGGCCCCAAACTTCCTCTCTTGCTGCTCCCATTCATACTCCAGCCACCCTGACTACAATCTTCACCCTACCTCCTGCTTTCCAGCCTTCGTTCACAGTGTCCCTCAAGTCTGGAAGTACAGTGTCTGAGTCATTTGCGTCTTCAACCCAGTACAAGATTTGGCATAGGTAGGTGCTAATACAGCTTTGAAAATTTGGGGGTTAAGGGTGGAGTCCTTATTTGGAGAACTAAGAAATCAGTTTCTAACAAATTTCCTCCAAGCCACATATACCTAGCTTCCAAATCTGTCAAATGGGAATGTTAACTTCACATATGTTACAGTTCTGTTTCAAGAAGAAAATGGGGTAATTAAGGCAATTGTAATCTTAGTAAAGGGCCAAGGGTTATACATGGGGTGAGCTTTCACTCTCCTTTTGAAGCCTAGCTAACTCAAACATTCATTCATTCACTCCCAGCTAATTCAATCATATATTCATTCACTCTTTTACTCATTCACTCCTCTATTTGACATTTATTCCATACTTCTATGTGCCAGAGACTGTAAAGCCTCCCCTCAAGAAATCTCAGTATTTACATTCCCAGTACATGTATTCATGTTTGCCTCTTCCAGCTGAGCCCGGTGGAGAGGGACATGTTTCCTACATCCCTAGATTCTCAGAACCCAGCCAGTGTCTGCACATGTTTGAGTAGCTGTTGGCCTCTTAGCTGAACTCAGCTGAATCAGCTACATGAGGTGAGCCTTCCTTATGAAAAGTATCCCAGGGACCCCTGCCAAGAATGGGAGCTACCACTGAGGACAGCTGGCTTAGTCCTTCCAGGCTCCACTCCCCTAGCATGGGCCAAGCTGGAGAGATGAGGGTGAGGGGCTAGGGCTGAAGCAAGCAGGAATTAGAGGAGGCTCTTACCTGGGAGAAGGAGCTGTTGGTCACTTTCTTCAGGCGTCAGCTTTCTCTCTCAATGTGAGTCATCCCACTGAACTGTGAAATGAAACTCAGAGGTCACCTGAATTGTAATGTCCCACCCCCTTCATTGGCCACCAATAACTAAACATCAGTTAATTCAGGAAGGTGCACTTCCTTCTAAGTCTGCCCTAAGAGACGCCCAGGACAGGCAGGGATATGGTGCAAACTTAAGCAAGATGACTACAGGAAACTGCAGCCCTGAACTAAGTCAAGGACCCTGGGACATCCCCTCAGTAATGCTGAGAGCTCCATCCACTTTACAAACACTCAGAGTCTGAGTTTTGAGGTGATGGCTTACCTCTGGGAAGATGGAGGAGCTTAGCATGAGAAACATACAGTACAATAGACAATTTTCCAAACTGTTCTAGTACTTGGGCATGTGGGTGGCTCAGTTGGTTAAGCAGTGACCCTTGATTTCGGCTCCAGTTGTGATCTCCAGGTTCGTGGGATTGAGCCTTGCCTTGGGCTCTGCACTGGCAGCATGGAACCTGCATTGGTTTCTTTCCCTCTCTTTCTCTCCCACTCACACACACTCTCTCTCTCAAAATAAATAAACATTAATTAAAATGCTGAAGTACTAATGAGCCAGAGGCAATGTGGGAACACAAGAGGAAGAGACCAACTCTGCTCTAGAGTGGGCAGGGCAAGTAGAGGAAGCTGTCTTGAAGGAAGAACAGCAGTATGCTGGCAGAGGTGATCCTTGACAAAAAGACCATGTACAAAATCAGGGAGCACAAGGCACTTTCATGGAATGGAACGCAGCTCTGAAGACCTAAATAAGATATGGGAGAGGTGGCAGCCAGACTGTGGAGTCTAGCCTTGAATCAGTAGGCCAAGGTGGGGAGAGTAGATTCATACCTTGGGTCTTCTCTACCAGAAGGGGAAGGGGAATCTCAGGCTACAGTACAGCTGTTGGCCACAAAGCTGTTTTTCCCCAAATTGGTCTTCTTGAATACACAGAACCTTGAGGTATCACTATGACCACTCCTATGGTCTGAGTACTTGTATCTCCCCAAATTCTTATGTTGCAAACCTAATGCCCAAGGTGAAAATATTAGGAGATGAGGTCTTTGGAAGATTAGGTCATAAGGGCAGAGCCCTAATGAATGGGATCAGTGCCCTCATAAAAGAGGCCCTAGAGAGCATCGCTGCCCCTTCTGTCATGAGAGGGTATGAGAAGTTGGCTGTCTGCAACCTGGAAAGGGGCCCTCACTCAACCATGCTGGCACCTTGATCTGAGACTTTGGCGTGCAGACTAAAAGTTTCTGTTGTTTACATACCAATCTGCAGTATTTTGTTATAGAAGCCTCAACAGGCTATGAGACCCACCATAACAGGAGACTAGACATACTGCACCAATTTTCATTTCTGGGAAATTGGGGAGCAAAATTTTTAAATTCTGGGTACCTGAACATCAGTAACCCTACTATTATTATCTACAGATAGAACATGGCCTCCACATGGCACCAGGATGGCAACCAGGGATGATGGCTCTTGTATTAGTTTTGGCTAGATTAGTACCAATCAGATATACAGGCTCTGAAAAACAAGGAAAATGGGGGTGGGATCAGGAGGACAGAGTGGTCATCATCCACGGGATAACATCCTGCCTAGCTTAGGGCTCTAGTCTCTCTCAGCTTTACTTGGAAGAGAATATGGAATTGAATGTGATTCATGCTGACAGCCAGAGTCCATTGTCTTCTGGGCCAGGGTGAGGATATGTTCCTGACAAGTACTGCCAAGCCTCTTCATCCATGTTTCTGGAAGTCCTGTGTCTATTTCCCCAGGAGCAGGGGAACCAATACCCTAAGCAGAGTGTTGGGAAGTTCTGTGTCCAGGCCTATGGAGGGTGGAGGTGGCTTGGGCTTGAGCTTTGTGAGCAGCTGTGACAGTCCTGGCTGTAGAAGAAGCATAGTAGTGGCCAGCAGTTCTCTTCAGATACCAGATGGCCAGTGACCAACAAGAAGGACAAATCCTCACAAGACTCCCTCATAGCCCCTTAGTACCAATCTCCAGCTGTCCAGAAGGAATTGAGGAATAGGAATTGGTGGTCAGGTCATGGAAAGTAGGCTGCAGCCAGGCTCTTCCTATGCTGAGCTGTTCACAGGCTTGCTTCTCACAGCTGAGAGTGCCCAGCAGCCAGGCATACAGGCTCACTAAGTTCCCCACCATTCCATCCATACCCTTTTACTTCAGGTATGCCTTGCAGATTTCCTATTCCCATCAAGTTGCTTCTTGCTGTTTAGTCTTTATTCATGCTGATCTATCTGGAATAACCTCCCCCTTTACCCTCTTCAGACTTTTCACCAAATTTTTCCTTATCCTTTATACTTCAGGGGTGCCTGGGTAGCTCAATCTGTTAAGTATCTGACTTGATTTCGGCTCAGGTCATGATCCCAGAGTCATGACATCATGCTTGGAATTCTCTCTCTCCCTCCCCTGCTCTCTCTCTCTCAAAATAAATAAACATTAAAAAATAAAATATTCTTCAGTCATCACCAATGCCGTGGAGCCTTTCCTGAGAAGTTCCTCTTGGCCCTGACCCCAGCTGAGAGTGGTCTACGGATCCCAGGGTCTTGGATTGGCTTATATAATTGCATTGACAAGTCTATTAAAATCAACTGTTTGTGTTTGTCCTTCTCCACCGTACCACGGACTCCCAAGAGAGTGTTTTTTATTCATCTTTGGAGCCCCACAGCCTAGGTTCTAGACCTGACATTTAACCTGACAGTTAATTTTTGTTAAACTGAAGAGCTACAACTTCAGTAGTCCAGGGCTTTTGAAACTGAGAGGAAATAAGTAACGTCTTCCTGCTTTCCTGGTGCATATAACTTCAGCAGACTTTCCACTCTGAGCTTATACATTCTTCTATCTTCCTACTGCCTTCTCCTTACTATCTGCCTTCCTCTCAGTCCAATTTCTAAATCATCTTATGGCCAAAGCTGCTCTGCCTCAGAAGTGAGAATGAGCCCCTTAGACTTAAAACTTTGATAGAGTTTTGATGGGAGGTAGGAGGTGGTGAACTACACAGAGCATCAGCTCTAGTGTCATGCAGACCTGGGTTAGAATCCCATCCTATATACCAGCTGTGTGATTTTAGACAAATCTCTTCACTTCTCTGAGCCTCAATTTTCCATGCATAAGACACGGAGACTAATTTCTCCATAGGATTTGCCTTAAGTTGGGTTTCCCCAGGGGCAGACCTAATTTGAGTGCAAGTATCTTAACTGGGCAGTGATCCAGGCCAGGGCTAGGATGAGGGTGATGCATGTGAGGTAAAGAGGCCCTCTTATCTTCAGGTAAGTGCCAACTCTGTCCTTACATGAACCTAAGAGTGAGGACCCCTCACTCTAGTCCCAGCCCTGATCCAGGAAGTGCTGACAGGGGAACTGAAAGTGAAGTGGTAAGTAAAGAAAACCAATTGAATGTACACAAGTAAGTTGCTGCTGGCCACTAGTGAGGCTCACTCCCACAGAGGAACTCTGTGAGAACTCTGGTGGGGAATGTACTCACCTAAGAGGTAAGGAAGCTTAGGTATTTATTCCCCAGCCTATGCCACACACAAATCTAGAGAAGTGCTAAGGCAGAGAGTTGCAAATTCTTGCAATAGGGCACTGTGGGTATGTAATAGAATGTTGAGTGCCCAGGGGAAATGGGCAAGGCACAGCCTCTGCTAGAGGATGAAAGGCTGTTGTAAGAATGAAATGAAATTACACAACCACAATGCTTAACACAGAGAAGTTCTCTTCTCTTTCCCAATTTATGGTAATAGCTTATGAAGTTCATGGAGCTTTCCAGCTCTCCAAGAACTGGCAACACCAGCAGAACAACTGCTTCTCACCTTTCAGAAGGAAAAAAAAAAAAAGAAAAACCCATGGGTCCTGGGTAAGCTCTAAATGCCCAAGGACCCAAGCCTGTTGTGGAAGGCTGGTGGTTGATAAAGCTAAGATAGTCAAGGGCTCACTCCTCTAAGAACTATCTCCTCTTGCATCTGCACTCCACCTTTTTACTTCTCACCCTAACACTACTTATGACATACCAAACTAGCATCACATTAATAACTGCTGCCACTTATTCCTCATCTTCTGTGTGACACATACTGTGACTTAATGCACACTGTCTTACTCCTTAGAACACTGTTAAATAGGATTTCCCCATTTCATGGACAAGGAAACTAGGTCTCAGAAGGATTAACCTGTATTAGAGAAAGGGGTTCAAACTCAGATTGATGTAATGATACTCTTTCCACTGACTTTTTGTCTCTTCATTGTCTCACTAATGCCTCTCTCCTGGGAATAATATACATGAGCAGCCTTTACCAAAATTAGAGATGGTAGAATGTGGGGAGGGGTAAGGGGTAAGGTTGTGAAGAGCATGGGGCAGGCGGCTCTCTTCCCCTGACTTCTCAGTAGCTAACAAGAAAGTCTATTGGTCCTGGTCCTACTGACCCATACTCTCCTCCAACAATTTGCCACTGACCCAAGTTCTAGGGAAACTACTCAATTTAAGCTAAAAAATTCACTTTCTAGAATCAGCCTTTTCTCTTTTCTTCTCTTCAAGCAGAGAAACATGCCATCCCGCTTATAATGCTCTACCTCCAATAAACTGCCAGTAAACAAGACTAGTGAGAATTAAGTTGATGGGACATAACTAATAAACTACTTTTTGTTAGAAGGAAAACAGAAAAATAATCAATACCAGAGTAAAAATACATACAGCATTTTCTTTAGGACTGAAGGTGACGGGCACTGTGGTCTCACTGCCAAGGACAAAAAGTGGCTTTATTTCTCTGAGCCTTTGTTTCCTCATCTGAAAATTAGGTAGGGTATGGAGCGCCTGGGTGGCTCAGTCGATTAAGCATCCGACTTCGGCTCAGGTCATGATCTCATGGTTCGTGGGTTCGAGCCCCATCGGGCTCTGTGCTGACAGCTAGCTCAGGGCCTGAAGCCTGTTTCAGATTCTGTGTCTCCCTCTCTCTGACCCTCCCCTGCTCATGCTGTCTCTCTCAGAAATAAATAAAACATTTTTAAAACAATGAAAATTAGGGAGGGTAATACCTACCTCTCATAGGTTGCTGTGAGATGAACTGAAGGTACATACATTGCCTAAGCCACAGCAGTTCCTCAAAAAACGACACCTATTACCTTACGTGATGCTGGCCACAATGTTCATGCCATCCAACACCAAAACATGGCATAAATAGTGTGTGTACCATGCTGCCTTCTTTTAACTCAAAGAGCTTGTGTGCAAAAGCACAGGCAGGAAACAGTGCCTTAAAGGCCTGTGCTGTGTCTTCCATCCTAGCTATCTCTGAATCCCTAGTCTAACACACCCCTCATTTTCATCTTTTTAAAAGTCAAGGAAAAGGTAACTTTGAACTTGATAAATCAGGTTAGGCGAGTCTGAGTGGTATCCCTATTTATGTTGTCCCAGGACCCTTTCCTGGTCAGCAGCCACCTCCCACAGTCTTTTATTACATCTCCAAATCAGCTTGGGCCAAAGCTAGCTTTCTTAACATCCTTATCTGGTCATCTCCCTCAGGTCGTTGCTTCTGCCACTCAACATCCTCTCATATTTGGAGTCTGCAAGTACACTGAAGACAGACCACATCTCTGTTCTGCACTAAAAGCTCCTGGGCAATGTGGTCAAGAATGTGCACTACTCTACTAATATACTGAAACAGAAGTTATTTCCTGTTCCTACTTTAATCTTTGACAGCAAGAGACCCAATCTGTTTTAAGAGATGAATATGCCTGGCATCCCCATTGGTTAATCTAGGAAAAAAGATAATTTTGCATAGAAACTAATAACAGAGCATTCAATTACAAATTCCTGATAAGAATGGCAGGAGATATCCCTCAAAACTCCTATGCTCTGGTTGAGAATTCTTTTTTTTTTTTTTTTTTAAACTAACTCTGGTTGAGAATTCTTAACTAGGTGAGGCAGCAAGATGAAATGATAGGTCACTGAATGGTAGTGACAGCAAAATAAGAGGTAGGATCTAATGCCTTGGCACCTTCTACAATGATGTCAGAAAAGGTCAAGGGAGTAACACAATACTCAGAATTGTACACTACACATTCAGTGAATATGTCAAAGACCAGTAACGGAATTAATTTGGAAACATGTAATTTAGGAGTCTCAGAACTAGCTCCACGTTTAAATATTCCCAACCCAAATCCAGTAACACAGAGAAAAAAAGGAAAATCTCCATCTTATTGAAATAAGACTTCATACAAACATAGATAAATATATTTAAATTTTCTTTTAACTATAAGTGAATCCAGATTGTTATAAAACAGAATACTATACACAATGTCTGTATAGCTTATAGAAAACATCAAAACGAGAATGCTGAGTGGGTGCTGGTGGTGAAACCTGCACAGCCAAAACTTGCTCAACAATGAAACAGGGGCCACTAACGCTTAATGACCATGGCCCACTCCTATTGCTAATGGTTTTGTCAACTCTGGACCCTAGAAATTCAGGGTTTTCTCCTTCTTCCTTTGCCTGCTTTGGTTCGTGTCCGGCTACCTGGCCGGACAGTAAGTTGCTTTTTAAAGTCCACTAAGCAACCTGTGGCTTCTGAAACAGAAACAAAAGACTTGATGGGAGACTCATTTAAGTCGAGATGTGCAAGGGAACTCTGCATCTCTCTGCTGCAGCCTGCCTCTTCCATCCTTGACAAGGGCACCCTAGAGACAAGGGGAAAAAATTAAGAATTCAATATATACCTACTAATAAGCACTAAGTATGTATCATGCATTGTACCAGACACTTTTACATACAAAGGTTCATATAACCTTTGTAATAATACAACCAGATAAGTACTATCATTCCCTTTTCACAGATGAGGACACTGGGTAAATTATAAACCTAAAGCCACACAGTTAGATAGTGAGAGAATGACAATTCAGACCCATTCTCACTTTTTTAAATTACTTTTTTTTTTTTTTTTTAACCTAACTCCCAAACTTCTGGAAATCTAAGCCAGAAGACTAGGGTTGAGAGGGAAGAGTAAGTCACAGCTCTTGCTCTGACTGTTTTAATGCCATGAAATTGAATTAGCCATCTAATTCTTGGCCCAGATATACTGGGGTTGAGGAAGGGATCACAGAGAGATATCACACAGTTCCATGGTGATTTCTACCTTCAATAGTTTGAATATCACATTATACACAGAACCCAGGAACAGGTCTGCACTTTTCTAGAACTGCTGACAGTCATATTTCAATGTATACCCCAATTCACCTGAGGCTTCCTGTTTCTGAGGACCTGGTCTTTATTTCTGCATCTGTAATGAGAGAGAAAAAGTAGTAATGCTGTTAACAGTGCTGTAATCATACCACTTCTCACTGCTCATGTGTTTCCTATGTTCTGGGCACTGCTTTTCATCAGTCTTATCCAGGTAGCTCAGATCCCAATTCCTCAGACCAATGGAATGTATTAGCATCCAACAGACTCAGCTGCAGAAGTATCAAAGTGAACACTTTTGAATGAACAGCCTCTGAATAATCTACTTCAAATCTGGACTTGAGGTACAAGGAGTTGCCAAGGGAACTCTGCCACCTGCATATATTCAGAACATGCTGATCTAGAGGCAGCAGTCTGTAGGGCTTGGGAGAGGCTGCCTCTTCATATCACAAGGCAAAACAGATTTACTTATGGGAATGAACTACCAGAACTAAAAGGTAGGCAAATCTCCCCAGACTTAAGCAAAAGCTCTTCTTCCATCTACACCTAGTGAATTTTAACAATAGCAACAAATAACAATAGTAATAATAGAAGTTAACATTTATCAAGAGCCTACTTATGCCAGGGAATATGTTTGGAGTTTTACTAGAAATAATCCTTATAATCTATGAAGTTGGTATTACTAACTTTATGCAGTGCTCTTAATCAATCCACTCTACTGCTCCCTAAATACTAGGCACAAAGAGACAGAGTTACTTCCTATAATCCCTCAGGAGCATAGGTTGGTACACTAAACTAAAAGTAACACAAAAATAATGTACAAAACATTATAATGAGGAAGAAATGTCTACATGTCTGGTCTTCCAAGCTTGTTTCTTTAGAAGGTATTTAGGGCTTGTGTCATTTCTCTGTGATTTGGATTTCCGCCCCCTCAACAGACTTTATAAAGCCTGAAATGAAACATATGATGAACAAGACAGAGTATGTCCTCTTCTTCTTTAGGGAGATACAACTTAAGAGTCTCAAAGGCTGGCTGATTGGGTCAAATGTCCACCCACATAACTCCAACAAATAGTGAATTCTCAGTGGCTATTTTTACTGGAAGGTCTTTGAGAGAAGCCCAGAAAATTGGTCCTGAGGTCTTCACCTGCAGTCTTGTGCTCAGACTGTTCCAAGAGACTGAGGAGTCGGCCTTCACTGCACTTTTTTTTCTGTGACAGAGAAAAACAGATGAAAGGGTTATCTCATGGCAGAATGTCTAAAATACAACCTCCTTAGCCCACATCACACGTGTCTCCAGGAGAGAAGGAATGTGGCACAGAGCTCTAGGAAAGTCTTTTGCTTTCTAATAAACGGGGTACACAAGTAAAAACACAAAACTGTGATGATGAACAGAATATATCTTTATGCCAAGAATATTACCCAAGAATGTATATCAGAGTCAAGGTAAATTATTCCACCAAGATCTTATTAAAGAACAGTAGCCTTTGACCATGATTTGGAGAGATTTAAAGTAGAAAATAATAGTTTCAAGGTAGCCTCTGGAGATAGCAATTCCGGAAGAATAAATAGGCTCTACCATATAAACACTTACCTATAATCCCCAACTCCAAATCACTAGCTCAAAATCACCCCATTGATATAGGAGAGTCCCTTTCTTTTGTCATGATAGATAATGGCTTCTTCACCTTAGTGTGCAGTGATTGGTAAGTTAGTAAGCCTAGAATATGGAGCTGCTGCTTTATCTTTGATCTCTAAGCCAAGACTTGCTCTTGCTGATCTCTAATCACAAAACCCAGAAAGTACATTTATCTTCCCAGGGACTAGTGGCCAGACCTCACAAACTCCTAAGACCAGGCCCACAAGGTGTTAAACAGAGTTGATCTCAAATATGTTCCTGGCAGTGGGGATATGACTGGATATCCTTTCTGGAAAGGAATTTGGTGGTATGTTTCAACAGATTTTAAAATGTTTATATCCATTCCCCTAGGAGTTCTACTTCAGGAAATCTATTCTAGGAAAAAGTGAGTGGTACACAGATTAATTTTCTAAATATAATCTTATGATACAAAAGAATTGGAAAGAATCTAAATGTCCAATAATATGAGAATGGTTATGTGACTTCTGTTGATATAAATATTAACAGTAATTTTTAAAAAATAGTTTGAAAATAAACCCAGGAAGGTGTTTATGCTACAATGTTATGTAGACAGAAAGATACACACACACACACATACATACGTACATATATAGTATGGTCTCACTTACATGAAAAATGCATAGGAAAAAAAAGACTGAAAAAAAGGCCAAAATACTTAAAGTTGTTATATATCTCTGAGTAGCTAAATTATGGGTAATAATTTCTTAATTTATCCTGATTCTTCATATTTTTTGAACTGACTGTATTTCCTACAATGAGCATATTACTTTTTAATTGAAAGAAAATATAATTTTAAAATGCAATTTGTTTCTGGATAAGCAGAAAAGGAAGGAAGAAGAAAAAAGGATAGAACAGAACTTTGGAGAGCTTCCTAAAACATTCCATACATACCTTTGGGTTCCTCAGCCGCTGCTGCCACTTCTCCTCCATAGCTGAGCATATCCTCCCACTCTCTTCAGGCCTATCTCCTTGGTCACCCCTTGCAAGCTGGAGACAGGACTCTACATGACTCTGGTACTCTCTGAATGGGACCAGGGATTTACAGAGATAACACTTCTCATTCCTAGCCAATCAAAAGGAAGGGGGAAAGAGCAGTTTTAAGATTTGCTTTTGCTTCTGGGCTCCCGGATATGTCTCAAATTGTGTTTTTATGTTATTCTGTCTCAATTGTGTTTTTACGTTATTCTGCGGAGGAGACATGTCAACCAATGCAGATTTGCTCAGCAGGATGGCCAATAAAACTAACCCGATGCCAATCAAAAGGACTGAGTGATTAGTGGTTTTCCCTGGCTGTTTCTCTGTACCCTGCTGTTGCAGCAGTGGGATGGTAATGAAATCAGCTCTTCTAACTATCTCAAACAATGCTGATTGCTCTTCAGACATAAAATATTCTGTCAAACTCTTCTGAAATTAAGTGTAACGGTTTTTTCAAAGGGAAGTTAAAATTTAGACAACACCATGAGAATTAAATCAAGATGACATTTTTACCAGGGTGGATGAACTTGTCTGATTCTGTACGCTGACTTCCTTAATTTTACAACCTGCAACATCAACTAGGAAGTTACCAAAACCATGTGGTTCTGCTACAGACTTTTGAGTAACTTCACATACATAGTTATTTTTATCTTTTATAATAGTAGAATCTATAGAAAGAGAGGAATCTGTGTCCTTGAAGTGAGATTCATTGGGCATCAGTGAAAATGGAATCATTGGGGACAAAGGAAGAAAATAAGCATTTATTAAGTATTTTCTTTGTGGTAGGAACTGGTACCAAGCCCTTTAAACACAGTTTCTCAATTAATTCTTTGGTCCTACTAAGAAGGTACTATTCTCCCCCAAGGTTCTATAGCTAATAATTGTCAGAAGCCAGGTCTTCTTGACTCTTAAGATCATCTTCATTGTAAGAAGCTGAAGAAAACTTTCCAAAGGCTGCTATTTTACGCTTCTCTTTTTGGCCATAACTTTTCAGTTACTCTACAGCAAGAGAAATCTGGATTTGTTCTAAAGAAAACTTTCTCTGGAGGTCTTTAAAAATAGGACAAAAAATAATTATCTTATGTACTCAATCATCTAGAAGAATATAAGTAAAACTCTGCCTTATAAGAAAAGCTAGACCAGTGAACCTTTTAAAATTTATGAATTAATACAAAAATCATATAGTAATCCCCTACTATGCAATATAGCACCACTGTGGAAGTTTTTGAGTCAGGTAGGATTTGCCACTTCTGACTACATGATCTTAAAGTTACTTATAATTTCCCTTCAATTTCCTTATCTATTAAAAAAAAAAAAAGAAAGATGGGGTGCCTGGGTGGCTCAGAAGGTTAAGTGTCCGACTTCGGCTCAGGTCAGATCTCACAGATCGTGGGTTCAAGCCCCGCATCAGGCTCTGTGCTGCCAGCTCAGAGCCTGGAGCCTGTTTCAGATTCTGTGTCTCCCTCTCTCTCTGCCCCTCCCCCACTCACGCTCTGTCTCTCTCTGTCTCAAAATAAATAAACTATAAAAAAAAAGAAAAAGAAAAAGAAAGAATAACCAACTTTCGGCTATTGTAGGAGTTACAAAGTAAATCGAACACTTAGCACAGTGACTGGTATATAATATTAGGTGTTCAACAAAGTGCTATTATTGTTACTGCTGTCTCAGACACATTTTATTAGATGCTGAGGGTATAAACATGAATGAAGGCAAGGTATCTGCCTTCAAAATTCACAGTCTAACCAGGGAGACAGAAATGTCAAAAAAGAAAAAAATGTACTGCAGTGCAGTGCGATGGGATGCAATAGTCACAGAGGAATGTCCACAGATAGGATTCCAAAAGGAGCAAGTGATCAGCTCTGCTCAACTGGATTAGGGAAGGTAGCCTTCAAATTTAGGGTCTAAAATCTGTATTTCAAAGATAAACATTTCTGCCTAATGACTAACTGCTTTAATGTACTGTTGGTAATCTCTTTCCTTTCGGCGGCACCACTTCTATCCTACCACCCCTTCGGATCATACTCTCTTAGTTAAGCTGCACCCATAACCAAGGAAGTCACTTATATTGCCCAACCTTTTGCAACTCAACTTCTGTGCCATTACATCGCAAAATAGCTCACTGCTTCCCAAAAGTACTAAACACCAAAATGCAAATTTAAAGAAAACAGAATGTAGAAATGGAATGGGTGGCAGGACTTTTTAAGGGTAATTTAAAAAGATACAGAGGTCACCTGCACTGACATAAATTGGGAATAAGAAAAATAGATTCAGACATCAAAGCAATGAAGTGACTGGAAAGCCAAAAAAAACCCAGAGTAGAGAGGAACAGATCTCTTTAATCAATCCCAGCAATGGTATGTTAAACAAAAGCTCTGAGAACACAGCATACCCACTTACTTGTCAATGTTTAGAGAAGTTTGGGCAGTTGTCTCGCTGTCACTCTTGCTCTTGCTGTTGGCCTCTTTTTGTCTCCGAGTCAACACTTCCAATAAAAAAAGAAGGATGGGAGGGGCGGGGAGGGATAGAGACAGAGAAAGAAAGGAAGAAAGAAAGAAAGCTGTTAGCTGGCAGTAGACTCTGAATATAAAAGACAAAATGTACGGGAAGAAGCCAAGTTTAAAATCATATTCCACTGGGAGAAGTGCACTGTGTCTGCAAAACCTCTGCCTTTCTAGCAAAGAGAGTAACACCTGTATTGTACGGACTGAAGGTGCCAGCCATAAGATATTCCTGTATTTGCTAATGAGATTGATTTATCCCCTATCTGCCATGAGATCTAAAGATCTAGTCCAGGGGTGCCTGGGTGGCTCAGTCAGTTAAGCGTCCAACTCCTGATTTTCAACTCTAGTGATGATCTCAGGGTCATGAGACAGAGTCCAGTGGCAGGACTATATGCTGGATGTGGAACCTGCTTAAGATTCTCTCTCTCTCTCTCTCTCTCTCTCTCTCTCTGCCCCTCCCCTACTTGCACATGGGCACTCTCTCTTCTCTCTCTCTCTAAAATAAATAAATAATAACAACAAATAAAAATATAGCCAACACAAGGAAAGGGTTTTATATAGTACCCCAACTAGCAGCACTCAAGGGAGGGATTTATACTTTCCCAACCAAAATTCTGTCTGATGTGACACACACTCCAATGAGGTATTCTATGAAATACAGTAATGATAGCTACATCTGAGTACACACATTAGCTCCAGTCCTTAGTCTAGAAAGTGCTCCAATTACAAGTGAGGAAACTAACTCACAATGGTTAACACAACCAGTTTTTCCCACTACACTAGGACCACTTCCCATTTCTAGTGGGTACAGATAGCTTTAGCCCAGGTGGCATACAAATAATACTCTGTCTCAAACCCAAAGCATCGGTTTATAAAATCATAGTCTCTTAAAATATCTTGGAGATTAACCAACTGTTTTGCAGTCTTCATCCCTTGCCAACAAGAAAAACTGTAACCATCTCACTTCAAATTTTGCCTTCCTCTCTCTTGACTTGCCAGAGAACTTAGGAAAGTTAGCAGTTCACAAAATTATTTAGGTTGTAAAGTGTTGATCTAGTCCAGGAGTCCACAAACTTCTTCTGTAAAGGGCCAAACAGTAAATACTTTAGGCTTGGCAGGCTATATGGTCTCTGTCACATGACTCAACTCTGCACTGTACAGGAAGGCAGCCCTCAACAACCCATAAATAACTGGGTGTGGTATGCTCCAGTAAAAGTTTATTTACAAAAACAGATGTCTGGCTAGATTTGCCCCCTGGTGGCCATAGTTTGCCTACCCTTCTAGTCCAACCTTCTACTCATAAAAAATGTCTTTTATAAAACAAGCATCCCCAACAAATAATCACACAACCTCAACTTGATTGTATCCATTCCCTGAGAGGAATTCACTTCCTCCTAGGGAGACTCATTCTATTGCTACACAATAATCTGGCTCAATTTGTATTTACTGAGGGCTCAATGAATAAGTCTACCCCCTTTACTGTAAGTCAATTCTCTAAACATTTAACAAGCTGCATTACAATCTTGGATTTACTTAGTTGTCTGTCCCACTGAATGTAACCTCCTTCAAAGCAGGGACTATACCTAGTATTAATCTAATTTATAATGATTGCAAAAAATTCTGATTGCAGAGGTTAGCTCTAATCCTTATAACAATCCTCCAGATTGATATTATTATTCTGTCCTACTTTAAAGGTATGAAAACAAACTCAGAGGAAGTGACTTTGCCAAGCTATCACAACTGCTAAGTAGCAGAACCCAGGAGAGATCTAGATCAGTCTGGTTCTTATACCCAAGTTTTATATTCCTAGTTAACCTCCTTTATATACACCCCAATTTGTCAGGCTCTCTTTATATGTGTGGCACCCCAAAATGGACCCAATACTTAACAAGTAGTCTGACCAGTAGAAAGAACACAAGAACCACAAACTAACCCACTTAGACTCATATTCTACTAATTCAGCCAAAGCTGTATTTGCTTTATTGACAATCTTAAATTAAGCTTAAAGTGAGCTTAAAGGCAATTAAGATCCATCCTCTACCCTCCCAAATCATCTTCAAATAAAATATTATCAAGACAAGTCTCCTAATTCTATTCTTGGGTATTGGGTATAAAACAACTAAGCTGTTGGTTATTCCCCCCCCTTAAGCACAAGACTTTATTTATATTTATCCCTGTTTTTTTCAGCTGAACATTTTAGTCTGTTGAGATCATCTGCAGTCTTAATTCTGTCATCTGATGCTATTAGCTCTCTTTTCCAGCTTTGTGTCATCTGCATATATGACAACCATGCTTTCTACACCTTCATCCAAGTTATAAATGATATGGCCAAGGACAGAAAACTGTGGCATTTTACTAAAGAAGCCTGTCTTCTTCCTGGTCCAAATTTCCTTTAAATACTTAATCAAGTAGATATTTATTGAGAATCTTCAATGTATAAGTAATTTTGGAGAGATATAGGAAATCATGTGGTAGGCCCTTGCTCTTTAGGAGCTTACAATTTACTAAGGAAGATAGCACATACACTCAAATAACTATGATACAAGATGTAAAAAGATATGCATAATGAAAGATCATATACACAAACAACTATTAATAATGTTTGTCTCTGGGGAGGATGTCAGGGACACTTGCGGAATGGAATTGGAGAAGGAGGTATATTTTGCACTATATACTTTTTTGTACTGTTGAATTAAAAATTAAAAAGGAAGAGAAAGAGACTGTAGAGAGGCTTTAGGTACAAGTTAGAGTATACTATATTATCTATTTCTAAGGTTCCTTCCAACCCAGAGATTTTATAAGTAAAAAGAAAGTACTGTAGGAGAAAACATCCTGGACACAGTTGTATAACCACCTTCAAATCCTATTCTATCAGCCATCCCACATTTATCCATCTTATGTACAAGAACTTCATGAGAGATTTTATCAAGTGCCTTGCTGAAATCAATTCTCAAAAGGTTGGCACCTCACAGATTACAGAACCTTTAAGAGTTGTTTTTTTTTTTCTCTTTCTATTTGTCCCCCATCTTGACTACCAAGTATTTTTCCAAAAGAAATACTTGGAAAGCACTCCACAGGCAAGGCTGGAAAAAGAATTAATTGCTTCTAGCCATTTATATATGCCTCTATTGTACTTAGTGCCTTTCTGTTTGTTATTTGTTTATATGTCAGTCTTCCTTCTATACTATGTAACTTTCTGAATTTAGAGACTCTGGGTTTTGTTTTTTTTCTTCAGCATCCTCAGTAGAGTCCAACATTGTTAGATGCTACAAATATTTGCCAAATTAAATCATAGCAAAGGATTAAAAAAAGCTCTTGTTTTATGAGGACCTTCTTTGTGCCAGGGACTTTATAAACATCATCTCTAATCCTTCACAACAATCCTGCAAGGTATATATGATTACCTATATTTTACAGATGCTGAAATATTAAATAACTTTATCAAGATCACAAAGCTAAAACAACATCAAAGAAACATGGCACCAGAAACGCAAGAAGCCTATGTTGGAGCTCCTGGCTAGCTCAGTCAGTGGAGTGTTTGACTCTTGATCTCAAGGCTGTAGGTTCGAGCCCCACGCTGGGTGTAGAGATTACTTAAATATAAAATCTTAAAAAATTAAATAAACAAAGACGCATATGTTGTTCTACAAGAGTAGGCTGCCTTTCCTGAGAAATAAGAGGGTAATGAATGGGAAGATAAAAAGTTCTAAGTGGTAAATGAGTGGAAAAGAATTTGAGGGGAGAGACTTGGCAGATGGCTGTAAACTATATGTTAATTTTATTATTGAATGTTATGATCAGAGTAAACTGGATGGACTCTGCAGCTACATTTTCTCTTAGAAACCTAGACCCCTTACAAAGGAGCATGAAGGTATATGTTGCTCTAAAGGAGCCTCCTACTTAGGTTTCTGAGGGCTGAGATGGCCATTTCAAATAGCTGTAGGAAGAAATTTCAGTAGGAAACTTAAGTCAAAAAATCTAAGTACTGGTGATAACAGCCAAAGATTTCAAAAGGGAACAATGGAGTCTGAGGACAAACAACTACCAGGGCTGGGTAAACAAAACAGAAAGGAAGTATATCATTGAGAGCTGAGAGCCACTTATAAACCTATGACCATTAACTCAGGACTTTACAGAACTGTGAATGGAAAACATCCTAAGGAGCTATGCTTGGGACTTGGCTTGGCACTGTTACTATACCAAAGAAGCTGTAACAACCTGCAGAATAAAGTGCACTGACTTTAGAGTTGTCCAAGTTAGGATTCTACTGGCTGTACTGCCTTAGGCGAGTTACTTTACCTGAGTTTCAGTAGTCTTACCTATAAAAAGAGATAATAGCACCTTATCCACTGAGGTTTTGGTAAAGATCATTTCAGATAATACAAATAATATGGATTTAATTTAATCCAAATAAATTGTTAAGAGTGTCCAGCCCACAGAAAGCCCTCAGCAAACATTTGTTGCTGTTATTATATGATTCTACTATTCTTCCAGATTTATTTCTTAGCTTTATTCAAAGATGTAAGCCTACCCTTAGAATAAGTGCCTAACAGCTTGTCTATAATTAAAAAAATTTTTTTTAATGTTTATTTTTTGAGAGAGAGAGTGTAAGCAGAGGAGGGGCAGAGAGAGAGGAAGACACAGAATCAGGCTCCAGGTTCCAAACTGTCAGCACAGAGTCCAACACGGGGCTCGAACCCATAAATTGTTATATCATGACCTGAACCGAAGTCCAGCGCTTAACTGACTGAGCCACCTAGGTGCCCCTGCTTCTCTATAATTTAACTTAGGTCTTAATCTTTAATTCTCATACTAATTTGTACAAACAGAATGGTAAAGTAAATACCCAAAGTATTAAAGAACAGTTATCAATATCATATAAACATCTGTTTCCAAAACCCAAAGACAAGCAATCAACAATAAAAACATGTGGCCTAGAACTGTAAATAATGAAGATGGCTCGTGAGGAGAGTGGGAATTACACAAAGAAGAGAGATTTGGCAGAATGACAGTCTAGTCAGTCTGTCTCCCTCAAACTCAAAACCATCTCAGCAGAAAAAATGGAAGCACAGAATTGTGTATGGTCCTGCAAAGACCAACCATCCTCCAACCCAGCACTTCCTCAGTGGAAGGTACGAGAAGGAAAGGCTTGTTACACTTGCATGTTGCCTGTCTCAATGTTGTCACCCTCTCCCAAAAGACTAGTCCCAATAAAAAGGCATCATTAGAATTATCTACATTTTCCTCAGTTCCATGAGGGGTGATGACACAATCTAGTCCATTGCAGCGTTCCTGCTGCCTCAAGGACATTATCTTGGGAGTAGGTCTCTGGTGATGAATTCTTTCAGTGTTAGTATTATCTGAAAAGTCTCTATTTTGTCTTTAAAATTTTTAGTAACATTTTTAATCTGGAGTAATTTAGATTTGTAAAAGTGTTGGAAAGACAGTAGAGATTTCTTTATAACATTCACTCACTTTCTCCTAATGTTAACATGTTATATAACCATGGTATGTTTGTCAGAGCTAAAAGATTAACACTGGTACATAGCTATTAATTGAACTCTAGACTTCATTCAAATTTCACGTTTTTCCATTATGACCTCCCTTTTTAAAATCCTAGGATCTGGGACGCCTGGGTGGCTCAGTCGGTTAAGAGTCTGACTTCGACTCAGATCATGATCTCACGGTTTGTGGGTTCGAGCCCCGTGTTGGGCTCTGTGCTGACAGCTAGTTCAGAGCCTGGAGTCTGTTTCAGATTCTGTATCTCCCTCTCTCTCTGACCCTCTCCTGCTCATGCTGTCTCTCTCTCTCTCAGAAATAAATAAAACATTAATTTTTTTTTTTTAATTCTAGGATCCAACCCAAGATACTTTATTATATTTAGTAGCCCTCATTTTTTAAATATTCTGCTGGGTACAGAAATTTAGATTCTGCTGGGTACAGATATTAACCTTTTTCTTTCAATATTTTAAAAGACTTTGCCCCGATGTCTTCCTGATTGTGCTGTTCCCAGTAAGAAATCTGATTAATTCTTATTTTTTCCATCTGCATGTAACATCCTTTTTCTTTAGAAGGTTTTAAGGTTTTTTTCTTTATCTCTGGGGTTTTTTGTTTGTTAGTTTGTTTTAAGTGAACTCTATGCCCAACATGGGGCTAGAACTCATGACCCTGAGATCAAGAGCTGCATATTCTACTGACTCAGCCAGTCAGGGTCACCACCCCCCTGCTTATCTCTAGTTTTAAGCAATTCGATTCTGATGTGCTTTTTTTATTTTCTTGAGGGAGAGCGAGTATGCAAATGGGGGGGGGGTAGAGGGAGAGAGGGAGAGGGAGAGGAAGAGAAAGAGAGAATCCCAAGCAGGCTCCACACTTAGCACGGAGCCCAATACAAGGCTTGATCCCATAATTCTGGGATTGTGACCTGAGTCAAAATCAAGAATCCAGACACTCAACCAACTGAGCCACCCAGATGCCCCAATTATGATGTGCTTTTTAAAGTTTATGGTAATATTTCTTCTTCCTGTGCTTCACAGAACTTATTGGGTCTACAGATTTATAGCTGTCATCAAGTTTGGAATTTTCTCAGCCATCATTACCTCAAAATTTTTTTTGTCACTTGCCCCCTACATTAACTGTTATTTGTCTGTATATCAGGCCACTTAACATAGTCTGATGCACAATGGTTTTAAATTTTGATGGAGTTTAATGTATCTATTTTTGGCTTCTATTGCTTTTACTTTTGGTTGTCATATCTAAGAATCCATTGCCAAATCTAAGGTCATAAGACTTACCCCTAAGAGAGTTTTTTTAGTACTTACATTTAGATCTTTGATATATTTTTTTGTATATGGTATGAAGTAGGGTCAAACTTTTTCTTTTGCATATGGATATTCAGTTGTCTTAGTACCATTTGTTGAATAGACTATTTACCCCTATTGAGTTATCCTGATAGGCTTGTCAAAACCTGGTTAGCTATAAATGTATAGTTTTAATTCTGGACTCTCAATTCTATTTCATTTATCTATATATATCTATCCTTATGCCAGTGCCATACTATCTCAATTGGTAAGTTACATAATTAGGAGGTATGAACCTTCAACTTTGTTCTTTTTCGGGGCTGTTTTGGCTATTCTGGATCCCTTGTATTTTCTGATCTCAAAAAATGGAGTCATTAACCCAGTTGCTTAGGACAAAACTTTGGTGTCACCTGAGTTTTCTCTTTCCTTAATATTCCAACAAATACTGTAGGTTCAACCTTCAACATACATCCCAAATTTGGCAAATTCTTTACAACTATCACTATGATCCAAGTAAACATTACACTCTGCCTGGAATACTGCAAAAGCCTCCTGCTTAGTCTGTTCATGTCGACTTTTGCCCATGGCCCTTTACAGACTATATTTCAACAGTAGCCAGAGTTGGATTATATCACTCCCTAGCTCTCAACTGTTCCATGGCATTTCATCAAATTTAGAATGAAGTGCAAAACTCCAGATGATCTGGTCGCTAATATGATCTCTCCTCTCTTTCCCCCTACTGTTCATCCCAATACACTCACTGTGGCTTCCCTGATGCTGCAAGAAACATGCCAAACACACTCTTGTTTTAAGACATTTATTGTTATTCCCTTTACCTAGAATGACTCTATTCAAATTTCACCTCAAGAAGTCTTCCTTGATCTGTTTTAATTTAAGAGCTCCCACGGCCTCCTACCACCTTCCCTGCCCTGATCATTCTCTATCCCCTGGTTCTTGCTTTATTTTTCTTAAGCTTTATTTATTATCTGTTTTCTCCATGAGAATGTAAGCTTCATGAGAGCACAGACTTTTTTCTGTTCAGTATTATATTCTCAGCTTGTAATACCTGGTTATAGCAGGTGCTATATTATCAACTGAGATTGTCAGTAAAGGAACATTAAAATAATACTTCTGAATTACTCAGGGGGACTCTCTAAGTTGAGCATCCTACAGTGGGCTTAGCCAGAAACCTAAATCAAAGTTGCCTTCTCTCATCCTGATCCCTGGTCACAAAAAAGCTTTACTGATTCCCTCATTAAAGATTCTCAAATCTGTCCACTTCCACTGACTCTCCTTCACTACTCGTCTCCCTGTTTCTTGCCTCAATCTCTCCAATCTATCTTCCGTCCAGATCTAACAATAATTCAGGCCCAGCATTACCAGTGGCAGTACCCGGGAAGCCTTCCCTGACCCAAGAAGGCCTCAATTTCTACACTCAAATAGGACTCTATGTGCATATCTATCATAGCACTTCTCACACAACACTCCTAATTTCTACTTTACCTACTTATCTTCCCCAGCAGACTGTCTCTTAATCACGTCAGTATTCCACATTCCTGGCATAAAATTGACACTCAATATAAACATATATTTAATGAATCGATTTGGCAAGGTAGTTTCTTATTCACAAGTTTGCCAGAGTATTTTCTTGGTTTTAAGAACAATAGAATATCTTTACAACTTAGATGAAAAGGTCTTTTAGGACTGACCTAAAGTAGCACTTGAAGCAGAAAAACCCTATCTACCTCAGTCCATTCAATAAATACATTCTTGTTGTTCTCTTACATGCTAGACTTGATAATTTTATTCTACTAGAGATAGCATCTAACTCAAACACCCTAATGATTATACTGACACTTCCTAAGTATAAAAAACCCTAAAACAGGCAGGCATCACTGAGTCCTATTTACAGATGAGCAAAATAAAGACTCGGAGACCTCAATTCTGTAAATATCTGGTCTTGGATATGATTCCAAGTATGTTAGACTCCAAAGCCAGTACCACAATACCAAACTGTCTTCTTTGTTTGTCCCTATTCAAGTTGTAGCAATTTCCTTTCCAGTTCAGAGACAAGCTTGCTTTTTGAAGAAGTGCATTTAATGGGAAGCCTGGGTGGCTCAGTTGGTTAAGCATCTGACTTCGGCTCAGGTCAGATCTCATAGTTTGTGGGTTCAGGCCCTGCATCAGGCTCTGTGCTGACAGCTCAGAGCCTAGAGCCGGTTTCGGATTCTGTGTCTCCCTCTCGCTCTGCCCCTCCCCCACTCATGCTCTCTCTCTGTCCCAAAAATAAACAAACTATATTAAAAAATTTTAAAAAGAAGTGCACTTAATGTTGAACTCTTGACCCTAACCTTCAATGCTGCTATAGTTAGACCCTGCATTTGAAGTGTTAGCATGGCTTGCTCAATACCTGTCCATACAAAGACAAAAGTACTCATATAAAAATATTTTTAGGGGCGCCTGGTTGGCTTAGTCGGTTAAGCGTCCGACTTTCGCTTAGGTCATGATCTCACGGTTCGTGGGTTCGGGCCCCGCGTCGGGCTCTGTGCTGACTGCCAGCTCAGAGCCTGGAGCCTGTTTCAGAGTCTGTCACTTCCTCTCTCTCTGACCCTCCCCTGCTCACAATGTCTCTTGTTCTCTCCTAGAAATAAATAAAAAATTAAAAAAAAAATTAAAAAAAAAATTTTTAGCAGTGATCCCCACCCTGAAGCTAAAGGCAGGAGTAAATACTGAGAAAAATCAATAAGCCACACAATTCCTACTTAAGATGTAGAAATAAAGGGTCTATCACCACTATATTTTTATAAGCAAAATTCCTCAATCTATGAGGTACTGAATAACTTCGGTAATTCAGACTCTAAGAGTTCTTAGAAAAACAGTCACTTTTCTAGTTCCTATTAGCACTTGTGTATAATATTTATAGTTCAATTTTTTAACAGCTGTTAAATCTTTATTTTTTATTTAAGCAATTTGATAACATATATCTAGAATTGTAAAATAATTCATATCTACTGACCCATGAATTATACCTTGGGAATCTATTCTGAAAAAATCATTTGAATTTAAACAAGATCACAAGACAAAGATATTTTATCAAAGCATTATTAATAACAATGAAAAATTTAAACCACCTAATGTTCAAACACAAGGTGAAATACTATGCAGGAATTTAAAAAAAAAAAGATGGAAAAGAAATAAACTGAAACATTAAAAGTAATAGCAGGAAGGGGAGTAATTATTTTTCTATTGCCATTTTTTTTTCAGTGAGCATATATACCACTTTATAACTTAAAAAACTGTTTAAATATTAGGAGACACCCTTGATGAAATAACAGATCAGGCAATGGTCATCAATGACCATCAGTTGAAAGCTGGCTTTCTAATGAACGGATTAGGCTGATCCTACTGATCAACTGCAACATTATAAAAGTAAGATAAGCAGATAGTATGTGCCTCCCAAACTGATATGANCTCAACTCTAACTAGAAGTTTCCAGAAACTACTGTCTAGAACAGAGTAACATATTAAAGATAGAGCAGGGAGGGGCAGCTGGGTGGCTCAATGGGTTGGGCATATGACTTCAGCTCAGGTCACAATCTCATGGTTTGTGGGTTTGGGCCCCCCATCAGGCTCTCTGCTATAATCGCACAGCCCACTTCAGATCCTCTGTCCCGCTCTCCCTTGGACCTTCCCCCGCTCATGCTCACTCTTTCTCAAAACTAAACATTAAAACAAAAGTAAAAATAAATACATAAATACAAATATGTTAGAAGTAAATGAATGAAAAAAGATATACTATGCAAACAGTAGACATAAAAGAGCTGAAATGGCTAAAACTATGTTTAATTATTCTATCAGATAAAATATACTTCAAGAAAAATATTAACAGAGATAAAGTTGGAAACTATAGAATATACTTATAAGTTGACTGCAAAATTTATACAGAAATACAAGACTATAATATCCAGCAATCTTAAAAAAGAACAAAAAGAATTTTTGCTGCCTGACTTCAAGACTTACTGTGAAGTTACTGTAATTAAGATATTTGCATCAATGGCGTAAAGATAAACAGATCATGGAACTATAACAGAGAATCATTACCTCTATATATAGTCATCTAATTTTTCTGCAAAGGCACCAGAGTAATCCATTGAGAAAGAGAAGATTTTTCCATAAATGGTGCTGGAATAACTAGATATCCATATGAAAGAAATAAATCTCAACCTTTACCTCACACCTTCCACAAAAAAATCAATTCAAGATGCATCATAAACCTAAACGGAAAACAGTAACTATAAAAGAAAAAATTAATAAATTAAGCTTCATTTTAAAACTTCTGCTTATCAAGACACCATTAGGAAAACAGGCAAGTCACAGACTACAAGAAATTATCTGTACAACATATTTAACAAATGACTAGTATTCAGGACATACAGAGAACTCCTGTCTTCAGTAATAAAAAGTCAAGCAATCCAATTTACTAGCTTAGTGATTTTGATCAAGTTACTTACTTCTCTTTGGGGATAACAGAATATAATTTTAAGGTTGCTGTAAAGATCAGATGAGGTAAGGGTTAAATATAAATACATAAGTGCATAGTGTCTCACACAAAGCAATAATAATAGGAGTCGTTGCTATAAAAACTGGGAATGTTATAGACCCATGAACTTCAACATTTTTTTTCTAAACAAGAAAACCCTGTTTTTAAATAAAATCTCATTTGAAACTCAATATATAAATAATCATAAAAGCAGAGCTCTGGATGAGGTGGGTGGTAAAGGTAGACAGTCCTGGGCACCCATACCCTTTTCACACCTCCACAGAACCCTAGTGTTCTGTAGAACACATTCTGAAAAACCAATGCTGTTGAACAGGGATAAGCAAATTATGGGCTGACCGCCTATTTTTATAAATAAACTTTTAATGGAACACAGCCACGTAATTCATTTATGTATTGTCTATGCTTTCTTTCGTGTTATGATAGCACAGTTGTGTGGCTGTGACAGAGATCTGAGAAGTTGTGACAGAGACCATATGGCCTGCATAGCCATATTTACTGTCCCTTTAAGAAGTTTCTCAACTTTGGCTTTAAAAGAGTACATTTTCAGAAGGCCTACCTGTATAGTACTGTTAAGATGCTGTGGAGGGAATAAAAATGACTGTGACGCAGTTACTGTTAATAAAAAATACTAAGCTTATGAGTATAAATCCTGAGTGTTTAAATCTTAAAAAGGAACATTTTGGGGATGTGAATCTCCATAAATTAAGAAAGCCTGAGATACTGGCATCAAAAACTTTCTACAGGGGCTCCTGGGTGGATCAGTCAGTTGAGCAACCTACTTTTGATATCAGCTCAGGTTGTGATCTCACAGTGGTGGGACTGAGCTTCGTGTCAGGCTCTGAGCTGAGTGTGGGACCTACTTGGGCTTCTCTCTCTTCCCCTCCACTGTTTTCATGTTCTCTCTCTCTCTCAAAATAAACATTTAAGAAAAAAACTCCCTGTAATGCGTAAACCTTGTTAAACTATCAGGAGACTAAAGGAGATTTGAACTCACTAAGTATTTGATGACATTAATTTTTTAGGTATAATAGTATAAAGGTTGATCGGTTTTTTTACATTTATTTATATATTTTGAGAAAAAGAGAGAGGGCATATGCACGTGAGAGGGGCAGAAGGAGAGAGGAAGAGAGAGAATTCCAAGTAGGCTCTGTGCCACAGCAACCTGGGCTCAATCCCACCAGCAATGAGATCATGACCTGAGCCGATATCAAGACCTGGACACTCAACCGAATGAGCTACCCAGGTACTCTG
This sequence comes from Crocuta crocuta, assembly GCF_008692635.1. Lineage (NCBI taxonomy): Eukaryota > Metazoa > Chordata > Mammalia > Carnivora > Hyaenidae > Crocuta > Crocuta crocuta. Next base: position 10,065,935 of record NW_027528977.1, on the reverse strand, counting down.
GTTTTTCTTTTATCTTTCAAGGATAACTAGTATTATAATGAACTGATATCTGGGATCTGATTTGAAATAGTCTGAGGAGAGGAGGTTATGGATGGAATATAGGTAAAAGAGCAGTGACCATGAGCTGATGAACAAGTGGCACACTGGGATTCAAAGTACTACCATTCTCTCAATTTTTATGTTTGAATTTTATGTTTTATGTTTGTATTTAAAACAAACATTGGGGCACCTGGGTGGCTTAGTCGGTTAAGCATCCGACTTTCGCTTAGGTCATGATCTCACGGTTCATAGGTTCGGGCCCCACGTTGGGCTCTGTGTTGACTGCCAGCTCAGAGCCTGGAGCCTATTTCAGAGTCTGTGTCTCCCTCTCTCTCTGACCCTCCCCTGCTCACGCTGTCTCTCTCTCTCTCCTAGAAATAAATAAAAATATTTTAAAAAAATAATAAAAAATTAAAAAAAATAAAACAAACACAAGAAGTCCTTTTGCAAGATAATAATCCAAGTTAAATTGGCCATTGTCCTCTGAAGAAACTGGTATGAAAGATAGCACAGATATAAAGAACCTAAGAAAAAAATCCAAGAGCCTTCTCTCTAAAGAATTGTCAATGGGAGGGGACCCCTGGGTGGCTCAGTCAGTTAAGTGTCCAACTTCAGCTCAGGTCATGATCTCATTGTTCACATGTTCAAGCCCCACACTGGACTCTGCTGTCAGTGCAGAGACTGCTTTAGGTCCTCTATCTCCCTCTCTCTCTGCCCCTCCTCCACTTGCATGCAAGCTCTCTCTCAAAAATAAATAAACATTAAAAAAGAATCCACAAGAATCATTAATAGCAAATATATCCAGTGGTTACATCTTGTCATGAGAGCCTAAATTAAGGTAATACTAAATGAGTTTCATACAGAGAAAAAACTCTGAACTTCTCTGATTTTTACTAGTGGCTGCTTTATCAAGGTTCCTAGAGAAGTGAAATGAATAACAAGAAGCGTAATAGAAACATATAAATTCTTTAAAATGTTTATAATATGTATAAAAGAATATATATCCAAACCAATCACCCAACTTAAAAACCACACTAGTCTCAAAATTGATGATCTGTGTGCTTCTTCCTGATCCCATTGTCTGCCTCCACCTATCTCCACCAAAAAGAAGCCTTTATTGTCAAAATTATATAGTTTGTTATTATATAAAAACACAGTTTTACCATAAATTCTTAAAACAATATATTGACTATCATGTTAAATTTAGTATTCTGAAATTTATTTTTGTTTTTTATATTTTTTTTAAAGTTTATTTATTTTGAGAGAGAGAGACAGCACAAGTGGGAGAGGGGCAGAGAGAGGAAGACAGAGAATCCCAAGCAGGCTCTGCACTGTCAGCTTGGAGCCCAATATGGGGTTTGAACTCACAAAACCATGAGATCATGACCTAAGCTGAAACCAAGAGTTGGACGCTTAACCAACTGAGCCACCCAGGTGCCCCTGTTCTTGTTTTTTTTTTTTTTTAAATCTGAACATTCCTGGACAATTGTTTGGTGCATGAGTTTTTTGGCTTTTTTATAAAGTTTATTTATTTATTTTGAGAAGAGAGAGAGAGGGAGGGGCAGAGAGAGTAGAGAAAGAATCCCAAGCAGGCTCTGCACTGCCAGCACAGAGCCCAATATGGGGCTTGAACCCACAAACCATGAGATCATGACCTGACCTGAAATCAAGAGTGGAAAGCTTAACTAACTGAGCCACCCAGGTGTCCCTGGAGTATGAGTTTTTAAATTTAAGCTGATTGTGTATGCTAGCTCCTACCACTTTCTAGTAATGTGATACTGGGGAAATGATTTTCCTGTGAAGCCTCAGTTTCCTCTTCTGTAAAAGTGGAATAATATCTGCTTCAAAAGCTTGTTTTGTGAATTAAAACAGAATATACAAAAAGCACAGTTTCGGGGATGTAACAGGTGCTCAAAAATGGTAGCTCTTATTGGTTCATATTAGGTATGATTTGTAAAGACCTGGCAAATTAAATCCTTTTGCTTAAAGGAAAAATATTATCTTGCTATCAAGTGCTTCCTTTATATTATGCCCTTAGATGCCTTAGTAATAAGTCAGTCTATGAATGGACAATTTCCACAGCCACCACCAGAAATAATTCTGATAGTTCATCTGATCCTTTCATTTTGTACACACACTTTTACAGAGGTGACTTATGTCATATCAACTCTGTTCACTAGGAAAATAGTCTGAATCCATCAAACTGTTTCTCCCAGGTAATTTAAAAGCTGACAAGGTCAATTCCGATGAGATCAGATTTCATGTTTGCATTCAGGGATGAAGGATTCTAGTACTCTGCCCTCCTAAAACTGACTGAAACTACCATGGTCTCCTCAAACTCTCCCCTGAGTGTATATTCCTGTCTCCATACATAGGAAGGCAGAAAGAACCTGTGGCAATGAAGAATGCTAGCTCTGGAGTCAGGCCAACCTGGGCTTGGGCCCCGGCTCTACTGCTTATTAACTATCTGATGCTGGCCTCTCTGAGGCCAGTTTTCTCATGAGTAAAACGATGATAACAATAACATTTTTCTTCCAAGGTAACTAACTAAAGTCCTGCCTGTGGTTCTAAGATAGTTCTAATGGAGATGACTGATCTAATATTAATTCCTTGAACTTTCTTCTTAAAATGCTCTAAATGCCTGAATTAAAAAGTGTGACTAGATCATGAAGTGAGAGAACTTCTCTAAAGTGGGTTTTAGTTGATAATATTCCTTCAACACATAATACTTTGGGTATTAACTCAGGTGTTAATAAGAGCTATTTTTCAAGTAAAGAATAAGCACATCTGGCAGAAGAAAACTGCTAAAAGAAATCCTGAGGTCTGGCTCTTTAGCAGCGAGGCACAAAGAGTAGGGTAACTGAAGCAAAGACAAAATCAATGTTAAGAGGAATAAGATGAGAAGAATGAAGGCACTGAGGACTCAAGCATACAGAGACTACAGTCAGACTCCCATTTCACATGCTGAACCATACAGCAACTTTATTAATGCATCACAGTGGAACTGATATGAAGCAATGTTTCACAGAAAGGATGAACAGCATTTGTCAGAAGACAACCAAGATGGGAGGGGAGGGAAAACAAGAGGCATACCACTGCTACATTATTAATACAAGAGGAGAAGGGTTACATGCAATGCACCCTAGAAGTCTGGGGTAAAAGTTTATCGGTAGCTATGTCAGGAGCCATTCAAATAAGATGGTGGCCACTCAGAAAATGCCAAAGAGTTCTGGAGTCAAGTTATCAAAGAGGAATCTACTTTAAATAATATACCATTTTGGGTATATGGCTCCTACTAACTCCAATTCCAGGCCACCACCTTCTCTTACCTCTTAGCTTCTTCCAACCATTATCAATAACAATAAAGTCTTTATCCTTTCTCCTTAATGCCTACCCCACTTAATTCTGCATGGATTCCAATATTCTTTCCCCCCCTATCAGTGCTACTTCTATTCACACCAATTAGATCTTTCTACAGAATCAGCACTCTTCAAGAAATAAAAGCTTTGACAGTGTTCACACCAAGGAAGTTGGTGTCTCAGGCTGCATAAATCTGGAAACCTGGTGAAAACTGATGGATGGGGAGAAAAAAACCTGGAAAGCACCTTCAAAGCAAAAGGCAAATCACTTATAAATAACTTCTATAAACTGGTAAGAAAAATACTAAGAACCCAAATGATACCTGGGCAAAGTTCAGAAAACAATTCTTCAAAGAAGAATTTTAAATTTTAAAGAATTTTTAAAGAAGAAAAAACTTTAACTTAACTAATCAAAGAAACATAAAGTACAGTGAATGCTATTATTTACCTATCAAATATGCTATGATCTGTAAAAAAAGAATTTCCTCAGTATTTGGAATAGTGTGGTAAAAGGAATAGTTTCATATTCTACTGGAGAGAATGTAAATGACTAAAACCATTCTAGAAAGCAATCTTAAAACTTCATAGATATAACCAGTAATTCCACTTTTAATAATCCTAGTTTAAAGAAATAACTCTAAACAGAAATTCAGAAACTTTATATAAGACTCATGCCACTTTATTGGTTTCTTTAGAAATGTTTATTATTTTTGAGGCGGGGGGAGGAGGGTTAGAGAGAGAGGGAAACAGAATCCAAAGCAGGATCCAAACTCTGAGCTGTCAGCACAGAGCCCGATGTGGAGCTCAAACTCACGCACCGTGAGATCATGACCTAAGCCAAAGTCAGACACTCAACCGAGCCACCCAGGCGCCCCACTTGCGTGTTTGATTAAAAGATTCTATTTTGGGGGGCACCTGGATGGCTCAGTTGCTTAAGTGTCTGGCTCTTGGTTTTGGCTCAGGTCATGATGTCGCAGTTCATGAGTTCAAGCTATGCATCAGGCTCTATGTTGATGACACGAAGCCTGCTTAGGATTCTCTCTCTCCCTTTCTCTCTGCCCCTCCCTGACTCGTACTCTCTTACTCTATCAAAGTAAATAAACTTAAAAAAAAAAAAAAAAAGATTTTATTTTTCTCTACATCCAACATGGGGCTTCCACTCACAATCCCAAGATCACGAGTCACATGCTCTGTCAACTGAGCCAGCCAGGTGCCCCAAGGCTTATGCTATTTTGGATGTGTATCTTTTATAGAAGGGGGGAAAATTGTTAAAAAAAAAAACAAAAAAAACCCATGCCTAATAATAGGGGAAGCCTTAAATAAGAATCTGCTCTTTTTCTCACCAATCAGAAATTAACCCATTTCCACTCTGAGTGGCTACTGCCTTTATTTTAGTACTTCAACTGATTTGTGTCATAGTTATGCCCAAGTCTGTTTGCCCCACTGGACTGTGTGAATCCCCTGAATATAAATTTGAGGTCTCAGTCAGCTCTGTATCATATCCCTTTACTACCTCTTGAGGACCCCCCAGCACCTAGCGCAATACTTCATTAAATAATAGAAACCAAAATTTTTTGTTAAGTTGAATCACTGTGCAAAGCAAATTAATCAACAACTTCAAAGACAGTATAATTTTATACACATAAAGGACAAACACACATAAAAGACATGAACACCAAATTTATAACTGGCCTAATTCTATCACAATTTGGAATAAGCTCAATTCCACAAGATTATAGATATATTAGACTGTATAGAATAATATAAGAGTGTTAGACTGCAATAGTAAAAATCTATAGCCNGTCACAAGTCAGAGTACCTGGGTGGCTCAGTCGGTTAAGCATCCAGTTTCGGCTCAGGTCATGATCTTGCGGTTCATGGGTCTCAGCCCTGCATCCGGCTCTCTGCTGACAGCTCAGAGCCTGGAGCCTGCTTTGGATTCTGTGTGTGTGTCTCTCTCTCTACCCCTCCCCTGCTCGCACTCTGTCTCTCTGTCTCTCAAAAATAAACATTTAAAAAAATTATTAAAAAAAAAAAACCCACAAAGTCAAGGATTGTAGAACCAAAAGAGAAAAGTCTAAATTCTCAATATATCACTGAGCCATTGCCTCATTCTAGATCCCTGTTATGTGAGAAAAGAAACCCTACATATTAAACCTATTGTTAATGGTGTTTTCTGTTACTGTGATTTATAGATTTTTTTCTGACAGATACTAATAGGGTTTTGTTACTTGTTCTGACTTAAAAACGATGCATACCCTCCTACTTGGTTACAGTGACTAGTCCAGGGATGGACACTTAAATCAAATAAAGCCTAATCAAAAGTCTTTCTCTAGACTGATCTATGGTTTCAGGAGAAAGAACTCCTTTCCATTAAAGGCTAAAAGTCTACAGCTGCTGGCAGACATTCCGTTTGCCCTTGAAAAGCCTATTGAATTCAGACAAATAGAGTCAAAAGATGAAGATCTCATCTGAGCTCTTAGATCCAGGTCTCTCTGAAATCTACATCAGACTTTCCAATTACCATGCAAACTAACTTGTTTTTTGCTTAAGGTGACTTGAATTATATTTCCAGCACTTGCATCCCAAAGAGTCCTATATACTATAGTGAAGTAAATACAGCTGAAAAAATTCTGCCCCATATTAACCCACATAATTCAAGTTACATTTGTCATTCTACAATTGCCTACTATTTCCTTTCTGATTGCCCACACTACAACCACATTGAATCACTTGCTCTTTCTGTATACTGTTCATATTTTTCTATTTATGTGATCTTGCCTACTGTTCTCTTACATTAATGCCCTTCCATCTCAATCTCTAATCACATTTCCTCTGAAACACCACAGACTTTAAACCCATTAGTAATTCTGGCCTTGTGCTACAGTTATTAATGTTCATGCCTTTTCTGTCCAACTGTATTATAATATCTCAGTATGTTTGGATTTGTAGATCCCCCCACAAGCCAGTTTGCCTCCAAAATCCATGTTATTTTTACTAAAACTGTGCTATTTCCCAACTGTTAACACCTCAGTAGTTAGGTGTCAGTTCCAATATGGTTAATCTAGTTTTCCTCTGTACCACAAAACCCATATTAACACAAGCATGAAGACTAAATGGGGTAACAAATTACATTCAGGTAGGCAAATTCAGATATATAAAACAGAAAAAGCCAGGCTTTGTCTAATTAAAAAAAAGATTCTCGGGGCTCCTGGGTGGCTCACTCAGTTGAGCATCAGACTCTTGATTTTGGCTCAGGTCATGATCTCATAGTTCCTGAGTTTGAGCCCCACACTGGGCTCTGCACTAACAGCACAGAGTCTGCTTGGGATTCTCTCTCTCCCCCTCTCTCTAACCCTCACCTGCTCGTGCTCGCTTTTTCTCTTTAAATAAATAACTAAAGATTAAAAATTGTGAACAAAAAATAAAGTTTTTCATTAGGGACGTTCAAGTCTTACAATTTTTGCTAAGTCACCCAAGTTAAGCTTATTTTAGGCCTCAGTCCTTCTCTGTTAGCTCTCAGGCAAGTTTATAGCAAGGACTGTCACCTCCATTCATCCACTTACCCACTATTATTTTTCCAGGAGACATCCATGAAGAGAAAATCCATTCCTGACAGTACCCTGACTCTAAGCCACACCCTTATCTCTAGGCCCAGAAAGTGTACACAGTTAATGCCTTCAGCTTCTCTAACTCTCCTACCATCTATTTCTCAGTAGCTTATTCTTACCATCTTACAATTTTCCTTGCCTTTCATCTTCCCCTCTACCTGGCTGATAGGCTATTCTTTATGTACTGGCACACAGAAACAGACTTCAGAAAGACTCCACAGGCAGGAATAATATTCAGTAACAGCAGCTGCTATTTACTGAACACTTATTACATGCTAACCACAGTACTAGGTACTTTGTAAAGTGTCTCTGATTCTCATGACAATCCTAATGGTGTCAGGCTAATTTTATATACAAGGCAGCTGATCCTCAAAAAGGTTAAGGTCATTTGTCATATATTACCCGGCTGACAAGTATTACAGTGGACATTTATATTCAGATCTGTCTAGTTTCAAAGACCATGTTTCTCCCACTCTATATATTGCCAAAAATAAAATGCTGGCTGTTCTCCCAGCTTCCACTCTTGTCCTCCACCCCAACAATCTATACATACAGCAGAGTGATATATACATACGTACAGGGTGATCCTTTACTCAAATATTAATTCATTTTTTTTCTCACATCTCTCCAAAGTTTCCTATTTTGCTCCAAGTAAAAGCCAAAGTCCTTACTATGGCCTAAGAACCCTATGTGATCTGTCCACTTGTACCCTCCTCAATTACCTCTCTAATCTCGTTATCTTTCTCTCACTCCACTCCAGCCACCCTGGCTTTTCATTCCTCATACATACCAAGCCTGTTCACAACCAAAAGTCTTCATATTTACTGTTCCTTCTGCCTATAACACTCTCTCTTCTCCACCTCAAAATCCCTCATTTTCTTTAGGTCTCTGCTCAGATGTCACCTCCTTGATGGGACCTTCCCTAAGCAATTCTAAATTGCTACCTCCTGACCTCAGTACTCCCTATCCTCTTCCTCTGCTTCCTATTTTTCTCCAAAATACTTATCACCACTTAACATATGGTATGTTTACTTATTTATTGTCAGTATCCCACTGCTAAAATATAAACTCCATGAGACCAGGGACTTTGTATATTCTGTTCACTGTAACTGGTATATAGCAGATACTTAGTAAATACTTACAGAATGAGTAAATGGAGAGTTTTATGCTTCCTAAGTGTTTAAATAAAAATGGTCTCAAACATATTTTCCAGAAAGCAAATACAAAGGCAATCTATCTTTGTCCTAGTCTAGATTAATTTAACAAATCTTCTCTCTTCAAACAATGCCTTTAAAGAACACTCCCCCCTAATTTTTCCAAACTTCTGGTAGCCATGTCATTGAGCAAAAAACTGAGCAGACTGAGCCAACTTACTCAGAGTGTAGTATTATAATCAAACAAAACTTATAGCAAAGTTAATCAGATACATATTTAATGATATGCATTATTGTTATTATGCTGCATGGTAACTAGACATAAAAGGTAGACACTTCATGTAAATGACTCTAATTACTATTTCTTTTACACAGCCAAACCAAGCATGTCTAGGATCAGATCTGGGGGAAAACAGGAAGGAGAGGAGAGCTGAACACTTAACTCTGGGAGGAAAGTCCTCTCTCCTTTTCCATCCCCTCCTTTTCCATCCCCTTAGGCATTGGGCTAATAGTCTCCCAGCCTGGGTTATGTGTTTTCAAGAGTAACTCTCTCCCTTCCATAGCAGGAGAGGCTCCCTTTTACCAAAACCTGGGCTGAGGACCTGGCCTCTGTCTCCAGTCATAAAACGTTGAGAGGAACCAGTACAATCAATACTATCTCTGGCAAGGAAAACAGGGACAGGCAAGCTGGTGGAGGGAAAAAAAAAAAAAAAAAGGCAAACAAATAAAGACAGCAAAGTTATTGAGGGCCTACAATATGCAAGGCACATGGCACACTAGCAGGTGCTTTGCATAATTCCCCTAATTACTTTTCCATCCCACCCATAGCCCCAAACTCTGTTCTTTTTTTTTTTTTTAATTTTTTTTTTTAATGTTTTATTTATTTCTAGGAGAGACAGAGAGACAGCGTGAGCAGGGGAGAGTCAGAGAGAGAGGGAGTCACAGACTGAAACAGGCTCCAGGCTCTGAGCTGGCAGTCAGCACAGAGCCCGACGCGGGGCTCGAACCCACGAACCGCGAGATCATGACCTAAGTGAATCATGACGCTTAACCGACTAAGCCACCCAGGCGCCCCGATCCCAAACTCTGTTCTTAAGACACAAGAGTAAATCAAGAGTGGAATAGTTCCAGTGGGGACTCTCTGCTCCAAATTCTTACAGGGTCAGAGAGAGTAATTTAGGTTAGAAAGTTAATACTACTAGGAAGATTAAGTGGAAGCTGTTGTCTAGTGGCTATTTCCCTTGCTTCCTTTTTTTTTTTTTAATGTTTATTTATTTTTGAGAGAGAGAGGGAGACAGAGGATCTGAAGCAGGCTCAGAAGTGGGCTCTGCAACTGTCAGTGCAGAGCCTGATATGTAGGTCAAACTCATGAGCTACAAGATCATGACCTGAGCCAATGTCAGATGCTTAACTGACTGAGCCCACCCAGGCACCCATCTTTCCCTTGCTTCCTTATCTAACCTATAGGAAGATAAAGGGCCCTACTTTCCCATGAGACTATCCAAACCTATCTAGCCTTCCTATCCATGTTAAAGCCAACTCTCTTTCAGAGATATCATCCCTATTCACTCCAGCTCTCCTTTTTCCTATTGCACTTTGGTCAGAATCATTCATGTGGGGGCCCCTGGGTGGCTGAGTCAGTTAAGTGTCCAGCTTAAGTCATGATCTCAAAGTCTGTGCATTCAAGCCTCGCATCAGGCTCACTCATGTTAGCTCAGAGCCTGCTTCGTATCCTCTATCCACCTTGTCTCAAAAATAAATAAACTTAAAAAAAAATCATTCATTTGGGTACATGATCATTTATTTATGTCATCTTGTAATTAACTTCTTAGGTTAATATGTATCTCCCCAATGACACTGCAAGCTCCTTAATGGCAGAAATGTCTCAAACTTCTTTAGTAACCCATGTAAGTTCTTACTCCATTAAAAAAAAAACAAGTTCTATAAGTATCTGGATGAACTGAAGTTAAGGAAATAGGGGATAGAAAGGAATCAAATTTCTCACTGTAGGTAGAGAAGCTGGTGTTGATATTTATAGTATTCTACATTTGTCTTTATTATACTCCTACACTAATTTTTAAAACAAATTTCCTTTGAAAAACAAAGTGTTACTGTTATTCAGGATATAGCAGGCATCTTTACATGGAGATCTGAGACAGTTGGATCAGGACTAAAAGAATACAATGCCAATAACATACACACTTCCAATTCTATCAGGAAACATACATATATCTACATCCGAAAAAGTGCTTAAGACCAGAATGTAAATCCCACTGAGCAGCATTCAACAAAGTCACTGACACTTGTCCCAGTGGAATAAAGAGAACCTGAAAGGCTTTCCTTGAATTAACGACAATGCAAGTCTCAGTCTCCCTTGCCCACCTGATGGTGTCAGTTTCTCAGCAAGTTCAATGATAACAACCTGGTACTGGTGGTGTAAGTTCTGGTTCAGAAAACTCAAAAAAAACCTTGAATTCATTTCAACAGCAAGATGAATTGTGAGTTGCCCCACTACACCCTAGTAAAGAAGAACAAGCTAAAAAGCAAGTATCATATAGCTGAAAGATGTCTCTGGACAGTAATGAATACCAAAACCTGCTGTTTAAGCACAAACTATCAGAGTTCAGTCTGGGAGGTGTCAGCAAGAGCTACTTTATACTACTCCTTACCTACAGCTCTGACCAGAAGGTTATTTTTCCTACAGCTAAAGGAACATTCAGCTTCTCAAACTCATTTCTCTCTGGACCCCAATGCTGTTTAGATTGTTGACTCTGATAACTAATACCAGTTGGATAAGCATGTTTGGTGAGATGTACAAAACAGTTTCTTCCTTCTCTGGTCACCAAATGTCCAGACCCAGATTTCTTTCAGTCACCAGGACTCTCTGCTAAAAAATCAGACTGAAGAGCTCTGTCAAATTAAAATTGCATCTAGAGCCCTAGTTCTTCAGCGTTCTACTAAAAGGTGATAATGATCAAATTTAGGTCTTCTCAACTTTCACTGTATTTAAAAGATGACCATGTTATTAAAATGATGCTTAAAAATGATGACAAAAATCTCTGACCCAGTAATTCTACCAAGAATAGTAACAGCAGCTAAAAGTTCTTAAGTACTGGGGTGCCTGGATGGCTCAGCCAGTTAAGCGTCCGACTTCAGCTCAGGTGGCAGTTTGTGGGTTCAAGCCCTGTGTTGTGCTCTGTGCTGGCACTTCAGAGCCTAGAGCCTGAATTGGAATCTATGTCTCCCTTTCTCTCTCTGCCATTCCTCCTCTTGCCCTCTCTCAAAAATAAACAAACATTAAAAATACTTTTTTTAAGTTCTTAAGTACTTACCATGTGCTAGGAATTGTACTACACACTTTCCTTATCTTACTTAACGTTACAAAAACCAAACAAGGTCATTACTATTAATTTGAAAGTTGCATGAAAGGAAAGTAGGAAACTAGCACAGTGACAAAGATAGGATTCAACCATAAAAAGACTATACTCTAGACCTACTCTAGAGCCCATCTTTTTTTATTATCACCGAGCAAGTGATATATATCCTGGGGAATAACCCCAAAATACAGCAACAACTTCAGGCATAAGAGGCTCAATAACATGGCGACCTAAAACATGCTAAATACATTAACAGTTAAGTAAATGGAGGCCAATTCAGATCACAGAATATTTAGGATTAAAAATATTTTTACAGACAGGTGGGGAGCTCCATCAGTTAAACATCTGACTTTGGCTCAGGTCATGATCTCATGGTCCAAGAGTTCAAGCCCCATATCAGGCTCTCTGCTGTCAGCATAGAGCCTGCTTCAGATCCTCTGTCCCCATCTCTTTGCCCCTCCCCCACTACGAGTGTGCTCTCTCTCTCAAAAGTAATTAAACGTGAAAAAACCATATATTATTTTTCTTTCAGAATCCAGACCAAAACACATCTAGGATCTGGCGTCCTTTCATTAGATTTTTTTTGTGTTGCCTTTACTTTTTTAGTTTTTACTTTATTATTTTTTATTTTATTAATTTTCTTCCTCCAAGATGACAAGATAAAGGAATTTACCCCAAAAGAAAGAACAGGAAGAAATGACAAGCAGGAACTTAACAACTTATTCATGATAATAAGTACTAGCTGGGGTTGAAAAAACAATAGAATCCCTTTCTGCAGAGAGAAAAGAAGCAAAATCTAGTCAGGACAAAATTAAAAATGCTATAACTGAGATGCAATCTCAAATGGCTGCCATGGCAGCAAGGATGGATGAAGCACAGCAGTAAATCAGAAATATAGAGGGCAAACTTTTAGAGAATAATGAAGCAGAAAAAAAGAGGGAGAGTAAGGCAAAAGAGCACGATATAAAAATTAGACAACTCAGTGACCCTAAAAATAAATAACATCAGAATCATAGGGATCCCAAAAGATGAAGACAGAAAAAGGGGCAGAAGTTTTTTGTTGAGTAAATCATAGCAGAAAACTTTCCTAACCTAAGTAAGGAAAGACAAAGGCATCAAAATCCTGGAAACACAGAGAATTCCCATTAGACTCAACAAAACTGACCATCAACAAGGCATTATCACAGTCAAATTCACAAAATACTCAGGCAAGGAAAGAATCATGAGAGGAACAAGGGAAAAAATTTCTTAACCTACAAGGAAAACAGATCAGGTTCACAGCAGACCTATCGACAGAACCTTGGCAGGCCAAAAGGAGTGGCAGGATATATTCAATGTGCTGAATTGGAAAAATATGCAGCCAAGAATTCTTTATCCAGCAAGGCTGTCATTCAAAACAGAGGGAGAGATAAAAAGTTTCCCAAACAAAAACTAAAGGAGTTCATGACAACTAAACCAGCCCTGCAAGAAATTTTAAGGGGGATTCTTTGAAGGAAGAAAAGATGAAACAAAACAAAAAAGACCAAAACCAGCAAAGACTAGAAAGTACCAGAAAACACCATCAGAAACTCCAACTATATAGGCAACACAATGGCAGTAAATTCGTATCATTCAGCACTTACTCTAAATATCAATGGACTAAATGCTCCAATCAAAAGACATAGGATAACAGAATGGATAAAAAAACAAGATCCACTTAGATGCTGTTTACGAGACCCATTTTAGACCTAAAGGCACCTTCAGATTGAAGTAAAGGGATGGAGAACCATCTATCATGCTAACAGTCCACAAAAAGAAAGTTGGAGTAGCCATACTTATATCAGACAACCTAGATTTTAAAATAAAGACAGTTAGGAGAGATGAAGAAGAACCTTATATTATAATTAAGGGATCTATCCAGCAAGAACATCTAACAATTCTAAACATTTGTGCCCCAAATGTGAGAGCACCCAAATATATAAATCAATTAATCATAAACATACAGAAACTCATTGATAATAATACCATAATCATAGGGGACTTCAAGACCTCACTTACAGCAATGGACAGATCATCTCAACAGAAAATCAACAAGGAAACAAAGGCTTTGAATGATACACTGGACCAGATGGACTTAACAGATATATTCAGAACGTTTCATCCTAAGCAGCAGAATTCACATTCTTCTTGAGTACACATGGAACATTCTCCAGAACAGATCACATACTAGCACACAAATCAGCCCTCAACAAGTACAAAAAATCGAGATCATACATGCATGTTTTCAGACCACAACACTATGAAACTCAAAATCAACCATAAGAAAAAATTTGAAAGACAACAAATACTTGGAGACTAAAGAACATCCTACTAAAGAATGAATGGGCTAACCAAGAAGTTAAAGAGGAAATTAAAAAGTACACGGAAGCCAGTGAAAATTATAACACTACAGCCCAAAACCTCTGGGATGTAGCAAAGGAGGTCATAAGAGGGAAGTACATAGCAATCCTTCCTAAAGAAGGAAGAAAGGTCTCAGATATACAACCTAACCTTACACTTTAAATAGCTGGAAAAAGAACAGCAAATAAAACCAGCAGAAGACAGGACATAATAAGGATTAGAGCAAAAATCAATGGTATCAAAATTAAAAAACAAAACAACAACAAAAAAAAACACCACAACAGTAGAATAGATCAATGAAACCAGGAGCAGGTTCTTTGAAAAAATTAACAAAACTGATAAACCCCTAACCATTTTGATCAAAAAGATAAAGTAAAGGACCCAAATAAACAAAATCAAGAATGAAAGAGGAGAGATCACAACTAACACTGCAGAAATACAAACAAGAAAATATTATGAGCAATTACATATATATACGGTGTCAACAATCTGGAAGAAATGGACACAGTCCTACAAACATATAAACTACCAAAACTGAAACATGAAAAAATAGAAAATTTGAACAGATCCATAACCAGTAAAGAAGTTGAATTCCTAATCAAAAATCTCCGAAAAGACAAGAGTTCAGGGCCAGATGGCTTTCCAGGGGAATTCTAGCAAACATTTAAAGAAGAGTTAACACCTATTCTTTTGAAGTTGTTCCAAAAATAGAAATAGAAGGAAAACTTCCAAACTCATTCTATAAGGCCAGCATTACCCTGATTCCAAACCCAGACGAAGGCCCCACTAAAAAAGAGAACTACAAACCAATTTCCCTGACGAACATGGATCCAAAAATCCTCAACAAGATACACTAGCCAGCAGGTTCCAACAATACGTTAAAAGAATTATTCACCATGACCAAGTGGGATTTAAACCTGGGATGTAGGGCTGGTTCAATTATCTGCAAAACAATCAATGTGATACATCACATCAATAAAAGAAAGGACAAGAACACCCTCTCAATAGATGCAGAGAAAGTATTTGACAAAATACAGCATCCTTTCTTGATAAAAACCCTCAAGAAAGCAGGGATAGAAAGATCATACCTCAATCATAAAGCCATATAGGAAAGATCCAACACTAATATCATCCTGAATGAGGAAAAACTGAGAGTTTTCTCCCTAAGTCAGGAACACAACAGGAATGTCTACTCTCACCACTGCCCACATAATATTGGAAGTCCTAGCCTTAGCAATCAGACAACATAAAGGAGTAAAATGCATCAAAATCATCAACGAGGAAGTCAAACCTGCACTCTTCGCAGATGATATGATACTCTATATGGAAAACCCAAAAGATTCCACCAAAAAACTGCCAGAACTGATCCATGAATTCAGCAAAGTTGAAGGATATAAAATTAATGCACAGAAACTGGTTGTATTTCTATATACCAATAATGAAGCAACAGAAAGAGAAATCAAGGAATTGATCCCATTTACAATTGCACCAAAACCCATAAAATACCTAGGAATAAACCTAAACAAAGAGGTGAAAAATCTATACACTGAAAACTATAGAAAGCATATGAAAAAAACTGAAGACACAAAAAAATCGAAAAATACTCCATGCTCATGGATTGGAACAACAAATATTGTTAAAATTCAATACTTCCCAAAGCAATCTACATATTCAATGCAATCCCTACCAAATAATACCAGCATTCTTCACAGAGCTAGAACAAACAATCCTAAAATTTGTATGGAACCAGAAAAGACCTGGAATAGCCAAAGTAATGTTGAAAAAGAAAACCAAAGCTGGTGGTATCTCAATCTGGGACCTTCAAGCTGTATTACAAAGCTGTAATCATCAAGACAGTATGATACTGGCACAAAAACAGACACATAGATCAATAGAACAGAAGAGAGAACCTAGAAATGGACCCACAAACGTATGGCCAACTAATCTTTGACAAAGCAGGAAATAATATCCAATGGAAGAAAGACAGTCTCTTCACAAACAGTGTTGGGAAAGCTGGAGAGCAACATGCAGATGAAACGGGACCACTTTCTTACACCACATACAAAAAGAAACTCAAAATAGATGAAAGATCTAAATGTAAGACAGGGAGCCATCAAAATCCTTGAGAAGAAAGCAGGCAAAATCCTCTCTGAGGATTTGCTGCTCAGCTGCAGCAACTTCTTAACACATCTCCGGAAGCAACGGAAACAAAAGTAAAAATGAACTACTGGGACCTCATCAAAATAAAAAGTTTCTACACAGCAAAGGAAATAATCAGCAAAACTAAATGGCAACCAAAAGAATGGAAGAAGATATTTGCAAATGACATATCAGATAAAGGGTTGGTATCAAAAATCTATAAACAACTTATCAAATGCAACACCCCAAATCCAAATAAACCAGTCAAGAAATGGGCCAAAGACATGAATAGACACTTCTCCAAAGAAGACATCCAGATGGCTAACACTTGAAAACATGCTCTACATCACTCATCATCAAGGAAATACAAACTAAAACCACAATGACATACCACTTCACAACAGTCAGAATGGCTAAAATTAACAACTCAGGAAACAACAGATGTTGGTGAGGATGCAGAGAAAGAGGATCTCTTTTACGCTGCTGGTGGAAATGCAAACTAGTGCAGCCATTCTGAAAAACAGTATGGAGGTTCTTGAAAAGTTAAAAATAGAACTACCCTAGGACCCAGCAACTATACTACTAGGTATTTATGCAAGGGATATAGGTGTGCTGTTTCGAAGGGGCACATGCACCTTGATGTTTATAGCAGTGCTATCAACAATAGCCAAAGTACAGAAAGCCAAACAGCCAAATGTCCACTGACAGGTGAATGGATAAAGAAGATGTGGTATACATATATAAATGGAGTATTACTCGGCAATCAAAAAGAGTGAAACTTTTACCATTTACAACTATGTGGATGGAACTAGAGGGTATTATGCTAAGTTAAATTAGTCAAATTTCACTTAGCAGATGAAAGACAAGTATCATATGAATTCACTCATATGTGGAATTGAAGATACAAAACAGATTAACATAAGGGAAGGGAAGCAAAAATAACATAAAAACAAGGAGGGAGACAAAGCAGAGGAGACTCTTAAATACAGAGAACAAACTGAGGGTTGCTGAAGGGATTATGAGTGGGGGAATGGGCTAAATGGGTAAGGGGCATTAAGGATGGCATTTGTTGGTATGAGCACTGGGTATTATACACAGGGGATGAATCATTGGGATCTACTCCTAAAATCATTATTGTACTATATGCTAAATAACTTGGATATAAATAAGTAAATACATAAATAAAAATGTCATTTTTGTGACATTGGGAAAAATTTATGCTATTAGTAGAAAAAGCAAAATATAAAATTTTACAGATAGTGAGAGTTCAACTATATAAAAAGTATATCTGCACATGGAAAGATCTAAATTTACTGCTAAATTTAAAAAGGCAAATTACAGAATAATATATATCCTAGCATGGTCCCATTTATGTAAGTAGTATGTGACTCATTTTAAGTATTTAATAAATATAAACAATTATTACAATGAACATGTACTACTTTGTAATCAGAAAAACTACAAATTTATTTAATTATAAATTTAGGTACTTCATTACATAATAAATACAAAGTGGTTACATCGGAAAAATTAAGTAACAGTGGCCTTCTTTCCTGGAAATCTTACCTTACAAAATACTTCACAATTATACAATTGCAGAATAATTACTTCCAAGTTATGGGCATCAAGTAGGACTAAGAAGTGTAACACTTCTTAGACAGAAAGGTGAGACTGGAAGTGTTAATGGACTGTGATGAACAAGAAGACTCTTGGTCAATATCTTACACTTCACCAAAACTAAGGTTTTTGATGTACTCTTCAAGAGATAACCAACAGTTCCATGGTGATACAGCAGAGACATATAGGACATGAACAGAAATGAGGAGATACTTTTTGGCTTCTGTTTTTAGTTAGGATTTCTACACACACAAATAAACCCACAAGGGATTTATTTTGAATTTAAAAAAATGGGCAACTCTTCTAACACTATGTGCTAATTTTACTTCAATTTTGAAAAAAACAGTCAACTCTAGAACTTAATTCCTCAAGCTCCATAGGAATCTCAACATTCGAATATAAAAGATGAAATGTTTCCATGGCATCACACTGATTTTTGGCCCACCTATACCAAAATGAAAGATTTTTCCATTCCCTTTCTCCTGAGTATGTGCAATAGGAGAGCACACCTGCCAAAGAAATAAAGAACAGAGACAGGAAAGAGAAAAATACAAACCCAACAACTTTAACTTTGAGGAAGAGTGGTCTGTTTTTCCTATACTGTATTATAGAGGATTACAAAACTACCATGCAAAGAAAAGAATTTGATAGATCCTGGTAAGTCTTACCTGTACCCTGCCCTATTCCATTGCAGTACATGGCATGTCGCTCAATCTTTGTGGGTGGAAAGTCTTGGTCACATAGTGGGCAGGACACCTGGGTACTGGATGAGACAGTAGAAATAGGTATTTCCTTGTCAGCATTTTCCCCATTATCAACCTGAAGAAAAAAAAATGGCAACTGTAATAACTTTAATTTATAAAATATCTTTTCCCTCAAAGAACTGCAAGAGAGTTCATCCCATATTTCATTTACTTCCTAAGAAAATACCAATCACTTTGCCAAATTTGGGTCTGAAGATTGGGAGATACACTAATATAGTTAATACTTATTCTGCATACTATATGCTAAGTATTCTGCATGTAACAGTCATTTAATTCTCATAGTAATCTTACAAAGGTATTAACATAATCTTTCTTACACATGAAGAAAGCATTGTCTGAAACCGTAAAGCAACTTGCCCAAAGTTAGAGAACAAAGAAGAGGCAGAGCTGAAATTCAAACCAAGGACTATTTGGCTCCAAATCTGAGGACATTCCTCTTTATCATGCTCTTAGGTCAGTATGCTGTGTCTGCTGTGTTTTCAATCTACATTATCAACAGCATCTCAACGAAAATTTGTCCATTTCATAAAAGAACTGTGGGGATTCCAAGTGACTTCAGACATAGAGTCAGGAAAGAAAAGAGTTCTAAGCAAAAGGAACGTAACTAAAATTTAAGAGCTAGGCCTCACCTTACCCAGTAAGACATACCACCTCTTCTGCTTTATCTGTGACTTCTGGGTTAAAAGAGGAAATAGAACTAAGACCCAAATATTTAAGAGGCCTCAAATAAAAATCATTAAGACAATTCTGCCAAAACCATTCTTATACCTTCTCTCTCCTTATTCCTCTCAGTATTTTATAATCACCATTTTAACTACAGTTGCCCAGTGTTTCTGAGAGGCAGTTTTATTTTACCTTTACAGGTCACAGCCAAGAACTCTGCAGTGATTAATTCAACAGTATGCGTGAGCACTGCAGCACCACTGCCTAACACTTGCTTCAAAGGACAGCATGTCCTAACCAATCAATGTGAAACTGTCCTGCATAGCCAGCCACTGCTTCCACTTAAGAGCAAGGAACACCTGGCTCTTAAGAGTATGCCTTACTATGGGGAAAAAATACACCCTCTTCTAAGAGGTACAAGGACCAAAACTGCAATGGGTAGATTATTTGAGCTCTGAGGCAACTGGGATTGTTTTTTGTTTTGTTTTGTGTGTGTGTGTGTGTGTGTGTGTGTGTGTGTGTGTGTGTTTATTTAATCCACCCTTAAAATCTACTGCCTGTGAGAGAAGGACAGATACCATATGTTTGTGCATATAGGTGGATTAGGAGGAACTTAACAGAGGGCCATGGGGGAGGAGAAGGGAGAAAATAGTTGGGGAAAGGGAGGGAGGCAAACCATGAGAGACTCTTGAATGCTAAGAACAAACTGAGGGCTGATGGGGGTGGAGGAGAGGGGAAAGGGGGGTGATGGGCATGGAGGAGGGCACTTATTGGGATGAGCACTGGATATTATATGGAAACCAACTTGACAATAAACTATTTAAGAAAAAAAAAGTTAACAAAAATCTACTGCCTGTGAATGAAATCCAACAGAGGGAAACAGGACATCTAAATATCAAGTCAAACAGTTTCTCCAACTGCCAGAAAATGTTTTCAACACACCTGCCTTTTACTTGAAAAGACATACTGTGAAAGGGGAAAAGGAGAAAAACAACTAACAGTGGTTGAGTTCATATTCTATACTAGGCTTGGGCAAGAATTTTCCATACCTGTCCCTCACAACCAAACTGGCTCCAGTATTACAGAAGAGGAAATTGAGTTTTGTTTGAAAGGTAAAGTAACCTGATAATCACAAAGTTAGCAAGTGGTCAATCTAAACTTGAACCCAGGCTTGTGTGGCATCAAAACATTAGTATTTCCATTTTACTGTACTGTAGCAAAAGCAAAAAAACATCCCCTCTACTTTGTTTCTGGAAGCTGACACTGCCAACTATTAGGGGATTATCTGGTTATATTATTCTACTCTAAAAGGTCGGGAGAACCAAATGTGTCTGGAAGTTCTGGATGTTATTTATTCCAACCTTAATCACTTGGCTTTTCAGAAACCCAGGGTCCTCTGTTCATAAATATTACAAGGAAAAGTTGTCTTACATGTGCAAAGCCATTTGAACAGAGGGGAGAAAAACCAATATACCCTAAAATTTGCAAGTAGTCTTGAGTTACTGAAAGTTAATGGCAATTGAGTAGTTACTTGGCATTCTAAAGTTCACTAAGCACAGAAATGTTATATGACATGAATGTCACTGGTGCTCACACCCAGCACTACACTCCTTTGTATTCATCACCGGCTCTGTCAAATGCACAGAATGTACCTTCGACTATTAATGTATTCAAGAGGGAGTAGTCTATTATTGTCTTATTGTGAATACAAGACCACTTCCAATCATTGTTCACAGGCAACCCAGAAGGTTTCTGAACATTTTTATATAAAGTAAGATTTTTTTCAACACCATTTAAAACTTCTATTTAAATATTAACTACAATGGAGGAACCGCAAGAGGAAAAAATATAAGTAAGCAGGTTTTATTAGGGCTGTGTAGTCAGGGATTCAGTCTTTGAAGAGCTGTCTCTACTTCTTTTAAAATATTATACAGTCATTTCTCAACAAAGTACTTGAATCCTGAATCTTGATCTCTTAAAGGTTAGTCCTTACCTTCCGGCCTCAAAAGAAACCTCACTTCAAGAAATGAACCAAGTGAAAATAAAAGTACCTCCTACAAGTCAATACCCCGTCCAACTCCCCCACCCAGTTTATCTAAACAGAAAGCTATTTAGTTAGATCTTTCCCCTCTTTCCACAGGACTCACCAGAATTTACTTAAAAACCCAACTGATTACACCAACTGTTTGATTCTGAATAACTCCTATTAACTTTTCTGAGAAAAGATTATCTGAAACTCCAACCAAGGGATTCTCTCAGGCAAGATATTCAGAAAATATTATTTCCAAAGGAAACTGACCACTGCAGGAAATCAAATTAAGAAGGATTACAGTTCTGCCATGGTATTCCAAATAGCTCAAATACTGCTGAGCAATTCTCTGTCATTAATAAGCTAGTATCACTAACAGCCACAATATATTACAAAGCAGTAAAATAATAACTGATTTCACATGCATACTTCTACTTGTGCCAAATCTCTGCTACGTGTTTTATATTCTTTATCTAATCTTCAGAGCAACCCAGTAAAATAGGTTATTTTTTTGTCTCCATTTTACATATGAAGAACTGAAATTCAAAAAAGCATTCTTTTTTTTTTCTTACAAATAGTTTATTGTCAAATTAGTTTCCACATTAACACTCAGTGCTCATCCCCAAAGTGCCCTCCTCCATGCCCATCCCCCCTCCCCCCCACATCCATCAGTCCTCAGTTTTTGTCAGCATTCAAGAGTCTCTCATGGTTTGCCTCTCTCCCTTTCCCCCCACCATTTCCGCCCTTCTTCTCCCCCTTGTTCCTCCATCAAGTTCCTCCTAATCCTCCTATACATGCAAACATATGGTATTTGTCCTTCTCTGCCTGACTTATTTCGCTCAGCATAACACCCTCAAGGTCCATCCATGTTGCTACACATGGCCAGATTTCATTGTTTCTCATTGCCATGTAGTATTCCATGGTATAGATAAACCACATCTTCTTGATCCATTCGTCCGTGGATGGACACTTAGGCTCTTTCCATGTTTTAGCTATTGTGGAGAGTGCTGCTATGAACATTGGGGTACATGTGCTCCTATGCCTCAGCATTTCTGTATCCCTTGGGTAAATTCCTAGCAGTGCTATTGCTGGGTCATAGGGGAGTTCTATTGTTAGTTTCCTGAGGAACCTCCACACTGTTTTCCAGAGGGGCTGTACCAGTTTACATTCCCACCAACAGTGTAGGAGGGTGCCCGTTTCTCCACATCCTCGCCAGCATCTAGAGTTCTCTGATTTGCTCATTTTAGCCACTCTGACTGGTGTGAGGTGGTATCTCAGTGTGGTTTTGATTTGTATTTCCCTGATGAGGAGGGAAAAAGCATTCTTCTTCTATGTTCCCCTAAAGCCGTAGGCATCTCTCTATCATTACATTTGTCAGACGACATTATAATTATCTATGTGTCTATCTCCTCCCTTACCACCATAAGGGACTGTTTTTGTTTTTTGTTTTTGTCGTGGTATCCCAAGAGTCTAAAACAATGACTGACATACAGTACACAAATTATAATATCTGTCAAATATATGAAACGAATAAAACAATAAAGTCCAATGCTCAAACTCCTTGCACTATACCATACCACCTTCCAATAAAGAAATTTTAGGACAAATGAACCTCTACAGAGATTCCAAGAACAAGAGACCATACCCAATATACTATCTTTGTGTTCATAAAATGTTCAGATTCCACCTTTCTAATAAGAGACTTGTAACTAGTAGGTGATTACTCAATCACTTAAAAATTACAGTATGTCTAACATTTTTTAATAGAAATTTCTAAGACTATTTTACAGACATCTATATACACCAGCAAACAGCAACACCGAAAAGAGGACATCCAATGTGAGAAAGGCCATAGAACTCCATCCATTTGATGTGTAGCAGTGCAGACACAAACAGTAGAAATCCTAAATAGGGTTTGTGGTGTTTTTTGTTTTTTAATTTTTAGTGTTTATTTTTGAGAGAGACAGAGTGCAAACAGGGGAGGGGCAGAGAGAGGGAGACACTGAATCTGAAGCAGGCTCCAGGCTCTGAATATTAGTTCGATGTAGGGCTCAAACTCAAGAACCACGCGATCATGACCTGAGCTGAAGTTGAACACCTGACAACTGAGCCACCAGGTGTCCCAGGGTTCATGCTCTCTGCCCCAAAACAAAGAACAGTCTCCTTTGTAGTCACAGATGGGTAAGAAATCAGCCTTGATAAACAAAAGGACTGTAGGGTTTCTTCTGTAGTTAAAATGACTATGTTAGTATCACTCTGTTCTCCATCCCCATTTACAAGGTTCTGGTCCCTCCCTGGGAAGCCATTTTGACATTATCTAGCAGGATCTGTCCTCAGTCACTCTGTTGCAGAGTGTCACCATCTTCCCTACCACCGCTAGCATCAGGGAATCTTGTCTTGGTCTGTCAGTTGTGACAGACCAGGTTCCAGGGAACCAACCAGTGTGCATGATTCATGAAAGCAGAATTTCTACCCAGTTACCTGCAATGGCAGAGACTAGGGAGGGATCTACCTTCTATTGTAAAAACTGTTTTCAAAAAACCTAGACTATAAAAAGGAATAAGAGAAAGAAACCTTTTTTTTTAATGCTCAGGATAAGATAGCATACACAAATGTAACCAAAATATTTATCTATAGAAAAATCAGTTTAATTCTCAGGCTACTTTTCAGAACAACAGATTTTAAAGATTCTAAAATTTTTAAGATTCTTGGTAAATTACTTTGTCAGGCTCAATATGAAAAATATTTACTGAAAATCTTACTTAGAAGTATGAACTTGTGGGGCACCTGGAGGGCTCAGTTGGTTGAGCGCCCAACTATTAATTTTGGCTCAGGTCATGATCCTAGGGTTGTAGGACTGACCGCCATATCATGCTCCACACTGAGCACAAAGACTGCTTAAGGTTCTCTCTGTCTCCCTCTGCCNCTCTCTCTCTCTAAAAAAAAAAAAAATAATAATAATAATAATAATAATAATAATAGAAAAATGAACTTATATCATCCATCTCTACAGTTGATGCCAGATATGTGAAGTTAGGAAAGGTAATATAGCAAACAAAGATTTATTTTTTTTTTAATGCTGCTATCCTGATTTTGTATTTCTTTTTTCTTTTTGAAGTTTACTTATTCATTTTGAGAGAGAGAGACAAAGAGAGCAGAGCTCTGATGCAGGGATCGAACTCACGATCATGAGGTCATGACCTGAGCCAAAATCACAAGTCAGAGACACCTAGCTGACTGACCCATCCAGGTACCCCCTGACTTTGCACTTCTGATCACGTCTAGAAATGAGGGCTGAAAGTTACATCATAAATACAGTGGTTTCTTCTAAGATTGTTCATTTCTGTTACTTATCAGTAATTTAACAGAAAATATCCCAGATTTTGGAGATAAACCAGTGTTCTAATTCTAGTTTTACCATTATTAGCATTTTGAATATGAGCAAATGACTTAAACATTCTAAGCCTCTGTTTCCCCATCTATAATAGAAAATAATAAAGCATATTAAGAAATCAAGAAATGGTAACTACTCCTATTTAAAAATAGTGAACTGAAGTGTAAGAATCTTACTCTGACATAAGTATCCCCATAACTACAATCTTCTGGCACCTAATCTTCCCAGCCAAGTCAATGTTACATCAGAGAGAGGACTACCAGGAGAAAGAAAACACTAAGAAAAATTATACAGAATATTCACCTCCTTATCTGCCATTATTATTCTTACTTCATCCAGGATCTCTCTGCTGCCTAGAGAGACTTCTTTTTCAAGGTCAAAAGTTTCAGAAGAACTTAGTGGTGTCTCTGTAATTTAAAAAGTTAAAAAGTCATTAATTTCCATAGTTAAAAAAAAAAAAACACCCTTAAGCTTAGGGTATAATACTGAGTGGTAATATAGATCTAGTTTGTTTCTTCTTAAAGCTTTAGTGAGGTACAAATTACATACAACAGAATTCACCAATTATCCGTATAGAGTTTAATGAGTTTTGACGAATGTATACAATTTACACATGGTATTATTTATACCATGTAACCACCAAAATCAAGATATAAAACATTTGTAAGCACCCAAAAAGTTCTCCTGTACCCATGTGCAGTGAATTCCCCACTGTGTGGCTCCCTCAATGACCAATCTAATTTACAATCCTATAGTTTTCCCTTTTCTAGAAGGTCACATAAATGAAATCCTACAGTGTGCCATCTTTTGTGTCTGATTTCTTTCATTTAGTATAATGTGTTTCAAAAGCACTCATATTGTTACATATCAGTAGTTCATTCCTTCTTACTGCTGAGTAGTGGTATTCTACTATATGGATGTATCACAATTTCTTTATCCATTCATCAGTTAATCCATCTGGCTTCTTTTCAGCATAGTTCTGTTATTAAAATATATTTATTTTGATTGAAAACAAAAAAACTGCCGAAGTTAGTTCTAAGGTTAAAAGGATGACTAGAGAAGACAAAAACTGGGAGCAAACACAGAAAAGACATTCCAGACAAAAATATGCCTTTCTTTAATATATTCTTTAGGGAGCATCTATTTGTTCAACATTAACTCAGCAAATATTTATGAATAACAAGTTCCAGGTACCACATAGGCTATAAGCAATATGGAGATATAAATATAAGATGGGATACCTCCCAGGTTAGTTCAGGAGTCAGCAATATATAGCTATGGGCCAAAACCAGCCAGTTTCCTGTTTTTGTAAATAAAGTTTTATTGGAACACAGTCACATACATTCTTCTTTTTATTTTATGGTTGCTTTTGTGCTAAAATGGTAGCGCTGAGTAGTTTCAGTGGCAGAGATGAGTAGTTTATCCCACAAAGCTTAAAATATCTGTCTAGCCTTTTACAGAAAAGTCTGCCGACCTCTGGTTGGAACACTTATCACTTAATATAACAAAAGAACAGTAACTCTATGTCAAAAAAGGACAACAAATCTGGAAAAGAAACTTGTCCCAGAATACAAATACAAATCCAGTAAGTTCTCTCTTATCTATACTGTATGTACGGTATCTGTACCGTACATACAGTATCATCTGTATATAGTTAGTATCATCTAACTAACTGATACTTCTGTTCTTCATAAGTACAATGAATGGCCAATATTGGGCAAATAAAGTACCTATAAGATACTGAGGTTTTCTTTTCAATCATCAAAGAGGGACTAAATATTTTTCTACTGTTAACTGTATTTCTATACCTTAAAATTTTTTTGAAAAATGAATACACATGCGCACACACAGATTTTACCACCTTGATGGAAAAAGGCTTATAGTGCATAAACTTCAAAGTCTTCTTTGTTGGAACCTCCCTCTACTTGCCAGAGGAGATGCTGCCCAGTTCATAAATTGTTTAATAAAAACAAAACAAAACAAAACAAAAAAAAAAGAGAAACTCTTTTGCCAAGTTTCCCTGAGATATCGTACCAAAAAAGATAGTCTGTTAAAAAATCAAAGCTACTCGGGGCGCCTGGGTGGCTTAGTCGGTTAAGCGTCCGACTTTCGCTTAGGTCATGATCTCGCGGTTCGTGGGTTTGAGCCCCGCGTCGGGCTCTGAGCTGACTGTCAGCTCAGAGCCTGGAGCCTATTTCAGAGTCTGTATCTCTCTCTCTCTCTGACCCTCTCCTACTCACGCTGTCTCTCTCTCTCTCTCCTAGAAATAAATAAAAATATTAAAAAAAAAATCAAAGCTACTCATTGTTTGCACTACTGTAATAATAAAAAGTCTTTAATTAAGCTTTCTGTGGATCGTTGAAATATTCAACTCTAAAGACAAGACCGCATTAGCTCCTTAGAAATAAACAATACCAGGAGCATACACAATATAGGCATAAGGCATAGGCTTCTTCAACAAAGTGAGTAACTCTAAAAAGATGTGATAATTTCGAATATCAGGTCCCTGGAATTTTCAGAAATACAGGACAACACAAAATACGTAAGATGGACTACTACACTCAATCTGTATTTCATCCTTTAGAAAACATCCAAAACTCAAAATTTCCAGAAAACTTAGTTGCACAGCTTCTAAGCTATATATTTACAAAGAGATTCAGGAGTCTGGCTCCATGGAGAAGTAGTTGTACTTTCGTAGCAAAAGGAACAGTAATATTATGGAAACCTTTTGCAATCTCATTTAGAAGTGGTTTATGTCAGCAAACAGTTGGACTTAATTAGCGAGCTAATGACAGCAAGTCATGATCATAAAAGTTATCTAAGCTCAGTACTAAAGGGCGTGCTTTTCCCTCTCATTAACTAGGGCTTTCAAAATTACTGTATTTACAAGGTTCTTCCTGCAAGGTCCCAGAGTGACATCACATGCCATCATCCTAAATATACTGAGTGGGTGTGTATGTATATGTACACATACATATGTGGAGGAGATACACACACATACATCCAACGGGATGGCATAAATCAGCAATCCAAGACAGAGAAGGGGTAAAGTTTTCTTTTCACAGAGAGAGCAGAGCATCCCTGAGTAGTCCTGCCAAAATCAGAGCACTTGATTGTGGGGTCTCTTAGTGGGTATCACTAGGCAGCAATCCAAATACATTTTATATGAATGAAAAAAAAAACCAATTTCAATAAAAAACAAGATAATTAAGCTTTAAAAATAAGAAAGGCCTTTACACTATGCTGCCAAATGTTTATAGGTATTTCCCAGAATAATGTGTAAACTAAGTTTAAGTCTCTAAAGAAAAAAAAGTTGAAAGAAACCAAAATTAGAAACTATGTGTCTCTCTGATCCTGAGAGGTTATATGAGACCTAAGGGAAAACTAGGTATGACCTATTGGTAACATGTGTGCAACATTTACTGCCCAAAGAGTTTAAAGGTTATATGAGACCTAAGGGAAAACCAGGTATGACCTATGGTAACATGTGTGCAACATTTACTGCCCAAAGAGTTTAAACATTGATAGGAAGTCCCTCAATCTCACATGAATGAGGTTACTGATAAATGTAATGGACCCCAGTTTTAAGAAAAGCAAAAAAAGAAATATAAGCTAAAACAAATTCCTTAAAAAGTAGTAGCTCATTATCACAAAGTAACTCTTCATTTTATACAATGATTCAATTCAAGAGTTCCCTAAGATAATGGGAATCTTAGTTCATTTAAAATTATTTCGTAGATCAAGGTAGGTGATGAGCAAAATGGATGAAAGGGAGTAGGAGATACAGGTTTCCAGTTATGGAATGAATAACCGGTACGGCACTATTCCCTGTGTTCCAGGGAAAGTGTTCCAGGGTGACAGATGGTAACTATGCTTGTGGTGACCATAGCATAATGTACAAATCTGTCAAATCACAAGTTGTACACCTGAAACCAGTGTAACATTGTGTCAGCTATATTTCAATTAAAATAAATAAAATCCCATTAGCAGAAAAGAATTCTTTTAAAAGTTTGTTATAATTAAAGCAAAAAAATGACTTTATACATCAAAATCTATTCACGCACAACCTTGAATGAATATTTCTTGTCCCTAAAATAAGGTATCCATGTCTTTTCATCTCTACAATAACAAAAAGCAAAGTACAGTGCTTAATAGGTTAAATGTCTTATCTGAGATAAAAAATAAGTCAATGACAGAACTGTTCACAAAATTCAATTTCTGGACTCCCTGCAATAAGGAGTGAATGGCAATATAAAACTAGCAAAAGGCTCTGAGAAAATCTGTTTAATGACAGGCAGATTTGAGGACAGCTCAATTTGGAGAACCCATAAACCAAAATATAAAGTCTT
This sequence comes from Crocuta crocuta, assembly GCF_008692635.1. Lineage (NCBI taxonomy): Eukaryota > Metazoa > Chordata > Mammalia > Carnivora > Hyaenidae > Crocuta > Crocuta crocuta. The sequence goes on along the minus strand of NW_027528977.1, from coordinate 10,037,061 downwards.
CTTGCCTCTCAATGTACAATTAAATGCTATTCCTGATGCTTTGCTGCCATCTCTGATGAGGCTGGTAAGCAAACAAGTGGACAAAAGAGCCATATTAATTTCAAAACTAAAATAGCTCTAAGTGAAGATTAAGAATCAGAGCTAATGTCCATTTAAAAAGTGGGTGTGTATGTATATGTATGCATATGTGTGCATGTATATGTATGCGGAGGAGATAGACAAGCATACATCAATCACACATAAACCTCCTGAGAGTGGGTTGAAAAGTCAGAAAAGTTAATTGGCACAAAAAGGTAGAGAGCTATAGATCAGAAATTCAGTAAAATCAGTGAAGTGCTTACCAGGACACACAGTGACTTCCTCTGCAGAACTTTGTGGCATTAGGACTGAGCTTCTCTTACTAGTCAAAGCAGCAATGCTGAAAAAGAACCAAACCCCAAGTGAATCCCAGTAAAATAAATTAGAACACAGGGCCAAAAGCAATGGTGAGTCATTTACAAAGCCACAGGTAAATCCATACCTGCCATCCAATACCACAAAAGCACAACAGTGGAGCAAGGAATTCGTAGTGAAAACTCAAGGTCAGAAATGAGGAAAAGAAACATGCTTTCAACTCTGGTTTCATTCAGTGAAATCACTGAATCAAAAGAACACCCTTTTGGAATCTGTACAAAGGAAAGTTGAAGGGTAAGGACTAATTGTGAACACCATAAAAGACAAAAAGTCCACTCCAATATAAGAATGTCAATGGTTATTTATAGCCTCCATCTCAGCCTTCTGAAGGTTAGAGATCTCTAAACTCATAAGAGAAGATATGGAGATTCTCCGAACAACACACTAGCTTTTCCTTCACCTTGTAGTTAAATTTCCTCTTTATTTCAAGATGTGGCTTTTTCTAAGCAAAAAAACAAAAACAAAAACAAAAACAAAACTGCCCTATAGTAAAAACCTGCTCATACAAGCTGAATGTTATCTTCTGAAAGTAACATAATGATGAATCACTCACATCAAACTTCTAGTTTACCCTGCTTGTTCAGAGTGTAATCTCCTCCTGACAAAGGAACACATGGCTGAGAGATCTGAGCATCTGAGCTATCCCCCTCATGCTTCACAGAGCTTTATAATCCTTTGATCAAGTATGCAAGAGGACGCTTAAAAACATACAACCTCACATCAACCAAGAACCACAGAGAAGAGAGACTAACCATCGCTGATTCATGATAAATAACTAAATTCTAATAGGAAACCACAAGTGATTTCTCTCTCTAAATAAAACATCTCGTAACATTTGTTATAAACTCAAGCCAGACACAGTTTACTCTGCACGTAACATTAGGGCTCTATTCAAAGGGTCCATCACAAAACAATTTGCTGACATTTATAAAACGGGCTAATCAATTTGAAGTCAAACCACATTGACTGCAATTCCAACTCTCTCCTGGTGACAAAGCGTATAATCATTTATTAAAACTTACATCTGCTCTGCACAAGGCTCACGACAACAAAGCACAGGGGCCTGCAGGAAGCACAGGTTTTAACTGGAGCAGGCCACTTCCAAAATTGTCTTAAAAGCAGGAGAATCAAACCAAAATCATTACTCTTCAACTCAGGAAGAAATAACTAGTACTATCAACTTAACCAAAAGCCTAAGAACCACCACCAAATTAGGACAAATGGTAATAGTGTCTCAACTTCCACATGAGAGATGAAGGTCACTCAACACACTTACTCCTGAGTAATCCCCAAAGGTCAACTACCAGATAAAAGGGAAAAGTAACTGAAAACCTGATCCAGTTAATAATGCAGTCTGTAACCAACCAACCACTATATATATTATTAAAGTGAGAAGACTTAAGAAGGTAACTTCATCAATCAATCAGCAAGAATAACTGAGGAAGTAATGCAAATACAGCAATTTAAGGGGAAAAAATGAGATACAATCAGATTAAAAGTGGCAAAGGACAGGAGGTGAGGGTGATACATGTTCTCTGTTAGCTGAATAATATTAATAAAAAATATGTCTTAAGAATAGCCTTAAAAGATGTATACAATTTGAATATGCAGATAAAATAAGCATAAGGAAAGAGAATAAAGAAAGAGGACAGGAGGTCTAGAAGGACTTAAAAAATCTAGAGCCTTCAAATTTGGCATAGGAAGCTAGAATAGTTAAAAGAGTAGCAGGATGTTAACACTATTCAGGAATGTGGTAAATGGGATATGAGCCAAGATGGCTGGACTAGACCAAAAAAAAAAAATCTTAAGATCTCTTCTACTCTAATATTCTAGACTTCTATGAGCTACATATTTGAGAACTGGACGATAATGATCTCTCTTAGCTTGTGTTTTTAAAGGAGCTAAAAGATCACTGGCAAGCTCTTCCCTATACAGTCTCACTAATGTGGTTCATCTCTCTTATTCTGGCACCATCAGAGAATTCAGACCTGTAACAACATATAAACTTACCTTTGTGAGGCAGGTACAGAGTTTCCTTCTTCAGAAGTTTCTTCAACAAACAGCCCTTGGGAAGACTGCAAAGAAATATATAACATCCTAAATATACAGTCACAGATGAGCTGGTTTGTCTTCTATTAAAAAAAATTAATTGCTCAACACTATTAATCAGCAATTAGCAGTAAGAATAAAACATTTTACATAAGTTTCAGTAAAAAGAGCAGGACCTGTGAAGTGAGAAGACTGGAATTTAAATCACAAGTGGATCGGCCATCCACTTTGTAATCTAGGGTAAATCACATCTCAATCCGTTTTCTCATCTTAAAATGGGTATTAATCACTGCCTCAAAGAACATTATTGTTAAGAATTTAAAAATACATGTGATGTACTTTGTAAAATGAAAGACATATAAATATTAATTGGTGAGTCAAATGAATTATGATTTCAAAAAAGCAATTATAGGAGCATCTGAGTGGCTCAGTCAGTTAAGCATCTGACTTTGGCACAGGTCATAATCTCACAGCTCATAAGGTTGAGGCCTGCATGGGTCTCTCTGCTGTTAGCGCGCAGAGCCCGCTTCGAATCCTCTGTCTTGTCTCCCTCTCTGTCTGCCCCTCCCCAGCTTGCACTGGCTCTCTCAAAATAGATAAGTAAACTTAAAAAAAAAAAAAAAAAAAAATCAAAAAAGCAATTATAGAGCTCTTGTGGATAGAGAAAATATAGAGAGAAGCTCAGTTTTCAATGGACATGTTCAGTTGCATAAAACACTGAAATCTGTAAAAGAAGTCTTTCTGAGCACAACCAAGTCATAAAACAGAACATCCCAAAGGGAAGGTTATAGATTCCTTTTGCTACAAATCTGCCACAATAGTTTTAGTATCTGGCAACAGGGATATCTTTTAAGAAATGTAGCAAATATGGGGCACCTGGGTGGCTCAGTCGATTAAGCTTTGGACTTTGGGTCAGGTCATAATCTAACAATTTGTGGGTTCAAGCCCCACAATGGGCTCTGTGCTGACAGCTCACAGCCTGGAGCCTGCTTCGGATTCTGTGTCTCCCTCTTTCTCTGCCTCTGCCCTGTTCACACTCTTTCTCTCTTAAAAATGAATAAACAATAAAGAAAATTTTAAACCCCCCCCAAAAAAAGAAAGAAAGAAATGTAACAAATAGGGACTAGATAAAAAAAATTATTTTCTATGATTAATAGTAAAGTTGATACAAATGTCAACTCATTAAATGTAGGTGCACAGAAGAGCACAGAAACTTCCCTAAGAGCAGAGCTGCCTTAGGGAAACTTTTGAAGAAGTACCTGAGCTTTAAGACTTCTTCCAATAGATATAAAGCTACTGGCTGTAATTTTCAGGGGCTCCTAACAGGATATAAATAACCTAAACAAGTTAGGCATCTCTGTACCACTCAGAAAAATGACAAAATATACTCAAAAACAAATAGCTGAGATGAAATTTCATTCAAAGGAAAGATAAAGCTGTACAATGATCAGTAATGCACTCATCATGAAAAATGAGGGTTAAACAAAACTGTCAAAAGGACTAAAATATAACAGCAATAGTCACTTGAGTGTTTGAACTCAGTAATGATGAAACACTGATTATTTAAAAAAAAAAAATTTTTTTTAAGTAAATACTGACACCTAGTGTCCATTTAATAGATTTTACTGTCTTAGAATGACTGTAGTTAACTAAACTTGAGCTTCATAAGCAATCAAGGCAATCAGTTAAAAGATACCTGTACCTCTACCTTAGGCTAGCATATCTTTACCTTTCTCAGTGTTATTTTTTTTTTTAATTATTATATACCTATTATGTGCCAAGCCTATGCAAAACACTTTAAAATGCATTATCTCCTTTAATCCTCATAAGAACCTTGTGAGGCAGAAATTACTATTTTAGGAATGAGGAAAGTGAAACTTTGACAGGTTAAATAATTTGCCCAAAGTTACGGAGTGGGTCAAAAGCGGAACTGGGATTTGTTTCCAAAATCCATGTTCTAACCACTATTGTTATAGTGTTTACTCAAATAATATTCCTACAATCATTTCAACACAGAATCCCAAGAATGTCTTCATTTCAATAAATCATTTTTTTTAAGTTTATTTATTTTGAGAGGAGGGAAGGGAGAGAGAGAGAGAGAGAGAGAGAGAGAACCAGCAGGGGAGGGGCAGAGAGAGAGGGGGACAGAAGATCTGAAGCAGGCTCCACGCTGACAGCAGAGAGCCTGATGGGCTCAAACTCATATACTGTGAGATCATGGCCTAAGCCAAAGTCAGATGCTAAACTGACTGAGCCACCCAGGTACCCATCAATAAGTCATTTTTAATTTCTAAACTTACACCTCTGAGATGGCAATCTGAACATAGGGGTAAAGTGAGTTATAAACGGAATATGAAAATAATAAGCAAAATAAGCAAATAAAACTTGATTAGAATACCCAAATCTAATCAAGGTGAACAGGGACGCATAATATGAATATAACTTTAAAGAAGCTGTGGCCTAATCAAGATACTGCATTATGCCTGAAGAAGTAACATGTTAATGAAAAAGGGATGATATGAATCTAAAGAAGAAAAATCCAAAGATTCAGAATCAAGCAGTGTCATCATTACCATGGCCTGGGAAGTAAAAATTAACAGACACATCATCTGGTCACTACAGAAATGTCCTCTGTTATCAGGTACTAGTAGCTTATCAGGTCTTTCCATAGACTAGTTGAATCATCCATTAAAATTACTATTTTCTGACTACTATTTTCAGCCTTACAAATACCTTCACCCTAGAAGAAGGCACAATGGATGGTGGACCTGAATATTCTGGTCACCAAAAATGTCTATCTTTCATAATAAATTAGCAAACTGTCATCTGGTGTACATATCACCTTGAAGTTTGACTTGTCAACATCAGTTCTCACACCCCCCACATAATCTGGCCATTTCTGAAAAACAAATTCCAGTACCTGGACTGAAAAATTAAGGATCAGACCCTGAGAAGTAGTGACCACATCAATATACTACTCCTCCATCTCCCAACTGTATGGCCATCAAGATGACCTTTCCATCTTCATTAACAACCTCTCTATTGTTGCTGTGATGCCAGAAACTAGCTATCTGATTCTAAAGCTTTTATAACCTTCATATATACTAAAGCAATTTGCCTCGAAGTGAATGTTTTTCTAAGTCCCTATTTCTGGGAATCTTTTGTCATCTCAATCAACCAAAGTCGTACAAACAGGCAGCTCCAACAAAGTCATAATCAATAGAAAATGTTTAATAACATTCTTTCTATATAAATTCTTTCTACCCACAATTCCTAAAAGCAAAAAAAACAAGAAAAGTGGTAATATTACAACTGTAAGATTTTCATTATTTGCCTATAAAATTTGTTAAGTTTGTTTCATTTTTTTAAAGATCCTATTCTGTATTGGCAAGACTGACCTAGGCATTCTCATATATTACTGGAAGGAAGGAGTACACATTTGAGCAATCTTCCTGAAATGCAATCTGGTAATAAATAGCAAGTCCTTTTTTTATGTTTGCAGCTCTTTAACCCAGAATTTTTCTTGCTCCCTAACAGTACTAATTTTAAATAGAACAAAGTTTTACTTAAGAAAGATGTTTATCACAAGCAAAGTATCTAGCAACAGGAAAAGGATTAAAATATTATGATAAATTCATAAGCCAGAATATTATGCAGTCATAAAAAAGTGAAACCTACAAATAATTTTAATATCATAAGAAAATATGTACATACTGTAAACTTAAAAATACAAAAACATATTGAGGTGCCTGGGTGGTTCAGTTGGTTAAACATCTGACTTCGGCTCAGGTCATGATCTCACAGTTTGTGAGATCACATCGGTCTCTGTGCTGACAGCTCAGAGCCTAGAACCCGCTCTGGATTCTGTGTCTCCCTTCCTCTCTGCCTCTCCCCTGCTCAAGCTCTCTCCCTCTCTCCCTCTAAATTAAATAAACATTAATAAAATTTTTAATAATACAAAATATAATATGATAGAAACTGTATAAAAACAGGTGTAGAAGATGAAGGAATATATCACTGGATGATAGGGCTGTGAATGCTTTCAACTTTATTCTTTAAACTTTTCAGCATTTTTCAACAGTTCTAAGTGATTTCTAAAATTAATGTTAATGACAATGACTATATGGATACTTACTAGTTTGTCTGCCTGGTCACCTTTTTCACTGAGGACAGTCCATCACCCTGCCCACTCTTAGCCATTTATATAATCTGACACAGACCACACTTCAGGTGGCCAACTGTAAGTTGGGCTGGTGAAAGCTACTAACCCCAAATGGTCCATAAGTCCTTTCCTAGAAATTTGGAATTGGAAGTGAAAGAGAATAAATCTCCTATAACCTGTATTTAAGTTTGGGATCTATAGGATCAGTGTCTTCCACCTACCATTATGAAAGAGAAGCAAAGAAAGTGAATCGTTCAGGGAGAAAAACGAAGTTGATACCACAATATAGCAATTAGATATTGAAAAATTACAGATACTATTCCAGACCTTGTCCAGGCTTGGCTTCCAACCTATTTTAGAATTTATAAGGCATCCTGTTTCCTCATGACAAAGTCCTTTTATTTTTTTTTTAATGTTTCCCATTTATTTTTGAGAGAGGCAGACAGAGTGAGAGTGGGGCAGGGGCAGAGAGAGAGTTAGACACAGAATCCTAAGCAGGCTCCAGGCCCAGAGCTGTCAGCACAGTGCCTGACATGGGGCCAAATCCACAAACTGCAAGATCATGACCTGAGCCAAAGGTCAGCCAACTGAGCCACCCAGGCAGCCCAATAGTCTTCTTTTTAAATTAAACTAGCTTGATTTTGATTGCTTGTGGCCAAATAACACTTACTATCTATAGTATTTGGTGGCCAGTTCAGGGAAGTTAGAGGGCCAATCAGGTTCTGAACAATTCCAGGCTATTCCAAAGTCGCTGCTTTCAAACCTTAGACCTGACACAAGGCTATCCTCTACCACTCTAGTCCCTGGGATTTTCAAGCTAACAACTTGAATTACAATGAATCAGTCAACAAACATGATAAATAAATGTTCATTCTGTAGAGTTAATTTATTCTCTTAAAGGGAAGTATCTCTGAATTGCAAAGAACAAACAAACAAAATATGTCATCATAAGTCAACCTAATTTTCCTTAGGAAAAGAGGTAAGTCACTAGAATTGTTAAGAAAAACATTTTCTTCCCATACAGCAATCTTGCCAGAATGTGGATGAAGAAGGCTGGTGAAGAATGATTCCCATAGATACCCTCAACAAATGTGTTCTGGTCCCTTAGAGAGAACTAACATTTACTGAGTGCCTATAATCTCCTAAGCATCATACTAAACAATTTACATAATTCACTTTAACCATTAAAACTACTGTAAGACATGAATTACTATTCTCATTTTACAGATATAAAACTGAGATTCAGAGAGGTTAAACAGCTTGCTCAAAGATACACAGTTACTAAAACAGAGGGCAAAATTCAAACTCCAAATTCATGTTCTCTAAACTATGCTATGTAATTTCTCACAGTTAAAAAAACATTTCTTGAATCCTTATCATAAGAGACAGAATAGGATAACAGTAAAACAAAACCAAAAACTGAGGGAGCCCAAAAATAAAAATANTCTAGATATATCAGAAAAAAACGGAAAGGGCAATCTAAATGTTCCCAAATAGGGGATTGTGTTTGATAAATTATAGAAAATCATCACAAGCAAAATCAAAAATATACCATCACATGGGGGGAAAATAAACTGGAAAACTACCCATCTTATTAAAAAGGACCACTTCCTCTAATATGTAAAGGGTACCTACAAACCACTAAGAAAAAGATTGTTGAAAAAGAAAAATGGCCGTAAGATCTAAACAGCCAGAAAAGGAAATATAAATGGGTTTCAACAGCACACGCAATAAAAGAAATGCAATTAAAACTGTATTGAGACAGCATTTTTCATTCCAGATTGGCAAAGATCAAAAAGCCCTAACAGTACTGATTGGGTATGGTTATAGGGAAGCTGGTACTCATACACTTCTGTGAGCGTAAATTTATACAACCTCTATGAAAGGCAATTTGGCAACAGCTAACAAAACTGTAAATGCATATATCCTTTGATCCATCAAATTACATCTACAAGAAATTATGCAAGTATCTCCCATGTGTATGAAACATCTTCATACAAGCATAATTAGTGCAGTAGTGTTTGTAAAATATCAGAAACCTAAAAGTCTACCAATAGGGACATTGGATAAAATAAATTCATCCATACATAGTGTATTACACATCCAAAATAAGGAAGAAATTCCTTATGTACAGTTATGGAACAATCTCAGAAATATCTCAAAGAAAAAAGCAAGGTGGAAAATAATGTGTAGAGTACGGAAAAGAGTATGTATACTCATTTGCTGGCACTACATAAATTATCTTAGAAGGATACACTGGAAGCTAGTAATATAGGTTGACTTGAGGGAAGGGACCTGATTGGCTGGGGAAGGGGATAAGTGACAGACTTTTCATTGACAGCTTTTTGAATTCTGGGCCATGTGAATATTATTACCTATTCAAAAATTTAACTATTTAGAAATAATAAAATTTTAAAACACAAAGTATAAATTATGGTACATCCATATAATAATGTTTTCAATTATACTTAATCAGAAAAGATTTAAGATTCATTATTAAGTACGGAAAAGAAATAAACCTTATACAGGAAAGTCTTCATTTTGTAGAAAAATTAAGATGTTAAAATGCACAGAAATAATGATTGCCTCTTGGTGCTAAGATTATGGATAATTTTTTTTTCTTCTTTACATTCTCCTGTACTTTCCTAATTTTTCATAGTGAGTATGTGTTACTTTAAAAATCAGGAAAATAGACCACAAAAAGAACAAATAGCTATAATTCTTGTTTAATCTGTGAGTAAATCATCCTTAATTACAGCATCACTGACCCTTACCTGACCATGACTGGCTGATGGTTCTTCCTCCAACAAAAGTTTGTCTTTCAAGCTTTTAACTGGGTTTCCTTGGAAATCCTTGGTTTTTGAGTGCCAGACAGATGCCCTAGACTCCTGCCTCTCCTCTTTGTCTTCATCTCCCATATCTTCTGAGATGCCTTCATTTTTTTCACTAGCCTGATCTCCTTGGCCACATTCATTCTGGATCAGAGAAGGAGGTCTAGGTAACACTGGTTCCCCAAACCCTTTTTTTTTTAAGAGCTGCCTCTGAGCCATTTTTAGGCTCTTTTGATAAACCTCCAACTGGCAGAGAATGACCTGGGTGTACTGGTTAGGGTCTACTCCAGCAGGGCAGAATGGAATACCCCAGAAGTAGTGTACAGTGCCCCCAACATCCTGGAGACCTTTGGTGTCTGCTGAGGTAGGCAGACAGTGCCTAGATGTGTCCCCCCTACCCTGGGCAGCTTTGTGAAAAGCACAACCCCTCCCAGTACTTCCCTGTGGCTTCCCACACTGTGTGTGCTCAGCCAAGTGGCCAATACATCTGTCAAAACATTTAACGTTCTCATTCTCAAACACTGGCTGGCTTGACTGATCCCAGCTTCCTGAGCTGCCAAAGACCGGCTCCTCTTCAGTGTTTTCAGTGTGGTCCCAAGGCTCCTCTCTTTCCTCAGCCTCGTTTCCCTGACTGATATGTGAGCCTTTAAACAGTGATGGAGGTACCAGCTGCCATATGCCTGTAGGTATTTGAGAAAAAGTAGGGCTAAGGACAAACTGTTCTTTATTAAGAGGGCTTGGTAAGTTATCACTTATCAAGAATTACATAATGTGGGTAAAAGGCTCTTCTTTGTGTTTAACCAAATGTTGACTTCCTTGGTCATAAAAAGTATGCTGGATATTAGTGAAATCTCAACTACTTTCAGATTTAACCTCTTTAATACCACCAAAGGGACTTGGGGCATTTCTGTATATCTACTCTCAGCATGAAATCCCTGTGATATAGTTATACTTGATGAGTGGAAGGAGTCAGAACAGGGAGACATGCCTTCAGTGGTCCCAGAGTCTGTGGTTTTCTCTTGGTGGGACTGTGAAGATGGTCCAGTTGCCAGAGGTCGAGTTCTGGTAGCAGAAGCATCAGAAGGCCGGCAACTCTGAAAACAAGTGATCCCACACCAGACCAGGTTTGTCATTAAAATAGTTATACATGAAGGGTCACAGGAAGGACAAAACAGGGAGGCCACTGTCCCTAAGAGATTCTCCTTTCCAAAACACAGATGCTCACTTCAAATGACTTCCACAAAATGTACTGAGTGCCTACTATGTGCAAAATGCTACACGAGATCACTATATAAACCCTTTTCTAATATAGAGACATGAATGACATAAAGGATGGCTCAGGACCTGCCACTGGGAAACAACCTTCACATTTAAAATAATTTCGACTATACATATTCAGATACCAATTTAACATTATTTGAAAAAAATTTTAATTGCTCATTCTTTCCATAACCCACCTCTAGTTTCTCACTGCCTTTGCTCTTCCGCCAAAACAGGGGAGAGAAGCAACTTATCTTGCTCCCTTTTGGTTTCTTGGGAGTTGGTAACTCTTTTCAGAAGCCGTCAACTACTATGGTCCTCTTAAACCAAATACTGAAAATTTGTGGGGTGTAAGAAACTCTTTCATATGAAATTAACAAAACGCTACAAACTGGATTCACCAACAATTCAAAAAACATTGTAAAATTATTATGGGAAATATCTGTTAGTTGAAAACCCTATGAACTACTACAGCTGGTTCCTAATGTAATTGTAATACTGCAGAAGTAAAAACAAACAAACAAACTTCTGATCAACCCCCCTCAACAAACTTTTCAAACATAGTGTATTTACATTCAGGCTTTCTGCAATGGCTTTCCTCAAGAGTGCCTCTTCTTCTTCCTCCTGGCTGTTCATCTCCCTAGCTTCCTGCTCACTCATTTTGAGAGCCAGAGCAAACTGTTCTTCTTCTGTCATTTCTGTAAGAGGGTAAGAAAAAAAGAGGAAAGGAACAGCACAAACACTGAATAAGCATGGAAGCAAGAGACAGAAAATATTAAACTTTCCAAGTGAAAACACTACAGACCACTTAGTACAATTTTATAATCTTATAAATGAGGAAAGACCTAAAAGGTAAAGTGCTGGCCAAGAAAAATAGCAATTGTTTCAGTAAATATCCTGGATTAACTAGGCTGTAAACTCCTATAAAGGCAGCGTTTTTACTTATTTTGTTCACTGCTGCATAAAAGAGTACCTGGCACCTGATAGAAACTCAACAAATATTTGGCAAATGAATGAAAAAATTTAAAAAATGGGCTCCCATTCCAGGGCTTTTTGCTCCATATCATATTGCTTTGTGCTCAACACTTAACCAGAAGAATTTTATTCTTCAAAATCCTCTGATTTACCCAGTAGAAAAGAACATTCCTAGTGACCAGAATGTAATCTCCAAACACATATTTCCCATAAAAGCAACTAGGGTATCTCTGAGAAAGGTCCCATGGCTAATTCCAAAGGTAGAGGGCTAATTCCACATCTGGAGCATAAAATGTAAAAAATGAGCTAGAATATCTGTCATGAGCAACGTATCTATCAGACATTACTAGGGTCATATCAAAAAAACTTAATAGCCAACTTTTAAGTTGGCCAAAAATTGAACAACTGGACAAAAAAGTGTACTGGAATATCAATAAGAAAAATGAATGCAGTGAACTAAGCTAGTAAATGTGTTTAAATCTATGAGTTCATAATGACACTCAGAAAATAAAGTATCAATTCTAACCAAATTACAGATTTGACCAGCACAATCCCAATCAAAATCCCAACAAGATTATTTAACGCAACATAAGAGAAAATTCAGAAATAGACCCATATATTGATTTTCAACAAGAACAGATTTTTCAACAAATATGCTAGAACTGTATATCCATAAAAAAATTATCCTCAACCCTCACTCATACTATATACAAAAATTAACTCAAAAATGGATCACATAACTAAATATAAAAGCTAAAACTATAAAAATTCTAGAAGAAAACCTAAGTGAAAATCTTTGTAATCTTGGGGTAGTCAAAGAATGCTTATACAAGACCTACAAAGAAAAAAGCATAAAAGGAAAAAAAAAGACCTAATAAAAATTTAAATCTTAAGAAAATAAAACGGTAAGCTACAAAATAGGAGCACATATTCACCACACACACACACACACACACACACACACACACACACAGTCTGATAGGGGCGCCTGGGTAGCTCACTTGGTCGAGCATCCAACTCTTGATTTCTACTCAGGTCATCATCTAACGGTTGTGAGATCCAGCCCCACGTGGAGCTCTGTGCTGAGCATAGAGCCTACTTAACGACCCTCTCTCTCTCTCTCTCTCTCTCTCTCTCTTTCTCCCCCTCTGTCCCTCTCCCCTACTCATGCACTTTCCCTCTCTCTAAAATAAAATAAAATAAAATAAGTAAAATCTGATAAAGAACTTATATCCAAAATATACCAAAAATTCCTACAATTTAATAAAACAAGCAATCCAAGTTTTAAAAGAATAAGCAAGGATTCTAAACAAACACTTCACAAAGGAAAAAGAATGACCAATAAGCACATGAAAAGATCATCAGTCATCAGGAAAATGCAAATTAAAATGAGAGTACTATATGCCACTAGAATAGCTAAAATGAAAAAGGCTGGCAATCCTATCAAAATCACTAAATCATTTAAAAATTTTTGATTACATCTTTTATGTTCAATTTAAGGGAACCTAGAACCGTATAATGCACAACAGATAAATCTGAGTTCTCTGAAATACTCTGCTTTTCAAAACACCCCATTCCCTAAAGGTTCTGGAGAGATGAGGCTTTGCTGCATTAACTGATGTATTCTCCAGATTCTGCCTTCCTGCTACACCATTAGAACAATTACTTTAATGTAGTAACACAGTATGATTCTGTTTTCTAGTACACAGGAACTCCAGAGGCAGATTGCCTGAGTTTAAATCTTGATTTTACTTCTTTAGTGTCTAGATTTCAGCAGGTTATTTATCCTGTATATCTGGACACTGGTGCTGGTCTTTGATAATCTCCCTCCCTACTTTTACTTTGCTTCTTTTAATCTGCTGGGGACATGCATGTAGGGTAAATAAATATACTCTTGATTTTAGGGATTCTCATGTAAATACCATGATTCTGCAATACTTGTTTTAGGTCACACATACATAAACTTGTGCAATAATATTTAAGGCTGTTATGAGAATTAATTTAATACATGTAAAAAGCTTAGAATAGTGCTTGGCACATAACCAAGTATCCAATAACTGTTTATTATTAATTAATAATTAAATTATGTATTGTCACTATGTATCAAAGAAATCCAAAACTTCAACTTAGATTATCTATCAGTCATTTTACGTATATTTTACTGGCAGCATACAACCACATAATTTGACAAAGCCACCATTACATATTTAATTTAACCACAATCAGAAATTAGTTACTGTCATTCACTAGTACTCTTATTTTCATATAGCAACCATGATCTGAGACTAAAATCCAATAAACATCACTGTTGACTAGGATTCATTTTACCTGACCTCTTGCCTACATAAGAACCCAACCATTAGAAGAAAGGGAAAAACAAACTTCTTCCTGGGAGCATACACCTTTAAGGAAAATATGAGCAAGTGTCAATCTTAGAATCTCCAAATGAATGGACCTGCCTAGCTTATCAAATGATTCTGCTGAGCTAAACACACAGTAGTGCACAATTTATAAAGCTGATTATGCTGATCATAATTTATGATGATTAACTTCTCCCAACATTCAGGTTAGCCTCCCACTGAGAAGTACAAACAGGTTGTTAACAATCCAGATCACAAAATTAGACAGTACATATCAAGAGAACCTGTGTAATTTTGAGGTATTTGAAATGGCTGAAAGGGAACATTTCATATAAAAGAAAACAAACAAATAAATTGTTTTCCCACCCAAATCTTTTCCTAAGAACTTTCTTTCCCAAAGAAGATATAGCTCTGCAACTGTGGTAAGGCTAAAATACCTACATATTGCCAGTTACAGTGCAAATCTGTAAAACACTTCTGAAAGGTAGCATGTAACCCCTTTAGATGTGCATTCTCAAACAAAGTGATACAACTTCTAGGAGGTGACCCTAGGTAGTCACTGAAGAGAAGAGGAATGCACAAAAAGATGTCCACTACACTATCATCTATAAGAGCACTGACTTAAAAAAAGGCAATGGTTAAGTAAACTATGGCATGTTAACTCAAGAAACTCAAATGTTGTTATCAAAATGCTAATCACAAAGACATATAAAAATGATAAACTGTATAAAAGCCAAATGAAAATATAATGTAGACAACACAACCAATTTCTTGTTCCACATGTAAGGAGCCTGAAAGTTGCCATTGTCTCCTAACAAGAAGTAAAAAGACTAAAAAATCAACAACTCTTCTTGGATCCATGAAAGGGGAGAACACAGGGCAAACCATTGCCCCCAAGATGAAGAGATGGACAGGGGAATACAGGGAGTCATGGTTTATCAGAGCAGAGATTCAAAAGGAGAAACTGTCAAAGAAATCAGTGCCATGCTAGAAAACTATAAACTATAATTGACAAATTACTGGAGGCTCAGTGCCTAGAAGTCTGAGCATTAAAAACCCCATGGGAACTCAGTCATAACAACCACCCTACCCCAAAATTTGTGAATTTTCCCTCCAAGAGCTCAGCTAGGTTGTCACAATAAAAAGAGCAGAAATTTCCTCCTGAGCATCCTACAGAGGGACAGAAAAAGGAAATAATTTGAAATATGCCAGAGTACTCTCTGTGTGAAACACTTATGAAGTTCACAGTCCAGAGGCACTGACTCACTGAAAGACTGAGACCTAACCATAGAACTACAGAATACTTTCCCATGGTGCACCTGGGTGGCTCAGTCAGTTAAGCATCTGACTCTTGATTTTGGCTCAAGTCATGATCTCACTGTTTTTGAGTCTGAGCCCCACATGGGGCTGTGTGCTGACAGCGCAGAGTCAGCTTGGAATGCTCTCTCCCTCTCTCTGACTTTCCCCTTCTCTCTCTCTCAAAATAAATCAATAACCTTTAAAAAATATGTTACAGAATACTTTCCCTACCTCCATTCCTTAACTACATGTTACCAAAGACCTATTCATAATAGTTTCTTTCCACCCAGTACATCGTGTCCAGCTATCAAGAAAAAATTACAGGGGCGCCTGGGTAGCTCAGTCAGTTGAGCATCTANGAAAGTCGGACGCTCAACCGACTAAGCCACCCAGGCGCCCCGAGCATCTAACTCTTGACTGTGGCTCAGGTCATGATCCCAGAGTCATGAGATCAAGCCCCATGTCAGGCTCTGCACTGAGCATGGAGCCTGCTTAAGATTCTCTCTCTCTCTTCCCCCTGCCCCTTGCCCCTCAACTGCATGTGTGCTCTCTTTCCAAAATTAAAAAAAAAAAAAAAAAATTGTTTAAATACAAGGCATAATAAAAGGCATAAAAACAGAATTTGAAGAGATACGGTAACCACTGGAACCAGACATGGCAGCATACTAGAATTATCAGACTGGGAATTTCAAACAACTATGATTAATATACTAAAGACTCTTAGTATAGACCCCTTAGTATATTAGAGAGCATGCACGTAGAAAGCCTACAAGGACAGATGGACAACATAAATAAAGAGATGGAAATCCTAAGAAAAAAAAAAAAATTGCTAGAGATCAAAAACACTATAACAGGGGCACCTGGGTGGCTCAGTCAGTTAAACATCCAACTCTTGATTTCAGCTCAGGTCAAGATCTCAGGGTTGTGAGATCAAGCCCTGTGTCAGACTCCACGCTGGGTGCAAAGCCTGCTCAAAATTCTTTCTCTTTCCCTCTCCCTCTCCCTGCCTCCCAACCCCCGCTTGTGTGCACGCATGCTCTCTCTCTAAAAAACAGCAACAGCAACAACAACATAACACTAAGAGAAATGAAGAATGTCTTTGATGGGCTTATTAACAAACTGAACACAACTGAGCACACATGAGAGAAATTTCCAATACTATGAGGAGAACAAAGACTGAAAAGAATGAACTAGAATATATCTAAAAACTGTGAGCCAATAACAAAAGTAGTAATAAACACATAATGGAATTACCATAAGAAGACAGAAAAGAGCAAAAGAAACATGTGAAACAGAAATGACTCAGAATTTCCCCAAATTAATTTCAGATACCAACACACAGATCTAAGAAGCTCAACCCACCCCCCCACACACAACGCACCCTAAACCTAGGTATATCATTTTCAAACTATAGAAAATCTAAGATAAAGAAAAAATCCTGAAAGAAGCCAAAGGGAGGAAAAAAGAAAACAACCTTACCTATACAGAACTAAAGATAAGAATGACATCTGACTTCTCCATGCAAGCAGAAAGAGAGTAGAATGCAGAATCCATGCAAGCAAAAAGAGAGCAGAGTGTTGAGGGGGGAAAACCACCTATACACAATTCTGTACCCTATATTCCTCATAAGTGAAAGAGAAATAAAGACTTTTCTTAGACAAACAAAAATGGAGGGACTCTGCTGACAGTAGACCTGCCTTGCAAGAAATGTTGAAAGAAGTTTCTCAAACATAGGTCAGAAACTCAAATATATATAAATAAAGTAAGAGTATCAAAGAAGGAATAAATGAAGGGGCGCCTGAGTGGCTTAGTCGGTTAAGCATCAGACTTTCGCTTAGGTCATGATCTTGCGGCTCGTGGGTTCGAGCCCCGCGTTAGGCTCTGTGCTGACTGCCAGCTCAGAGCCTGGAGCTTATTTCAGAGTCTGTGTCTCCCTGTCTCTCTGGCCCTCCTCTGCTCACGCTGTCTCTCTCTCTCTCTCCTAGAAATAAATAAAAATATTTAAAAAAAAGAAGAAGGAATAAATGAAGGTAGAATAGAAATTTTTATTTTTCTCATTCTTAATCTAAGAGAAAACAGTTTGCTCAAAATGTTAATAGTAATAATGTATTTGACTATGTATGCTTACATGTTATTTTTATATATGCTTCTATATTTGTGAAATAAATGACAACAATGATACAAGGAATGAGAAGAATTAGTATGATTTTGTTATTATGAAATACACATAATACTCATGAAGCATTACAGTGTTACTTAGTTTTTTTGTTTTGTTTTGTTTTGTTTAATATTTTTTATTTATTTCTAGGAGAGAGAGAGAGAGAGACAGCGTGAGCAGGGGAGGGTCAGAGAGACAGGGAGTCACAGACTGAAACAGGCTCCAGGCTCTGAGCTGGCAGTCAGCACAGAGCCCGATGTGGGGCTCGAACCCACGAACCACGAGATCATGACCTAAGCGAAAGTCGGACGCTTAACCGACTAAGCCACCCAGGCGCCCAGTGTTACTTAGTTTTATTAAAATTTTAAAATTTATTTATTTATTTTGAGACACAGGGAGAGTGAGTGGGGAAGGGGCAGAGAGAAAGACAGAGAGAAAATCCCAAGAAGGTTCTGTGCTATCAGCACTGAGCCCAACACAGGACTCAAACTCACAAACAGTGAGATCATGACCTGAAAAGAAACCAAGAGGCAATAGCTTAATCAACTGAGCCACCCAGATGCTCCATTTGTTTTTATTTTAAATGTTTATTTACTGGGGCACTTGGGTGGCTCAGTCAGGTAAGTGTCCAACTTAGACTCAGGTCTTGATCTCACAGTTCCTGAGTTCAAGCCCGACGTTGAGATCTGTGCTGACCGCTAAGAGCCTAGAGTCTGCTTCAGATTCTGTGTGTGTGTCTCTCTCTCAAAAAAATTAAATTAGGAAACTAATTTGACCATAAACTATTTGTAAAATAAATAAATAACAAAAAAAATTAAATGTTTATTTATTTTTCTTGAGTGAGCACACACATGCAAACAGGGGAGGAACACCAAGAGACAGAGAGAGAATGAACCCCAAGCAAGCTCCATGCTCAGCTCGAAGACAGAGGTGGGGCTCTATCGGGGGGCTCGATCTCAGGACCTTGAGATCACATGGCTAGATCATAACCTGAGCCAATTTCAAGAGTCAGTTGTTCAACCAACTGAGCCACCCAGGTGCCCCACATTATAGCATTGTTTGAAAATGGACTTGGATTAGTTGTAAATGTATATGGCAAACGCTAGGGCAACCACTACAAACTGTAAAAAAAAAAAAAAAAAGTCGGGGGGGCTCAGTCGGTTCAGTATCTGACTCATGATTTCAGTTTAGGTCATGATCCCAGGGTCATGGAATCGAGTCACCTTACTGAGCTCACTGGAGCCTGCTTGAGATTCTCTCTCCTTCTCCCTCTGCCCTCTCCCCCACTCATGCTTGCTCTCTCTCTAAAACAAATAAATAAAAATGTAAAAAAGAATTCTAACTGAAATTTAAGAAAGGAGAGAAAATGAAATCATATAAAATGCTCAGTTAAAACCACAAAAGGCAGAAACAGAGTAGAAGACAAAAATGAGAAGAGGAGGAACAAAAACAGAAAACAGTAACACATAAGATAGATGTTAATCCAGCTACATAAATAATCACATTGGGAGCACCTGGCTGGCTCAGTTGGAGGAGCATGTGACTTTTTTTTTTTTAATTTTTTAATGTTTATTTTCGAGAGAGACAGAGAGCAAGCAGGGTAGGGCAGACAGAGAGGGAGACACAGAATCTGAAGCAGAGAGGGAGAAGAGAATCTGAGCTGTCAGCACAGAGCCCGACATGGGGCTCGAACTCACAAACCGCAAGATCATGACCTGAGCTGAAGCTGGACACTTAACCAACTGAGCCACCCAGGCGCCCCAATGTGACTCCTGATCTAGGGGTTGAGTTCAGGACTCACACTGGGTATAGAGATTACTTAAATAAGTAAAATTTTTAAAAATAATGAATTAATTAATCACTTTGAGCACCAAAGACTAAATGTACAAATTAAAAGAGACTGTCAGAGTGGATCAAAAACACCACCAAACTCTACGTTGTCCATAAGTAACCCACTTTAATTGTTTTTTTAAGATTTTAAGTAATCTCCACACCCAATGTGGGGCTCAAACTCACAACCTCGAGATGAAGAGTCACATGCTCCACTGACTGAACCAGCCAGGTGCCCTAAAAACCCACTTTAAATACAAAGATAGTTATAGGTTAAAAGTAAAAGCTTAAAAGTAAATAGATGGTACAGCATAGGGAATATAGTCAATAATATTGTAATAATGTTATATGGTAACAGATGGTGACTACACTTATTGTGGTAAGCACTGAATAATGTAAAGAATTGTTGAATCAATATACTGTACACTTAAAACTAATATAAGACTGTATGTTAATTATACTTCAATAAACAAAACAAACAACAAAATGAAGGATAAAAATCATGATCATCTCAAAAGATGAAGAAAAAGCACTTGACAAATTTCAATATCCATTCATAATAAAAACTTACAACAAAGTGAGTTTAGAGGGAAAATATTTCAGCATAATAAAAACCATATATGAAAAAAGCAAATGGGAAAATTTACCATAGTAACACTAATCAAAAAAGAGTAGGAGTAACTACATTAATTTCAACAGAGCAAACTTCAGAGCAAGGAAGGTTATCAGATAAAAGAAGGGCATTACATAATGATAAAGAGGTCAGTTCTTTAGGACAACATAACAATCCTTAACATGTAAATGCCTAGCAATGTCACCATGTGAGGCAAAAACTGATAGAACGGCAAGGAGAAATACATGAATCCACTATCATATTTTAAAACTTCAACATCCCTCTATCAGAAGTGGACTGATTCAACAGACAGAAAAGCAGGAAGGATATAATTGAATTTAATACCATTAATCAAATGGACATAACTGAACCTATAGATTATTTCAACCAATAACAAGAACATACATACCCTTTTCAAGCTCACATACAAGATTCACCAAGACAGACCACATTCTGGGCCATAAAACACCCCTTAACAAATTTAAATAAAAATTAGGCAATGTCTGCTCTCAGATCACAATGAAATTAAGCTAGATATCACTAATAGAAAGATAACTAGAAAATCCAAAAACTCATGGAGATTAAACAACACATTTTTTTAATTTTTATTTTGAGAGAGACAGAGAGACAGCAAGAGAGAACATAAGCAGAGGAGAGGCAGAGAGAGGAAGAGAGAGAGAATCCCAAACAGGCTCCGCACTGTGGCTCAATAGATTAAGCATCCAACTTTGACTTACGTCATGATCTCACTGTTCATGAGTTCGAGCCCCACATTGGGTTCTTCGTTGACAGTGAGGCCTGCTTGGGATTCTCTCTCTCTCCCTTTTAAAATAAATAAATAGGGGCGCCTGGGTGGCTTAGTCGGTTGAGCATCCGACTTTCGCTTAGGTCATGATTTCACGGTTCGTGGGTTCGCGCCCCGCGTCGGGCTCTGTGCTGACTGCCAGCTCAGAGCCTGGAGCCTATTTCGGAGTCTGCATCTCCCTCTCTCTCTGACCTTCCCCTGCTCACGCTGTCTNATGATCTCACTGTTCATGAGTTCGAGCCCCACATTGGGTTCTTCGTTGACAGTGAGGCCTGCTTGGGATTCTCTCTCTCTCCCTTTTAAAATAAATAAATAGGGGCGCCTGGGTGGCTTAGTCGGTTGAGCATCCGACTTTCGCTTAGGTCATGATTTCACGGTTCGTGGGTTCGCGCCCCGCGTCGGGCTCTGTGCTGACTGCCAGCTCAGAGCCTGGAGCCTATTTCGGAGTCTGCATCTCCCTCTCTCTCTGACCTTCCCCTGCTCACGCTGTCTCTCTCTCTCCTAGAAATAAATAAAAATATTAAAAATAATAATAATTAAAAATTTTTAAAATAAAATAAAATAAAATAAATAAGCTTACACACACACACACAAAGAGATACTACTATACACCTATTAGAATGAGCAAATTCTGGAACACTGAAACATCAAACGCTTGTGAGGATATGCAATAGGAATTCTCATTCACTCATGATGGGAATGCAAAATGGTGTAGCCACTTTGGAAGACAGTTTGGCGATTTCTTATAAAACTAAACATACACTTACCATAAAATCCAGCAATCATACTCCTTGGTTATTTACCCAGAAGACATAACACATAAATGCACACAGATGTTTACAGAAGCTTTATTCTTAACTGTTAAAAACTTGGAAGCAATCAAAATGACCTTCAGTAGGTAAATGAATAAATAAACAATGCTATATTCAGACAATGAAATATTATTCGGCAGTAAAAAGAAATGATCTACCAAAGCATGAAAAGATGCAGAAGAACCTTAAATGTGTATTACTAAGTGAAAGAACCAACCTGAAAAGTCTTCATACTGTATGAAGTCTTCATACTGTATGATTCCAACTTACATGGAGACAGTGAAATGACCAGTGATTACAAGAGATTGGCAGCAGGAGAAATAAATAGGGAGGGTACAAAGGATTTTTAGGGCAATGAAAATTTATGATGATATCATTATGGCAGATAGATGTCATTACATATTTGTCAAAACCCACAGAATGTACAACACCAAAAGTGAACCCAATGTCAACTATGGACTTAGGGTGATTATAATATGTCAAAGTATGTTCTATCTGTCCCTCAATTCTGCTCTAAAAAAATATAGCCTTAATAAAACAAAATTAGGAATTTTCATAGGTTGATTAAATAAAGACTACAAATCACAGATCCAAAAAAAATATTAAAAATATATATATTCCAGGAGTGCCTGGGTGGCCCAGTCAGTTAGGCATCCGACTCTTGATCTCAGCTCAGGTCTTGATCTCAGGGTCATGAGTTCAAGCCCCACGTTGGGCTGCATGCTGGGAGTGAAGCCTACATACACACTATATTGAAGGTGGTCACAAAAAAAAGACAGCTTACGTACAAAAGAACAAAGGTAAGAATTCTCATCATCTTCTCGTCAAAAACTCAGCAGCCAGAAAACAATGGAGTGACATTCTGAAAATGCTGGGGAAAAAATATCTATCAAACCAGAATTCTATAAACAAAGGAAATATTCTTCAAAAATGAGTAAGATTCTATATGCCACTTTCAGTAGGGAGAACTAGGCAGAACATCAACAAGGAAATAGAAAATTTAAACAACACTATAACCTAACTAGACCAAACATAGATCTATTCAACACTCCAGTCAACTAGGCCAAACAGGTATCTACAGAACACTACTCCCCCTGAAGGGAGAGTATACATTTTCCTTAAGTGTACGTAGAATATTCTCCAGGACACATCATATGATAGCAATAAAAGAGCCTTCAATAAACATAAAAGGATAAAAAACATACAAAGTATGTTTTCCAACCACATGAGTAAAATTAGTGATAATAGAAAGAAGTAATCTGAGGAACTGACAAATACCCGGAATTAAACAAAACACCTTAAACTAACCAATGGGTCAAAGAAGAAACCAAAAGAGTAGTAGAAAATATCCTGGGGGGTGCATGGCTGGCTCAGGTAGTAGAGCACATGACTCTTTTTTTTTCTGTTTATTTATTTATTTTGAGAGAGGGAGAGCAAGTGCATGCACACAAGAGTGAGGGAGAGGCAGAGAGAGATGGAGAGAGAATCCCAAGCAGGCTCTACACTGTCAGGGCAGAACCTGACGCAGGGTTTTAACCCACAAATCATGAGATCATGACCTGAGACAAATCAAGAGTTGGAATCAACTGACTGAGCCATCCAGGCATCCAGCAAGTCTTGACCTCAGGGTTGTAAGTTCAAACCCCACACTGGGTATAGAGATTACTTAAAAATAAAATCTAAAAAAAAAAAAAAAACTTAAGAGATGAATGAAAATAAAATATGTCTTCAAAACTTATAGGATGCAGCTAAAGTAGTACTTAAAAGGAAATTTACAACAATATACGGCCTATATTAAAAAAATCTTGAATCAATAATCTAAACTTCCACCTTAAGACACAGGGGAAAAAAAAACAGCAAACTAAACCTAAAAGAATACAGAAGAAATCAATAGAAAATAGAAAAACAGGAAAGTTGATAAAAGAATAGTTTGTGAAAACAACAAAATTGACAAACTTTGAGTTAGATTGAGCAGGGGGAGAAAAAAGATGGCTCAAACAACTAAAAGCAGGAATGAGAGTGGAGACATTCCTAACAATCTTAAAAAAGTAATAAAAAGGACAATAAAGGAATACTATGAGAAAAATTATATGTCAATAAATTGCTAACTTAGAGGAAATGCACAAATTCCTAAAATGACAAAAACTACCAACACTGACTCAAGAAGTCACAGAAAAATCTGAATAAAAACCACAACTGGTAAGAGACTGAATCAGTAATCAAAACCTATCCATTAAGAAAAAAAAAAGCCCACAAAAAACACCTATCCACTAAGAAAGGCCTAGGCCCAGATGGCTTCACTGGTGAATTCTGCCACTTAAAAAAAATTAACAACAACTTTTCCAAAAACTAAAGGAGGAACCAAAATGCAACTCATTCCCTGAGGCCAATATTAACCTGACACCAAATCCAGACAAAGACATGACCAGAAAACTATAGACTAGCATCTCTTATGAAATGTAGATGCAATAAATTCTCAACATAATACCAGCAAAACAAACCCAACCACGTATAAAAAGTATTCTATACTATTACCAAGTAGACTTTATCCCAGGAATGCAAAGTTAGTTTAACATAAGAAAATCAATTAATATACCAAATCAATGAAATTTTTAAAAGACAAAACCCAAATAAATCATTTTAATAGACACAGAAAAAACATTGGACAAAATTCAACACCTTGTCCATGATAAAAACATTTTTCAATGACTAAAATAGTATGTTTTATGTGAATCTTATAATTAAAAAATTTAATGAGAAAAGGATATGAAAAGACTTTTCTCCAAAGAAAATATACTAACGGCCAATAAACACATGAAAAGATAATCAACACCATTAGTCATTAGAGAAATGTACACCAAAACCACAATGAGATCATTTCATACCCACTGGGGTATCTAGAATTTAATAAATAAATAAATAAATAAATAAATAGGAAAATAAATGCTGGCAAGTATGTGAAGAAATACACTCATACAACACTGGCGGAAATGTAAAACAGGTAGGCATTTTAGAAAACAGTCTGGAAGTTTCTCAAATAATTAAATATTGAGTTACTGTATGACCCAGGAATTCCACTCCTCGGTATACAACCAACAGAAATGAAAGCATGTGTCCACACAAAAATTCGCAAATAAATGTTAACAGCAACTTCAGTCATAATAGCCAAAGTGTAGAAACAATCTAAATGTCCATCAAATGATGAATGACTGAAAATGTGGAATAGCAATAAAATGGCATATTACTTAGCAATAAAGGAATGAAGTACTGATTATGCCAAAACATGGCTGAAAACATTAAGCTAAGTGAAAGAAGCCAGTCACAAAAGACACATATTATATAATTTCATTTACATGGAATGTCCAAAATAGGCAAATCTATGGAAACAGAAAGTAAATTAGTGGTTGCTGAGGGTTGAGGGAGATAAAGGCTTTGAGTGACTGTTAAGTGCATGAGGTTTCTTTTGGGTCTGATGAAAATGTTTTAGAATTATACTGTGGCAACAGTTGCACAACCCTGTTAATATACTAAAAACCATTTTATACTTTAAATAATGAAGCTGGATGCCTGGGTGGCTCAGTCAGTTAAGCGACCAACTCCATTTCAGCCCACATCATGATCTCATGGTTTGTGGAATCAAGCCCCACATTGGCCCTGTGCTAACAGTGCAGAGCCTGCTTGGGGTTCTCTCTCTCTCCCTCTATCATACACACACTCTCTCTCTCTCAAAATAAATAAACATTTTAAAAGTAATAGTAAATAATCAAGGTATTATAAGATGAATGAATTGTATGGTACATGAGTTGTATCTCAATAGTTCCCATTAAAATGAAGAAATAAAGACTTTCTCAAACAAAATCAGATTAATTGATTGGCAACCAGTCTACATTACAAAAAGTGATTTAAAAAAAGCTTTCCAGCTTCCAGCAGAAAGAAAATGAAACTGCCCAGAAACTAGACTCTACACAAAGAAATAAACAGCCCTTGAGATGGCACAGAAAAGACAGATCATTGTCATGATCTCACAATTACCGAGTTCAATCCGTGCATTGGGCTCTGTGCTGACAGCTCGGAGCCTAGAGCCTGCTTCAGAGAGATTCAGAGAGAGAGAGAGAGAGAGAGAGAGAGAGAGAGAGAGAGAGAGAGAGAGAGAGAGTGTGTGTGTGTGTGTGTGTGTGTGTGTGTGTGTCTTCCCCTCCCCTACTCACATTCTGTCACTCTCTCAAAATTAGACATTAAAAAAATTTTTTTTCATTAAAAAAAGGCTCTCAAATGATAAGACTTTAATTCAGCAACATCAATAATTATATTAAATGTAACTGTAAAACAATAAACTATATTAAAAATAGAAAAAAATAAATGTAACTGTAAAAGACAATTAAAAGACAAAAGTTGTCAGAATACATTAAACAGATAAAAAGGATTGTCCGACCAGATAAAAAAAACATGACACAACTAAATTAAAAAAGTAAAATCCAATTTGACTGTAAAGATCCAGAATAACCAAACAGGCAACTATTAACAGTCCACCAATGATGACATAAACTTAACCATCAACTGATAAAGGTTATCACATCTCAAAAAATAACTATTATCAATTTTCAATACTGAAAATAACTTGAGTACATTCTAACCTGGTGACAAGCTACTTCTAGACATAATGCAATGATTTCACAACACTGAATTGTTTGTGGTCAATTTTACAAGGCTAAGAATTCTACCCTAAATGACTGAAATTCAAATTAACAGTGAAATAAAGCCTTGTTTATTTTCAATCAACTTTTGTAATAATTTCAACTAGTTTTCAGATCTTTTGAAAAATTCACTGAAATGAACACTTCACATTAAAACGCCAAAAATAATAATGAAATAACTTCACAATGGAGTACAAAATCAGAGAGGGAAAGCAAAACCTACAGCAAACAATTTTTGTGATATTGTGACTTATACTAATAAATATATGTTTGATCTTTGTTCCTGGCATAGAGCTCCTAAAACCCTTGGAATTTCTTGAGTGAAAAGAACAATAAAGGTTATCTTTTGTTATTCATAACAATCCCTTTGGAGCATCTGGATGGGTCAGTCTGCTGAGATCAGCTCATGATCTCACCACTCATGGGTTCAAGCCCCGCATTGGGCTCTGTGCTGACAGCTCAGAGCCTGGAGTCTGCTTTGGATTCTGTGTCTCCCTCTCTTTGCCCCACTCCTGCTCCCACTCTATCTCTCTCTCAAAATAAATAAACATTAAAAAATTTTTTAAAAAAAAATAACAATCCCTTTTAACCATACCTGAGTTAATGCATTTACTTTCGGAAAGCCTCTAAGGATGGGGGAGCCAACCAGGGTATCAGAGGACTGAACTTTCATCCCTGTCTCCTAACCTTGAGGGAAGGGAAAGGGGCTGGCTGGAAGTTGAATCAATCACCAATGGCCAATTATTTAATCACTCATGCCTGCATAATGAAGCCTCCATAAAAATCTATAAACTACAGGCTTTGGAGAGCTTCTAGGTTGGTGGAGATACTGGAAAGGTGATACACCTAGAGAGGACATGCAAGCTCTGCAGACCTTCCCTCATATCTTGCCCTCTATATCTCTTCCATCTACCTGTTCCTGAGTTACATCCTTTATAATAAACCAGTCACCTGGTAAGTAAATGGCTTCCCTGAGTACTGTGAGCCATTCTAGAAAATTAATCAAACCCAAGAAGGTGGTCAAATGAACCGCTTGATAGTCAGTCAGTCATATGCACAGGTAACGACCTGGACTTGCAGTTGCTTTCAAAAGTGGAGGCAGCCCTGTGGGATCTGACACTATCTCCAGGCAGGCAGTGTCAGAACTGGTTAAACTGAGATACCAGGTGGCTCAATCTGTTGAGCATCTGACTTCGGCTCAGGTCATGATCTCGCGGTTAGTGGGTTCAAGCCTCGTGTCGGGCTCTGTGCTGACAGCTCAGAGCCTGGAGCCTACTTTGGATTCTGTGTCTCCCTCTCTCTCTGTATGCCCATTCCCCACTTGTGCTCTGTCTCTCTCTCTCAAAAATAAATAAAAAACTTAAATTAAAAAAAAATTAAACTGAGATACCAGACAGAGTCTGACTGAAAACTGGAGAATTGTTTGGTGTGGGGGAAAACCCCCAACATGTGTGATGACCACAACGAAGTGTTAAGACTAGAGGAAGCACACAGAAGAGTGTTTCCCTTACAATTTTAATGAATGTTAAAAGGAAAACCCACAGGCCCAAAATGCTGTCACTTGTACCAGACCAAGTCACCAAACCGGGGCTTAATATCTAAACTAACTACAGTTTCAAATTCCCCCATAAATGTAAGTCTTAACCTGTCAATCAGGAATTTACTGATTAAGCAGCAATGAGATAATCTATCACATAAACTCTCTCCATCACCCAAAGGAAAATGACATAATCCACCTAATAAGACCTCTGTCCTTAACAGCAAGACAAAATGATCTTGCCTGAAACAATCCTTTTTTTGTTTTGCTATTAATTTTCTTGCCCCATCCCCGTCTATAAAAAGCTTCCATTTCAAACAGCTCCTCAGAGCATTCCTCTATTTGCTAGACGGAATGTTGCCTGATTCATGAATCATTTAATAAAGCCAATTAGATCTTGAAATTTACTTGGTTGAACTTTGTTTAACATGATAAAAATAGTACCATTATAATAGGTACCATTATTTGAGCCACTGTTATATCTGTATTTTACTGGTAGAAAAAAGAGGGGAAAAAAAAGAAAGAAAACAGAGGTAGTCTGAAAGCACTAATTTGTAAAGACTATACACTAAGGGCTGAAGCAAGGATTCAAATCCAAGTATGGGTAACTCTGAAGTTCACATTTTTAATTTCAACTCTCTACCCATAATAAGTCAACAATATAAGCTGTAGGTAATGGTGAATACTGAAAATTTGGAAAGAATCCAGAATAAATAGGAGGCACATACATCCTTAATCAGAGAAATCTCTTCCTAATGAAGAAACTAGTATCAATTCTACTGCAACTTTCAAAGCATTCTCAACACAAAAATGAAAACATACGTGCAATTTTTCTTTTGGCCAAACACTTTGTTCTATTTGACTGTTTTGTCTTCATTTTCTGCAATCCATTCTCTTCCTTTGGTTCCTGTTGCAAAACAAGAAATATCATCAGGGTGGCTACCATTACAAGTAGTACTCTTTCCACGTCTTCTACAACTAAGAGAGGCCACTGAACCTCTCAAGAATCAGAGGCTATTGTAAATGTTCACAGAAAACATCAGAAATAGATCCCTTATGGGACAAAAAAGAAAACATGTAGCTCTGAAATAAAAATCATAAAAATTAAAACGCACAGTATGCTGACACTATTATGTGTCAAATGGACACTGATGTAAATATTGGCCGTCTGCACAATACCATTAAACACGCACTAAAGTACAGAGAAAGCTTGATTCAGATTTTAAAATTAATATGCTTGGGGCGCCTGGGTGGTTCAGTCATTTAAGCGTCCGACTTCAGCTCAGGTCAGGATCTCACAGTTTGTGGGTTCGAGCCTGCGTCAGGCTCTGTGCTGACAGCTAGCTCAGAGCCTGGAGCCTGTTTTGGATTCTGTGTCTCCCTCTCTCTCTGACCCTCCCCTGCTCATGCTGTCTCTTTCTCTCTCTCAGAAATAAATAAAACATTTTAAAAAATTAAAAATAAGTAAATAAAATGAGTATATTTAAAGTCATTGTGTAGTCATTTATTTTAAATCAGCACTGAAAAACCAACAGACCAGGACACCTGGATGGCTCAGTTGATTAAGTGAAACTCAGAGTGAAACGCTTGGTTTGAGCTCATATCATGATTTCAGTTTGTGGCTTCCAGCCCCACATCGGGCTCCAGGCTGGCAGTGTGAAGCTTGCTTAGGATTCTTTCTCTCTCCTCCTCTCTCTGCCTCTCCCCTGCTCACTCACACCCACTCTCTCTCTCCCTCAAAATTAACAGATAAACTTAAAATTAAAAAAAGCAACAGAGCTGGGGAAAACTGTGTAACATAATTATTAGGAAAAGTACTAATTTTCTTTATATATAAAGAGCTCTTAACAATCAATAAAAAGATGAATATTTAACCTCCTCCCCAACTTTTAATTTTTTTAAAAATTTTTTAATGTTTAGTTTGGGGGGGGAGAGAGAGAGAGAGAAAGAGAGAGAGAGAGAGAGAGCGAGCAGGGGAGGGGCAGAGAGAGAGAGGGAGACACACAGAACCTGAAGCAGGCTCCAGGTTGTAGGCTGTCACCACAGAGCCTGATGCAGGGCTCGAACCCACTAATCATGAGATCATGACTTGAGCTGAAGTCAGACTCCTAATCGACTGAGCCACCCAGGCGCCTGTCCTCCCTTACTTTTAAATATAGACAACAAACAGAGGGTTGCTGGAGGGGTTGTGGAAGGGGGAGATGGACTAAAAGGGTAAGGGGCATTAAGGAATCTACTCCTGAAATCATTGTTTCACTATATGTTAATTAACTTGGATGTAAATTTAAAAAATAAAAAATAACCTCCTCCCTTTAGCAAAAGACACGATAAGATATCTTGTAAGGAAAAATACACAAGGGGTTCATAAGTATATGAAAAGATGCTCAACCTCACTTTGAACATGTAAATCAAAATAATCACATATTTTAAACCTGTAACAGTAAAAAGAAAATGTTTTATAAATCACTTTATGTGAGGAAATAGGTACTCTTATGCTAGATGGGTTAAAATGGGTGGAATATGGTTAGAAGGCAAATTGGCAATAACCTCTGAAATCATAAATGTACACACTCTTTGTCCACCAATATACCTCTAGGAACTTATAGTACAGATTCACTCACACAAGAACAAGGATATGTGCACAATAATGCTGAGAATAGAATATTTTGTCATTGTAAAGCCTGATTCAATGCTACTGAAAATATGATCTACAGATGAGTAGAAATGAGCACACTGCTTGTTACTGCTCTAACAAAATAAGCATAGAAAATGAGAGTAACCACTTAGAAACTTTTGACATTGCCAAAACATCCAAGCACATGGTAAGTGTACTTCCATGGTGAAAACTGCAGCCTAGTCATTTGCAAAAGGACCATGTTGTAATATGTGGTATTTTAATTTAGTAAAATCCAAAGAATTATAAATATGTGAGAAAATGCAAACACTTATTTAACATTATCACTTTAATTTTTTTAAAACTTCAATATGATTAAACAGAAGAAGTAAAGTTCATATCATTTTCAAAATAAATTTTTTTTTAATTAGAGAGAGAGAGAGAACATGAATATGGGGGAGGGAAGGGGAAAGGGCAGAAGGAGATAGGGAGAATCTTAAGCAAGCTCCACTCTCAGCACAAAGCCTGACACAGGGCTCGATCCCATGATCCTGGGATCATAACCTGAGCCAAAATCAAGAGTCGGATGCTCAACCGACTGAGCCACCCATGTGTTCCCATATTTATTTTTAATCTTAAGTACAGATTTAAAAACAAGCTTCACTGACTTCTGTCATCAAAAAAAAAAAAAAAACTTTCTGAATACAGCAGTAGCAGTAAAACAAAGTGTGAAGAGACAAAGGGCAAAATTTTCATTCTAATTTTAGTCAGAATTATGATCCTTCACATAACTAAGTTTGGTTTTGTAGCCACAAATGATGATGAAGTATGATAATCAGAGCATCGTGGGCACCTGATTAAGTCGGTTAAGTGTCTGGCTTTAGCTCAGGTCATGATCTCATGGTTCATGAGTTCAGGTCCTGCATCAGGCTCTGGGCTGACAGCTCGGAGCCTGAAACCTGCTTTGGATTCTGTGTCTCCCTCACTCTCTGCCGCTCCCCAACTCGTGCTCTTTCTCTCTCTCAAAAATAAACAAACATTAATAAATAATAAATTAAAAATTTGAAAAAGAAAACTTTACCAAAAAAGAAAACCTGAATCTAAATATTGAAAGTATCCACCATTTACCTTGGAAAATGGACCCTGAACAACCAATTTCCAGACATGTAGTATTAAACTTATTGCATCTTAAAAGATACATTAAATTCTTACAGCATTCAGACCAACAAAAAGGCCTAATTACTACAGAAAAAAAGAAAGTAAGTTGGACTTCTTGAATGCAACATACTGAAGCAGAAAGAAAGAAAACAAACCAAGAAGGCAGCATTTTAAAGAAACTCGGGGAAAATTTTCAAAGCAAGATTTTTAGACCCCATCAAGCAGTCTTTCAAATATGAAAACTATAGAAAAAGTGTCAAAATGTGCAAGAACTCAGTAAATCCGGCCTTCTTGACAAATCTAATAAATAATAAGCATCATTTAACTAAAAAGTAATTAGAAAAACTTTGGCAAGAGAACAGTTAGTGAATAATATATCTAATTTTAGAACAAAAAGTAAAACAAAGGTAGACATAATATAAGACATAATATAAAAAAACATAAATATATATTTTCATGTAGAAATTATACAATTAATAAATAAGAGAAGACAGAAGTAGAAAGTACAATAAATCCACTGACTAGTGCATGGTCTAGAAGTGAAAATCAAAGGAAACAATTTACAAGTGGCAAAACAGATTACAGAAAGTTAAATAAGAGGAACAAAAAAATTATAAAAGGCATTAATATAAAGTTAATGTCTCATTCCTCAAAAAACTAAAAACAGAGCTACCCTACAATCCAGAAATTGCACTCCTAGGTATTTACTCAAAAAAAAAAAAAATGCAAAAGGGTACATGCACCCCAATGTTTACAGCAGCATTATCAACAATAGCCAAACTATGGAGAGAACCCAAATGTCCACTGACAATGAACTGATAGAGATGTCATATACACACACACACACACACACACACACACACACACACACACACCGGAATACTACTCAGCTATCAAAAGGAATGAAATCTTGCCATCTGTGACAACGTGGATGGAGCCAGAAATGTATTATGCTTAGCCAAATAAGTCAACTAGAGAAAGACAAATACTGTATGATTTCATTCATATGTGGAATATAAGAAACAAAACAATGAACATATGAGAAGGGGGGTGGGGAAGAGGAGAGAGGGAAACAAACCACAAAAGACTCCTAAAGATAGAAAACAAACTGAGGCCTCATGGAGGAAGATTGAGGGGTATAAGCTAGATAGGTGATGGGGATTAAAGAGGGCACTTGTTATGATGAACAAAGGGTGTTATATGTAAGTGATGAATCACTGAAGTCTACTCCTGAAACCAGTATCACACTAAATGCTAACTAAAATTTAAATAATAAAAACTTTTTTAAAAAAATACAGAGGTGCCTGAGTGGCTCAGTCAGTTAAGCATCTGATTCTTTATTTCAGCTCAGGTCATGATCTCACAGGTCAAGAGATTGAGCCCCACGGCAGGCTCTGCACTGACCATGTGAAGCCTGCTTGGGATTCTCTCTCTCCCTCTCTCTCTGCCCCTCCCTTGCTTGCATGTGCATGTACACACATTCTGTCTCTCTCTCAAAGTAAATAAACATTTAATTTAAAAAAAGAAGAAGAAGAAAAGGGGCATCTGGGTGGCTCAGTCAGTTGAGCATACGATTCCAGATTTCAGCTCAGATTATGATCTCGTGATTCAGGGGATCAAGTCTCACATCAGGCTCAGTGCTGGCAGCACTCTCTACCCCTCCCCTGCTTGTGCGGTCTCTTTCGCTCGCTCTCTCAAAATGAATAAATAAGCTTAAGAAAAAAAAAAAGAAAAAATTTTAAGTATACTTAATGTCTAAAACAAAGCAAACAAACAAACCCACACAACTTTCCTAAATACCAAAACATATGCCAAAACAAAGAGCCAAAACAGCAAAGAATATAAAATAGATATATAGAGAATATAAGATCATCTAACAAAATGCAACTCAAGATTGTTTACAAAGACAGAACTATAATAAAAGTGATCCAGAATGGCTGAAAATGAAAAAATTTTAAAACAATGGTAATCACCTAAATCTCAATTTTCTCCACAAATCTTCCAGGAAAACCACAAGACTACAAAGACAAGAAAAAACATCTACGACCAATGTATTCAGCATTAATATGAGACAGAACAAACCACAAACATCATATAGGCAGCAAGCAATAAATAAAATATAAATTCCAACAGAACATCCACTGCTGCTGCAAGTCTGTGCGTGCACAGAAAAGAGACAGGAGACACTTAAGAGACTCCATGAAAAAGAGACCACAGAACTTAAAACACAGACAACAACACCCTGATGATTAGAAAGTCTAACCCTTATGGAAACCAACTTGACAATAAACTATAAAAGAAAAAAAAAGAGTTAAAAAGATTTTTAAAAAAAAGGAAGAAGAAGAAGAAGAAAAGAAAGTCTAACACTAAGGCTAAGCAGTAAGCAAAGGTCCAAGATATGGTACTTCATTCACATAACTAACTATAATAAAGTGCTTAAAGTGAGAGGAACCGAAAGTGGCAACCACAGGGATGCAGTGTTACTGGAAGGGAGGGAGATAAACAGGGAAGAACTGCTGCCCTCAGATTCACAGAAAGAAAAGAAGGAAAAGAGAAACAAAAAGGAAGATTCTTGAAGAAAAAAGTAAAAAAAAAAAAAAAGACCTGTCAATCTATCCTCCCCCCCAACAACTCACTAATATCAACAGTATATTCCATAAAAGAAATTATACTTCCAACATGGATGGACCTTGAGGGTGTTATGCTGAGCAAAATAAGTCAGGCAGAGAAGGACAAATACCATATGTTTGCACGTATAGAAGGATTAGGAGGAACTAAACTGAGGAACAAGGGGGAGAAGAAGGGAGGAAATGGTGGGGGAAAGGGAAAGAGGCAAACCATGAGAGACTCTTGAATGCTGACAAAAACTGAGGACTGATGGGTGTGGGGGGGAAGGGGTGATGGGCATGGAGGAGGGCACTTGTGGGGATGAGCACTGGGTGTTATGTGGAAACTAATTTGACAATAAACTATTTGTAAAAAAAAAAATGATTTATATAATGAAAAAAAAGAAATTATACTTCACTAAAGATATAAAAGGGAGCTTTTAAACTAGAACATCTGCCCAGCAAATGACAGAAGTAAAAAAAGAAATTCCAAACTAAGCAATGTAAACCAAAAATAAAATACAAATGAAAACATTTCAACTTATGAATATTATTATCCACCCTACTAAACACCACTGTAGAAAAGAAAATACATTTCAATTCATTACAAAGAAGCATCCAGAGATTAAGAAAAACTTAGAATCTGGATCACCTGGGTGTTATAGTCAGTTAAGCATCTGACTCTCGATTTTGGCTCAGGTCATGATCCCACGGTCATGGAATGAAGTATGGAGCCTGCTTAAGATTCTCTTCTCTACCCCTCCACCCCTCTCCCCTGCTTGTGCTCTGTATTGAAAGAAAAGAAAGAAAAGAAAAGAAAAGAAAAGAAGAGAAGAGAAGAGAAGAGAAGAGAAGAGAGAATCAAAATCTAAAAACATAAACCATAACCAGACAAAAACAAACAACAAAAGAAATCAAGGTTGGTAAAACTCAGGAAAGAAACTGATGATGGACAAAACCATCTCAAAAAAGAAAAATGAATTACTACATCTGCAAAGGTAAATAGATTCAAGCAATAATTTAAAGATAGTCATTGAAGAAATATAAGAAAATGAAAAAAACTAAGCTGCAGGGTATATTTTTCAGGGAAAAAAATCAAAATGCAAATACGAATACTACATTTCACATAAGAAAAACTAAAATTAAGAAAATGTGTGAGCTTAATTTTCCTTTAGAGCAACATCAACAAGAATTAAAGAGAAATAAAACTGATTATCAATACGGATAAGGGATATGGAATAGGTGAGTAAAGGATAAAGAAGCAGTGTAATTTAAATATATCTTTCTCTACAGATTTGACATGTTCAACAGAGCAAACATTCTACATATGCAAAAATTAAATAAAGAAGGATAGGGAGAAAACTTAAAATCAATGCCAAAAGATCTGAAAGATAGTAAATTTTAAAGTACCTCAGTAACTTTATTAAATATTAATGGTTCTGAACCAACACTTAAAAAAAATGTCAGTTTATATAAAAATACAAAGACCAAACTGTTCTTGTGCACAAGAACCCCAATCAAAGGGTACATGGGTAGCTCAGTTGGTCACGCATCCAACTCTTGATTTTGGCTCAGGTCATGATCTCAGGGTTGATGAGATTAAACCCTGTGTCAGGGATCTCTCCCCTTCTCTCTCTTTCTCAAAATAAAATGAATGAATAAAAAAAGTTTAAAAAGAAAATAAAAACAATCATAATATAAAGACATAGGTTAAAAGTTAAAACATCAACATATGTTGTTAGAAAAACTGGATATCCATATGCAAATAAAGAAAACAGGATCTCTATCTTTTTCTTTTTTTTTTTTTTTGGTGATTACTTTTTTTTTTTTTAATTTAAACCCAAATTAGATAATATAGTGTAATAAAAGTTTCAGGGGTAGAATTTAGTGATTCATCATTTACATATAACACTCAGTGCTCATTCCAACAAGTGCCCTCCTTAAAACCCAACACCCATTTGGCTATCCCCCCACCCAACAGCCAGCCAGCAACCCTCAGTTGGTTTTCCATATTTAAGAGTCTCTTATGGTTTGTCTCCCTCTCTGTTTTTATCTTATTTTTGCTTCCCTTACCCTATGTTCATCTGTTTTGATTCTTATATTACACATATGAGTGCAATCATATAATATGTATCTTTCTCTGACTTCTTTTGCTTATTAGCATAATACACTCTAATTTCATATTGTTGCAAATGGCAAGATTTCATTCTTTTTGATCACCGAGTAATATTCCATTATATATATACCACATCTTCTTTACCCATTCATCCATCAATGGACATTTGGCTATTTGGCTTTCCATACTTTGGCTATTGTCAATAGCACTGCTATAAACATCGAGGTGCATGTGCCCCTTCGAAAACAGCACACCTATATCCCTTGGATAAATACCTAGTAGTACAGTTGCTGGGTCTTAGGGTAGTTTTATTTTTAACTTTTGAGGAACCTCCATACTGTTTTCCAGACTGGCTGCACCAGTTTGCATTTCCACCAGCAGCGTAAAAGAGATCCTCTTTCTGTGCATCCTCACCAACATCTGTTGTTGCCTGAGCTGTTAATTTTAGCCATTCTGCCTGGTACGAGGCGGTATCTCATTGTGGTTTTGATTTATATTTCCCTGATGATGAGTGATGTTGAGCATGTTTTCATGTGTCTGTTGGCCATCTGGATGTCTTCTTTGGAGAAGTGTCTATTCATGTCTTTGGCCCATTTCTTGACTGGATTATTTGGATTTGGGGTGTTGCGTTTGATAAGTTCTTTACAGATTTTAGATACTAATCCTTTATCTGATATGTCATTTGCAAATATCTTCTCCCATTCTGTTGGTTGCCTTTTAGTTTCGCTGATTGTTTCCTTTGCTGTGCAGAAGCTTTTTATTTTGATGAGGTCCCAATAGTTCATTTTTGCTTTTGTTTACCTTGCCTCCAGAGATGTGTTGAGTAACAAGTTGCTGAGGCCAAAGTCAAAGAGGTTTTTGCCTGCTTTCTCCTCTAGAATTTTGATGGCTTCCTGTCTTATGTTTAGGTCTTTCATCTATTTTGAGTTTCTTTTTGTATATGGTGTAAGAAAGTAGTCCAGGTTCATTCTTCTGTGTGTCGCTGTCCAGTTTTCCCAACACCGCCTGCTAAAAAGACTGTCTTTTTTCCACTGGATATTCTTTCTAGATTTGTCAAAGATTAGTTGGCCATACGTTTGTGGGTCCATTTCTGGGTTCTCTCTTCTGTTCTATTGATCTACATGTCTGTCTTTGTGCCAGTATCATACTGTATTGACAATTACAGCTTTGTAATACAGTTTGAAGTCCAGAATGGTGATGCCTCCAGCTTTAGTTTTCTTTTTCAACATTTTTTTGGCTATTCAGGGTCTTTTCTAGTTCCATACAAATTTTAGAATTGTTTGTTCTAGCTCCTTAAAGAATGATGGTGTTATTTTGAGTTCACCAAACTCACAGGACATAAAATCAATGTACAGAAATCAGTGGCATTTCTAAACACCAATAATGAAGCAGAAAGAGAAATCAAGAAATCGATTCCATTTACAATTGCACCAGAAATCAAAAAATATGTAGGAATAAACCAAAGAGGTGAAAAATCTATACACTGAAAACTATAGACACCTTATGAAAGAAACTGAAGACGACATACCCAAAAAATGGAAAAATATTCCATGTTCATGGATTGGAAGAACAAATATTGTTAAAATGTCAATACTACCCAAAGCAATCTACATATGCAAAACTTGACTCTGATCTCACATGATATACAAAAGCTAACACAAAGTGGATCAAAAACCTAAATGTGAAAGCTGCAATTTAAAAACTCTTAAAAGAGGGGTGCCTGGGTGGCTTAGTCAGTTAAGCGTCTGACTTTCGCTTGGGTCAGGATCTCGCAGTTCATGGGTTCGAGCCCCGCGTCGGGCTCTGTGCTGACTGCCAGCTCAGAGCCTGGAGCCTGTTTCAGAGTCTGTGACTCCCTCTCTCTCTGACCCTCCCCTGCTCACGCTGTCTCTCTCTCTCCTAGAAATAAAACATTAAAAAAAAAAAAAAAAAACTCTTAAAAGAAAACATAGTGGGGAGAGCTTCGTAACACCAGATTTGGTAATGATTTCCTGGATATGACACCAAAAGCACAAGCAACAAAAAGAAAAACAGATAAATTGAACTATAACAAAACTTAAAACTCTGCATTAAGGATGCTATTAACAGAGTAAAAAAGTAATCTGCAGAATCTGAAAAAACATTTACAAACCAGATATCTGAAAAGGGGTTAATATCCACAATATATAAAGAACTCCTACAACTAACCAACAATGTGAATATATTTAATGCCACTGAACTGTAAACCTAAAATGGTTAAAATGGTAAATTTTGTTATGTGTATTTTAACACTACACACACACATACATACACACATAAACATATATCCACCTCATACCGTACACAAAAATTAGCTCAAAATGGATCAAAGAGCAAATACCATAAAACATTTATGGACCATCACAACTCTCTATTTGCCAAAAAATGTTTAGATATGACATCAAAAGTACAAACAAAGCAAAAGAAATTAAATGGGCTTCATCAAATTTACAGCTTTTCTACATCAAAGAACACCATGAACAAAGTGAAAAAGACAACTCAGAGAATGGAAGAAAATATCTGCAAATCATATAATAAGGATTTAATAGTCACAATATAAAAAGAACACTTACCATTCAACAACAGAAACATTTGCAATTAATAAATGGGCAAAGAACTTAGATATTTCTCCAAATATGATATACAAATGGCCAACAAGCATATAAAAAGATGATCTAGATCATTACACATTAGGAAAATGCAAATCATAACCAAAATGAAATACCACTATACACTCAAGAAGGTGGTTCATTTTCTTTAAAGATTTTATTTTTAAATAATCTCTACACTGAACATGGGGCTTGAACTCACAGCTCCAAGATCAAGAGTTGCATGCTTTTCCAACTGAGCCAGCCAGAGATCCCTATAATTATTTTTTTAAAAATGCAGAAATAACAAGTGTTGTCAAGGATGTGGAGAAATTAGGATCTTAGTATATTGTTGGTGGAAGTGTACAATAGTGTAGCTACTAAAAAAAAAAGCGAATAAAGTACTGACACATAGTATAACATGGATGAACTTTAAAACATATGTTAAGTGACAGAAGCCAGTCACAAAAGACTAAATATGGTATAATTCCATTTATATGACATGCCCAGAATGGACAAACGCATAGAGACAGAAGTAGATCAGTGGTTTCCTCAGGCTGGAGGTTGGCAGGGAAATGGAGAGTGACTGCTAATGGGAACAGGTTTCTTTTTAAGTTATTGAAAATGGCATAAAATTGATAGTGGTTATAGTGGCACAACTATGACAATACTAAAAACCACTGGATTACACTTTAAATTAGTGAATTATATTCACGTGTGAATCATATTTATGAGACAAAGTTGTTGTATCAAAACAAGAAAGAATGGTGACAATCGAGTCAGGATAGATATTAGAGGTTTGAGGATAGTAGAAGAGATACAAGATAGTCTCTGGGAGAGTAGAGGAATAAACGGACTATGAAAACATGAGGACTGCTAGGCAGTACTGAGGGGCCACTTGAGGTTTGTGGTCTTAAATATAATGTGAGCATAGTCAGCATTGTTGTGCTGCTTAGGTAGGGACACATAATAAATAGATGGAGGGCTGGATTGAACAAAAATTGGGTTTTGCCAGGGAGTACAATAGAAATTAGAAGTGAGTTGAGAGAATATTCAAGGGAATTGTTAATATGATAACCATGAAATCTAAATTAGTAAGAAGTGAGGACATGACAGGGTAATGGAAAATGAAAAGGTGATGGTCTGGAATTAGACATCCCAGTGGGGCTGAAGGATTATTACAGTTAGGGTACTAGAGGGAGTGAATTGGAAAAGATAGATGGCAGTGATCACCAGAGAAATGGGACGTCTGAAAATGAGATCTTAGAAGTAGCACAGTTATTACTGACAGGCTCAACCTGGGTTGAAGAACCAGAGTTCCTCATCAGAACTAGAGAACACAGAAAATGAAAGGACTATTTCCTTACTTCTCCCAAGGATGGTACATAACTGGAACCATTCTAGATGCAAAGGACAGAGGTTAATCCATCCAGTGGATGTCTTGGGCATTAGGCTTACTTCTCTCTCCGAACTCCACTTGAGAAAGGCTGAGACAGTATGATCCATGGGAGTTGATGGCCAAAAGGCCAAGGAACTGAGAGGCCAGTATATTGGACAGATTATATCTTAGGCTGAACATATAAAAACTGCAACTTCGTATGTTTCAGTCTAATAAGTAGCTGCTAAAATTGTCAATAAATGGCCAGGAAGTGGGGTGGCTGGTGAGGGGCAGGTGACTCGGAGGATAGGAGAGGACTATTTCAGGGGTGGGATAGAAGGCCTAGCACAATGGTTTGTGTTTCAAACTAGGTTTTCTAGTAAGTCTGGAAACAAGTAAGAGGGTATTTACCCCACCTCTGGGTCAGTAGTACCGTGGTGAAAGGAAGAAGAAATAGCCATTTACTTGAGCAAGTACAAAGAGAAGCAGTGACTTTAGAGGTCAGCCAGCTTTCAATGAGAACAAGAGGATGAAGGAAACTTTCACACAGGAGGCTGAAAGCATACGGGGGGTTTTACTGATCACTGACACAAATTCCAAGGGAGAAAGTCATTTTGAAAGTAGGA
Organism: Crocuta crocuta; assembly: GCF_008692635.1. Classification (NCBI taxonomy): domain Eukaryota; kingdom Metazoa; phylum Chordata; class Mammalia; order Carnivora; family Hyaenidae; genus Crocuta; species Crocuta crocuta. Next base: position 9,996,119 of record NW_027528977.1, on the reverse strand, counting down.
GATCAAGTCAGATTACAAAAGTCCTCCCAGATGATACTCACGTGGGGATGAGAATCTAGGTGATGAGAGATACCATGGGAGGCTTGGATTCTCCAAAGTAAATAGATTAGTCTGGTTATCCTTTAAAGGAACAGTGCTAGCCAAAAGACGTCTCCATGACAGAAATGTTCTTTATCTGTGGGGTCAAATATGGTAACCAAGGGGCGCCTGGGTGGCTTAGTCGGTTAAGCGTCTGACTTCAGCTCAGGTCATAATCTTATGGTTCGTGGGTTCAAGCCCCTCGTAGGGCTCTGTGCTGACAGCTAGCTCAGGGCCTGGAGCCTGTTTCGGATTCTGTGTTTCCCTCTCTCTCTGGCCCTCCCCTGTTCATGCGGTCTCTCTCTCTCTCAGAAATAAATAAAATGTTAAAAAAAAATTTTTTTTAAATATGGTAGCCAATAGTCACATGGCTAATGAGCGCGTGAAATGTAACAAACAAAAAAAAATTTTTTAAATATCAGTGAACTATGGGACAGACTATTTTAAGTGGCCTAATACATAGGTAAATAACAGTCACTGTAGGAGGAGAGTGACAGAAAAAAATTTTAAGGAAATGATGACTGAGAAAATTCCAAACTTGATGACAACTATAAATGTGTAGACCGAATAAGTTCTATGAAGCACAGGAAAAAGAAGTATCATCATAAATTTTAAAAAAGCACATCATAATTGGGGTGCCTGGATGGCTCAGTTGGTTGAGCCTCCAGATTCTTGATTTTGGCTCAGGTCATGATCCCAGAGTTATGGTACTGAGCTCCGCATCAGGCTCCATGCTAGGTGTGCAGCCCACTTAGGATTCTCTCTCTCTCTCTCTCTCTCTCTGTCTCTGTCTGTCTCTTTTCCCCTGCCCTCTACCCCTTTTCCCCTGCCCCTCTACCCCTCTCTCCCTTTTGTGCTCTCTCTTCTCACTCAAACAAAATTTTTTAAAAAAAGTAACAAGCACATCATAATCAAATTGCTTAAAACTAGAGATAAAGAAGGAGGCACCTGGCAGCTCAGTCAGTAGAGAATACAACTCTTAATCTGGGGTTGTAAGTAAGTCTCAGCATAGAGTTTACTTAAAACAAACAAACAAAAAACCCCAGAGATAAAGAAAAAACCTTAAAACCATCCAGAAAAAAAAAGATTTATTATGTGCAGATGGGAAAAATAAGAATTAATCAGATTTCTTGTTGGGAACAATACAATCAAGAGACAGTGGGGCAAAATCTTTCTGAAAGGAATAGGTTATCAACCTAAATTTTCATACCCAGCAAAATCTTTCAAAAATGAGAGTTACTTGGGGCGCCTGGGTGGCTTAGTCGGTTAAGCGTCCGACTTTCGCTTAGGTCATGATCTCGCGGTTCGTGGGTTCGAGCCCCGCGTCAGGCTCTGTGCTGACTGCCAGCTCAGAGCCTGGAGCCTGTTTCAGTCTGTGACTCCCTCTCTCTCTGACCCTCCCCTGCTCACGCTGTCTCTATCTCTCTGTCTCTCTCCTAGAAATAAATAAAAAACATTAAAAAAAAAAAATTAAAAAAAAAATGAGAGTTACTCAATAAAGTATCTTGGGTTGGATCCTAGAATAGAAGAAAACAAAGGTAGTCGTGGAAAAGCTGCTGACATTTGAATGAAATCTGGAGTTTATTTAATAGTCATGTGCCGGTGTGGGACACATGGGTGGCTCAGTCGGTTAAGCATCCAACTTTGGCTCAGGTCATGATCTCATAGTTTGTGAGTTCGAGCCCCACATCAGACTCTGTGCTGACAGCTCAGAACCTGGAGCCTGCTTCAGATTCTGTGTCTCCTTCTCTCTCTTAACAACCCCCATCCCAACCCACTCGTACTCTGTCTCTCTCTCAAAAATAAACAAACATTAAAAAGGTTAAAAAAAAAAAAAGTCATGTACCGGTGTTAATGTTTTAGCTCTGACAAACATACCATGGTTATGTTAGATGTTCACATTAGGAGAAAGAAATCTCTACACTACCTTACCAACACTTTTAAAAATCTAAATTATTCCAAACTAAAAATGTTATTAAAAACTTAACAGATGAAATAGAGATTTTTCAGATACACTAAGAGAAAGAATTCATCACCAGAGACCTACTCACAAGAAATGTTAAAGTCCTAGTGGCAGCAGGGACACTGTAATGGACTAGACTCTGTCATCATGCCTCTCCTTACACTCATCCAAAATTCATACAATGAAGACCTAATCCCCAATGTACTGATATTTAAACAATATCTTATAAGATGAGACACCAGAGAACTTATTCTCTTTCAACCAGTACACAGTGAAAAGGTAGCCATCTACAACCCAAGGAGAGGGTCCTCACCAGACAATGACCCTGCTGGCACCTTGATCTTGGATTTCCAGTCTCCAAAACTGTGAGGATATAAATTTGTTGGTTAAGCCACTCTGTCTATAATATTTTGCTATGGCAGCCCAATCACACTGAAAAACATGATACCATGACACCAGATATAAAGTTACACAAAGAGCTGAGGAGCACCAAAAATGGAAACTACACTGATAACTTTATGACTGTTTCTCCTTAGCGTCAAAAAAATGGATTGTTTAAGCAAAATAATAACAATGTATTATGGTGCTTACAATATATACACAAGAAAAACACATGACAACAATAACATAAAGTTCAGGGCAAAGTAATTAAACTATCATAAGATGCTTACATTATACATGAAGTGGTATAACATCATGCATGGGGTTATACTATGATAGGCAAAATAGGCATACAAAAATCTCTAAACCATTAAAATAACTAAGAGTTATAACTAGTAAGTCAAAAAAGAAGATGAGATAAAAAAGACTTGATTAATACAGAAGAAAACCCAGAAAGAGTTAAAAAAAAAAAAAAAAAGACACAGAACAAATGGAACAAACTGAAAACAAATAGCGAGATGACAGATCCAAATCTAACCATACCAGTAATCACATAAAACGTGAATGGTCTATACAACAAAATTAAAGGTAGTGATGGTCAGATTGGATAATAAAGCAAGACTCAACTATACATGCTACCTATATGAAATATACTTTAAATGTAAAGATTCAAATAGATTTAAAATAACAGGATGGGAAAAAAACAGCATGGAAGACAAGTCAAAAGCAAGCTTAATGGCCACAACATAATGAATGTAATAATAAAGAAAGCAAACACAAACATGAGGCCAGCACTAACAAAAAGCCATCCAGAGAAGACACAGAAAAATCTCTGAAGAATTCTACACTAGGTAACTAGGTTGACATATCTATAACATAAAGATCACTTGAGAAGTTTATAATGGTTTTCATTTGAAATACGGAGACTGCTGAAAAGTTTTAAAATTTTATAGGCCTATGCTTTGATGTTTAAAACTTACTCTGAGAAAGAAAATTGCTTTACTCTGCTTAAAATTAAACATTACTGTTCACTGTACTTGTGTAATATTAAAAGCTTATCTTACAGAAAATGTGAGAAAATTCCATTTAGAAAATGATAAATTTAGAATTATGGTTGTGATATATATTTAATTAGTGTGTGTATGTTAATGTGTAACAGAAAAAACTTCCACTTGAAAAACTATTTGTATAAACCTCTTCCCCAAATATTGTGGGTTTTGTGCACAGTTTTTTAAAATCTTGAATTTATAGACTGTCCTTTCACTCATTATGAGTTCTGTAAAAGGTAAAGAAATTTATGATAGATAAAATATGTTACATCTAGGGGGCACCTGGGTGGCTCAGTCGGTTAAGCATCAACTCTTGATTTGGGCTCGAGTCATGATTACACAGTTCATGGGTTCAAGCCCCACATCCAGCTCTGCACTGATAATGTGGAGTCTGCTTGGCATTCTCTCTCTCCCTCTCTGTCCCTCCCCTCTTGCTCTCAAAATAAATAAAGTTAAAAATAAATGTTACATCTATGTAAGTACTGATTTATCAAAAGTCCATTTTAATCTCCCAGTCTACATGGTATTAAATTATTCTGCTTCTCTATAACAATACCTTGAATATCTTTCTGTAACACAATCAGATACTCAATTAAAGTTGAAGTGACAACTGTAGAAAGTACAAAACTTGAAGATAATTTAGTTTTGTGCCTGGAAATTCAGTAAAACCATGGGTCTGTCCTGCACAAAACAGAATGGGTTATATATAGGAATAAGTCTGGTTTAGGGTTATTAACCCTCTTGAAATGAACCATCTAATACCCCTAATAAGCACTAGTAGATAAAATTTAAAACAAAATGATACAAGTTTATTTTTAAGTAATAGCTCAACTTTCAAAGTTTTCTTTTTCTTAAGTCAAACTCATTAAGGAAGTCATATATAAACAGTATTTTCTTATTTAGGGAGAAAAAAATCTATCTCTGATGCTTATATGGTAAATCTAAGTAAATATCACATTTAAAAAGTAACCTATTTGAAGGGCACCCAGGTGGCTCAGTCAGTTAATCTTCAGACTTTGGCTCAGGTCATGATCTCGCAGTTAGTGGGTTCAAGCCTGGCGACAGGCTCTGTGCTGACAGTTCAAAGCCTGGAGCCTGCTTCAGATTCTGTGTCTCCCTCTTTCCCTACACCTCTCTTTCTGGCTCGCTCTCTCTCTCTCAAAAATAAATGAAAACATTTTTAAAAGTTGAAAAAAGTCACGTATTTAAAAACATGGCTATATTAAAAGACAATTTTATTCTTATTTCTGTATCATTTATGTGACAGGATCGCAAAGAATGTACACATTCATTTCTTCAAAGCAGCAAAAAAAAAGTAAAAGAGTGCTAGCACTTTGACAGTCTGTAAATTAAAGATATATGAACTAAATCAGTATGAACCAGTGTGAACATACATTTATGGGTATAATAACTAAAGAACAGCACTTCAAAAATATTGTTTTGAATATTAGTTCATTTGGTAATTTTCAATAGCTCAAAGACACTTTTCATGTTTTGAAACTAAATAAAATGGGGGGCGAATTAAGACAAGATAGTTACAATTTTAGGCCTACGATTTTTAAGTTCCACCAAAAAACAGTATTTGCATGTGACATGTATTATGTTTTTTTNCTGGGATTAATATAGTTTAATATATTATCTGGAATATATTTTCACGTATACCTGGAAGCAAACAGTTTTTGTAAAATTATTTTTTTTTTTTTTTTTTTTTTTTTTTTTTTTTTTTTTAATAGTTTATTGTCAAATTAGTTTCCACATAACACTCAGTGCTCATCCCCACAAGTGTCCTCCTCCATGCCCATCCCCCCTCCCACATGTATTATGTTTTTAACCTCATGGTTAACTATTTTTATCTGTAGACGAAAAAATTATTTCAATAATTAGATGCTTTGCTTTTCATAGCTCTTACAAAGGAAATAGGACCCATTGTTTTGAGGGAATTAATTATATTACATTATACAAACCAGTCATTCTGTATTTGGTCCTTAGTACAATTTTAATTTGGACAGATTTATTCTAAGTAAGCCATAAATATTAACATAAAAGCTTGTTTCGATTAAAGAATTTTCCTATCAATAAAAAAAAGAGAAGACTGGAGTAGCTATATAAATGTCATAATAAGTGGATGTCAGAACAAAGAATATCACCAAAAATAAAAAAGATTATCTCATAATGATAAAGGGGTCAATTATCAAGAAGAGATAAAATTCTTAAGTTTACACAGATAACAATTTCAAAATACATGAAACAAAAACTGACAGTACTAAGAAGAGAAAGAGACAAATCCACAATTACAGTCACAGCCTTTATTTAGTATCTCTGTCAAAACAGTTGTAATATTTGCAGAAAATCAGTAAGGATATAGATTTGACAGTATCAACCAACTTGATATTGACAATTATAGAAAAAAACCACAAAAGACACATTCTTCTCAAGTACACATGAAATATTTACCAAGATAAATGATTTTCTGGGCCACAAATCAAAGTTTAATCAATTTGTAAAAGATTCAACTCATATAACATATATGTGGCCAAAGGAATTAAATTAGAAATCAGTAATAACAAGGGTGGCCCGGGTGGCTCAGTCAGTTAAGTGTCCAACTCTTGATTTCAGCTCAGGTCATTATCTCACAGATCAAGAGCTCGAGCCCCACAACAGGCTCTGCGCTGACACTGTGTAGCCTGCTTAGGATTCTCTTTCTCCCTCACTCTCTGCCCCTCCCCTGCTCACGCTGTCTCTCAAAATAATAAAATAAAATTTTTTTTAAAAAGCAATCAGTTAAAAAAAATCTCTAGAAAGATTCCCAAGTATCTGGAAAATAAATAACACACTTCTAAATAACCCATAAATCTAAAACAAAACAAACAAAAGAACCCACAAAAAAAGTACTTTGAATTGAATAAAAATGAAAACAAAACATCTAAGAATTTGTAGCATGCTTTAATGGGAAATTATAGCATTAAACACCAACATCAAAAAGAATAAATGTCAGGACACCAGGTTGGTTCAGTCAATTAAGCATCTGACTTTTGATTTCAGCAAAGGTCATGATCTCAGGACTAAGATCCAGCCCCATTGAGATCCAGCCCCATGTCTGGCTCCATGCTGGGTACTGGTTGTGAAGCATGCTTAAGATTCTCTCTCACCCTCTTGCTTTCCCCCTTCCGGACTTGGCTCTATCACTCTCAAAAGGAATAAATGTCTCCAATCAGGGGCACCTGGGTGGTAGAGTCGGTTGAGCAACCAACTCTTGATTTCAGCTCAGGTTATAATCCCAGGGTTGTGGGATTAAGCCCCACAACAGACTCCACACTGAGCATGGAGCCTGCTTAACATTCTCTCTCTATAGGTGCCTGGGTGGCTCCGTCAGTTAAGCATCTGACTCCTGATTTTGACTCAGTTCATGATGTCATGATTCATGAGTTCAAGCCCTACTTCCATCTTCATGCTGACAGTACAACACCTGGTTGGGACTGCTCTCTCCCTCTCCCTCTGCACCTGCCCCAATCATTTTCTCTCTCTTTCAAAATATAAGTAATAAATAAACTTAACAAAAAAAAAAAAAGATTCTCTGTCTCTCTCCCCCTCTGCCCTTCTCCCCCACTCGTCCTCTCTCTAATATTTGAAAAAAAAAAATCAGAAAGAACTAAAATTAGCACATAAACGAAACAATAAAAACCAGGGCCACCTGGGTAGCTCAGTCAGTTAAGCATCTGATTTTGGCTCAGGTCATGATCTTACGGTTCATGGGTTCCAGCCCCGCATCGGGCTCCGTGCTGACAGCTCAGAGCCTGGAGCCTGCTTCAGATTCTGGTCTCCCCTTCTCTCTGCCCTTCCCCGCCCCCCTCTCTCAAAAATAAATAAACATTTAAAAAATTTTTTCAAAAAAATTTTAAAAAACGAAGTAGAAATCAATGAAAGAGAAAACAGAAAAACAATGCAGAAAATCAATGAAAGGAAAGCAATAAAACTGGACTGACCAGGATTAAATAAATTATATCAGAAACAAGGTGATATCATTATATATCTACAGATTTTTTTAATTTTTCTTTTTAAATTTTTTTTATTTATTTCTGAGACAGAGATGGAGACAGCGTGAGCATGGGAGGGTCAGTGAGAGAGGGAGACACAGAATCCGAAGACAGGCTCCAGGCTCTGAGCTAGCTGTCAGCATAGAGCCCGACACGGGACTTGAACCCATGAACCGTGAGATCATGACCTGAGCTAAAGTCGGACGCTTAACCGACTGAGCCACCCTGGTGCACCTATATCTACAGATTTTAAAAAGGATAATGTTACTATTATAAACAACTTTATATTAACAACATAGTTGAAATGGACAAATTCCCTGAAAGACACAATCAAAGCTCACTCAAGAAAGAGTTAACTTCAATAGCCTTATATATAATAATAACATTAAAATTATAGTTAAAATCTTTCCCACAAACAAAACTTCAAGCACTGATGACTTTACTGGTAAATTCTATCAAACACTTAAGTTAGAAATAATACCAATTCTATTGAAACTCTTCCAGAAAAATGATGATATATTTTCCAACTCATTCAATAAAGCCCAAATCACCTGGGCATCAAAACCAGACAATTATGAGAAAACTACAAACTAACAACTCATAAACATAGGTGCAAAAATCCTAAGTAAAATTTTATCAAATCAAATCCAACAATATGAAAGGATAATACATCATGAGCAAGAGGAGTTTGTCCCAAGAATGCTGAATTTCTTTAACAAAGATTAATGTAACTCACAATATTAAAACAAATTTAAAAAGGATTATTACAAGTTCATCTCAATCCATAGAGAAAAGGATTATTATAAGTTCATTTGAATCCATAGAGAAAAAGCACTTCACAAAATCTAATATTTATTTCTGATCAAAACCCTCAGCTAGTAAACTAGGAACAAAAGAGAACTTCTTTGGGGCACCTGACTATCTGTTGGAAGAACACGTGACTCTTAATCTCAAAGTTTGAGCCCCACGTTGGATATAGAGATTACTGAAAAGAAATAAACTTTTTTTAAAAAAGAGAGAGCCTGATAATAGATATCTATGGAAAACCTACAGTTAATATCATAATAATTAAAGACTACATGCATTCCTCCTAAGATCAAGAACAAGACCAAGATGTCTACTCTTGCCATTTCTATTCAACATTATACCAGAGGCTCCAGTCTGGGAAATCATACAAAAAAAGAAATGTAAGAAATCCAGATTGCGAAGGAAAAAGCAAAACAGTCTTTATTAAGAAATAAACATGGCCATGTAGACAAGTTGAACCTACAAAAATGTACTAGAATACCAAGGTAGTAGAATACAAGAAAAAATATAAAACTCTTTCTATGCATATATTCTACCAACCAAAAATCCTGAAACTTTAAGGGGCACCTGGGTGGCTCAGTCGGTTGGGTGTCCGACTTCAGCTCAGGTCATGATCTCACAGTTCGTGGGTTCAAGTCCTGAATTGGGCTCTGTGCTGACAGCCAGCTCAGAGCCTGGAGCCTGTTTCAGATTCTGTGTCTCCTCTCTCTCTGACCCTCCCCTGCTCACGGTATCTCTCTCTCTCTCTCTCAGAAATAAAAATAAAACATTTAAAAAAAAACTGAAATTTTAAAAGAATTCCATTTCAAAAGCATAACACCAAATATCTAGGGTTAAATCTGACAAAAGATGTGAAAGATCTGTATGCTAAAAACTACAAAATGTTACTGTGAGAAACTAGAGACAATCTTAAAGAAACAGAAAAATATACCTTACTCATTGGCCAGAAGTCTAATGTTATTAAGATACCAATTTGCCTTCAAATCGATCTATAAATTCAACATCATTCCAATCAAATAACAAAATTTTTGTAGAACTGGCAAACTGACTTCAAAATTCATGTAGAAATACAAAGGAACTAGAGTAGCCAAAAAACTCTTAACAAAGATCAAAGAAGACTGACACTATTTTATTTCAAAAACCTATAGTAATCAGGGGCACCTGGGTGACTCACTCAGTTAGGCATCTGACTTGGGCTCAGTCATGATCTCACGGTCATGAGCTCAAGCCCTATGTCAGGCTCTGTGCTGGGCATGGAGCCCAGCTTAAGATTCTCTCTCACCCTCTGCCCCTCCCCTACTCGTGCTCGCTCTCAAAAATAAATACACAAACAAACTTAAAGACCGAGGAGGGGGGGCGCCTGGTTGGCTCACCTGGCTGAGCATCTGACTCTTGATATGGGCTCAGCTCATGATCCCAGGGTCAAGGGATCAAGCCCCACATCAGGCTCCATGCTGAGTGTGGAGTCTGCTTAAGAGTCTCTCTCTTTCTCCCTCTGCCTCTCTCCCCTACTTCTGTGCTGTCTCTCTCTCTCTCTCTCTTCTAATATAAATAAATAAATGTTATAATAATCAAAGCAGTATGATAGACTGACTTAAGACAGACAAAAAGATCACTGGAATAAAGTCTAGAATTAAATTCACATACAAAACATGACTGATTTTTAACACAGGTGCAATGGTACAGTGAAGAAAGAATAGCCTTTCCAACCTACAGTGCTCAAAAAATTGGGTACGATGCGCAAAAGAATGAGCATGGAGCTATACTATACTATATAAAAAGTAACATAAAATAGATCATAGATCTAAATTTAACACCTAACATCATAACACTTCTAAAATAAATCATGAGAGACAATCCTTGTGAACTTGGGTTAAGCAATTTCTTAGATATCCCACCAAAAGCACAATCCATAAAAAAACAAATTAGTGAATAGATGCCATTAAAACTGATAACTTCTAGCATTCAAAATATTGATAACAGAATGAAAAGACAAGACATGAACTTAGAGAAAACATTTGAGAAGCATGTATCTAATAAAAGACTTGTAGCAAGAATATATAAAGAACTTTCAAAACTCAACAATAAGAAAACAACCAACCCAATTCAAAAACAGGTGAAAGACCGGTCTCCCTCTCTGCCCCTCCCCTGCTTGCTCTCTTGTCTTCTCTCTCTCTCAAAAATAAACTTAAAAAAAAAAATGATTCCTTTACTATATAAACTGTGGCAGAACAGATGAAAAAATGTGATAGGTTAAACCTGATACTAAAATCTAATTCAAACAGTACAAAAAAAAGACAATTATGCAAAAACCAATGCCACTAGGAATACAGAGGCAAAACTCCTAAGATATTAATAAAACAAATATAATATTAATATAATATATAATGACCAAGATTTACTCCAGATTGCAAGATGTGCCAAAATTAGAAAATATATTAATGTACTATATAAAATTAACTGATTAAAAGAGAAAAACTCTACCACTCATCTTGTTAAATAATGAAGCAGCATTTGATTAAGTTATCCATTCCTAAAAATACTAATATTAAATAAGCAATTACAAAATATTTCTGTAACATAATAAAAAACAGAAATATGAAACAAAGAAAATATCTGAATAGTTCTACAATTAAATTCAAGTCAAGACAAAGATGTACTCTAATTACTGATCATGGAAATCAATCAACATTATTCTGATTGATGTAATGAAACAAACAACAAAAAAAGGCATAAATACTAGAAAGGAAAAGAGAAAATGATCCATTATTAGGAAGTATAAGTGCCTATCTGTAAAACCCAAGAAAATCAACGTAACAATTATTTCAAAAATCTGTGATGGACCAATGGAACAAAATAGAAAATCCATAAACAAACACATTTAGTGACAAGATTTTAGTTTACAATAAAGGTAAAACTTCAGGGGCTCAGTCGCTTAAGCGTCCAACTTCGATCAGGTCATGCGTGATCTCATGGCTCATGAGTTCAAGCCCCACATCAGGTTCTGTGCTGACAGCTCAGAACCTGGGGTCTGTTTCCAATTCTGTGTCTCCATTTCTATCTGCCCCTCCCCCACTTATGTGTGCACATGTGTTCTCTCTCTCTCTCTCTGTCAAAAATAAACATTAAAAAAATTTTAAGGTAAAACTTCAAATTTTTAGAGAAATGATTGAAAAAATTGGTAAAAGCATGTAACCACTGAGACTGCTTTTTAATATACATGTACCATTTTGAAATACACATAAATGTGGTAGAACGTACAGAAAATCATGGAAACATAAACACAGTGCTTACCTCTAGATGGGTGGAAAGGGATGCAACTGGTGAGGGTCACACTAAGTCAAAAGGGCTTCTAAGGTAGTGAATACAGATATTAGAATTATTTTAAGTATGATTTATACACTTTGTAAATGTAAAAACCATATGATTATTTCAATAGATACAGAAAAAGCATTGTACAACATCCATTCATGTTAAAAACCTTCACAAAGTTCTAGAGGGAACAAACCTCAACATAATAAGCGCCTTATATGAAAAACACACAGCTAACATTATTCCCTATGAGGAAACACTGAGAGCTTTTCTCCTTAAGTCAGGAACAAGACAAGGATGTAGACTCTTGTAACTTTTATTCAATATAATACTGAAAGTCTTAGCCACAAGAATCAGATAATAAAAAGAAATAAAAGGCATCCAAATTGGTAAGAATTAAAATTTTCACTATTTGCAGATAACACTTTACTACATATTGAAAACCCTAAAGACCATCATAAAACTACTAGAACTGATAAATGCATTCGGTAAAGTTATAAGATACAAAATTAGTGTACAGAAATCTGTTGCATTCCTATATACTAATAATGAAGCAGCAGAAAGTGAAATTAAGAAAACAACTCATTCACAAGTGCACCAAAAACAATAAAACATCTAGGAATAAACTTAATCAGAGGTGAAAGACATGTACTCTGAAAACTATAAAACACTGATGAAGGAGACGACACACACAAAAAAATGGAAAGACATTCCATGCTCATGCGTTAGAAGAACAAATATTGTTAAGATGTCTCTACTACCAGGAGCAACCTACACATTTAATGCAATCCCCATCAAAATACCAGCTAAATACTGAACTGAAACAAACAATTCTAAAATTTATATGGAACCACATGACCCCGAATAGCCAAAGCAATCTTCAGGAAAAAAAAAAAAATCCAAAATCTAAAAAGAACTTATCAAACTCAACACCCATAAAACAAATAATCCAGTGAAGAAATAGGCAAAAGTTATAAACACTTTTCCAAAAAAGACATCCAGTTGGCTAACAGACACATGAAAAGATGCTCAACATAACTCATCATCAGGGAAATACAAATCAATACCACGATGAGATACCACCTCACACCAGTCAGAATGACTGAAATTAACAACTCAGGCAACAGATGCTGGCGAGGATGTGGAGAAAAAGGAACCCTTTTGTACTGCTGGTGGGAATGCAAACTAGTGCAGCCACTTTGGAAGACAGTATGGAGGTTCCTCAAAAAGTTAAAAACAGAACTACCTTATGATCCAGGAACTGCACTACGAGACATTTACCCAAAGGATACAAAAATGCTGATTCGAAAGCGGACATTCACCCCAATGTTTACAGCAGCACTATCAACAATAGCCAAATTATGGAAAGAGCCCAAATGTCCATCAACTGACGAATGGATAAGAGGATGTAGCATGGGGAGCCTGGATAGCTCAGTCGGTTAAGCATGGGACTTCAGCTCTGGTCATGATCTCACAGTTTTTGAGTTCGAGCTCGCATTGGGCACTGTGCTGACAGCTCAGAGCCTGGAGCTTGCTTCAGATTCTGTGTCTCCCTCTCTCTGTCTCTCTATCCCCACTCACATTCGGTCTCTGTCTCTGAAAAATGAATAAACCTTAAAAAAATTTTTTTTAGGGGCACCTGGGTGGCTCAGTCAGCTAAGCGTCTGACTTCGGCTCAGGTCATGATCTCACGGTTTGTGGGTTTGAGCCCCGTGTCGGGCTCTGTGCTGACAGCTAGCTCAGAACCTGGAGCCTGCTTCTGACTCTGTGTCTCCCTCTCGCTCTCTGACCCTCCCCTGCTCACGGTGCCCCTCTCTCTCTAATCAATAAAACATTTAAAAAAAATTAAAAGAATTATGTGGTACATACACACAAACACACACGCACAATGGAATATTACTCAGTGATCAAAAAGAATGAAATCTTGCCATGTGCAACAACATGGATGGAATTAGAGTATATTATGCTAAGCAAAATGAGTCAGTCAGAATAAAATAAATATATGATTTCACTCACATGTGGAATTTATAAAACACAACAGATGAACAGAGGGGAAAGGAAAGAAAAATGAGATAAAACAGAGAGGGAGGCAAACGATAAGACTCTTAAATACAGAGAACGAACTGAGGGTTGTACGAAGGGAGGTGGGTGTGGGGATAGGTACGTGGGTGATGGGCATTAAGGAGGGCACTTGTTGGAATAAGCACGGGGTATTATATATAACTGATGAATCATTAAATTATACTCTTGAAATCATTATTACACTATATGTTAACTTGGAGGTATCACAATTCCAGATTCAAGTTATATTACATAGCTGTAGTAATCAAAACAGTATGGTACTGGCACAAAAAGAGACATATAAATTACTGGAACAGAACAGAAAACCCAGAAATAAACCCACAAATATATGATCAATTAATCTTCAACAAAGCAGGAAAGAATATACAATGGGAAAAAATTTCTTCAACAAATGGTACTGGGAAAACTGGTCAGTTACAGGCAAAACAATGAAACTGGACCACTTTCTTACAGCACACACAAAAATAAATTCAAAATGGATTAAAGACCTAAATATGAAACCTGATACCATAAAAATCCTGGGAGAGAGCACAGGCAGTAATTTCTCTGATATTGGCCATAGCAACAGTATTCTACATATGCCTCCTGAAGCAAGGGAAATAAAAGCAAAAATAGACTATTGGGGCTACATCAAAATAAAAAACTCCTGCACAACAGAGGAAACAATCAACAAAAGTAAAAGGCAACCTACAGAATGTGAGAATATATTTGCAAATAACATATCTGATAAAGGGTTAGTATCCAAAAATATTAAGAAATGATACAACTCAACACCCAAAAAACAAATAATCAAATTAAAAAATGGGCAGAAGACATGAACAGGCACTTCTCCAAGAAGACATCCCGAGGGCCAACAGACACATGAAAAGATGCTAAATATCACTTATCATCAGGGAAATGCAAATCAAAACTATAATGAGATACCACCTCACACCTATCAGAATAACTAAAATCAAAAACACAAGAAACAAGTATTGACAAGGATATGGAAAAAAAGGAACCTTCTTTGCACTGTTGGTGGGAATGCAAACTGGTACAGATGTTGCAGAAAATAGTATGCAATTTCCTCAAAAAGTTAAAAATAGAACTACTCTACAATCCAGTAATCATACTACTGGATATCTACCCAAAAAATACAAAAACACTAATTCAAACGGATACCAGCACCGCTACGTTTATAGCAGCATTATTTACAATAGCTAAGATATGGAAGCAGCCCAAGTATTCATCGATAGATAAACAGATAAAGATGTGGTGTATATACATGTAAACATACAGATAATGGAATATTATGTAGCCGTAAAAAAGAATGAAATCTTGCCATTTGCAATAACTTGAATGAAGCTAAGTGAAATAAGTCAACCAGAGAAAGACAAATGCCTTATGATTTCACTCATGTGGAATTTAAGAAACAAATGAGCAAAGGAAAAAAAGAAAGACAGAAAGAAACAAACCAAGAACAGATTCCTAACTACAGAGAATAAACTGATGGTTACCAGAGGGGAGGTGGAGGGGAGAATGGGTGAAATAGGTAATGGACATTTAAGGAAAAAGAAAAAAAAAAAAAAGATTATGATTTACACTTTATGGACTCTCTTGGGTGGCATATTTGACAACTTAAAAAAAAATGAGCTAGATCTATATGTGTTGTTATAAAAAGATCTACAATAAATATTAAGTGAAAAACAAAACAGCCTATGTAGCATGACTCCTTTCCTATAAAAGATTTTATTTATGGCATATTCATAAAAAAATTTTTGGGAATATAGAAAAAATTATTACCTTTTATTAAATGTACACTGAGGTATAAATCTTCACTAAATAGTTTTCTATACTATTATGTTTTCAAATAGTTTTGAACTGTTTTTATTTGTTTGTATCTATTTTAACATATCTCTGTGTGTTTATGTGTATAGTTATTTTATTTTTGTTAATATTAAAACAGGTTATACAAGTGGTAGAATTGGTGGATTATTTTACTTTCTCTTTATGTTTTTAAAGTTTATTTATTTATTTTGAGAGAGAAAAAGAGCATGAGCATGGGAGAGGCAGAGAGAAAGTGAGAGAGAGAACCCAAAGCAGCCTCTGCACTGTCAGCACAGAGCCCAACACAAGCTCAAAGTCACAAACAATATCATGATCTGAGCAGAAATCAAGAGTTGTATGCTTAACCGACTGAGCCATCCAGGTGCCCCTTGTTTCCTTCCTTATAATTTTATACCTTTTTAAAAACTAGGGGCACCTGGGTGACTCAGTCGGCTAAGCGTCTGACTTCGGCTCAGGGCATGATCTCACAGTTCGTGGGTTTGAGCCCTGCATCAGGCTCTGTGCTGACAGGTAGCTCAGAGCCTGGAGCCTGTTTCAGATTCTGTATCTCCCTCTCTCTCTGACCCTCCCCTGCTTATGCTATCTCTCTCTCTCTCTCAGAAATAAATAAAACAAAACAAAACAAAAACCTATTTAGACAAAATCCTAATTAAAAAGTAGACTATAAGGAAATTCAAAAGAATAAACAAATACCCAATAGAGACGTGAAAAAATGCTCTATTTTCCTAATTATTAAAAATATACAATTTTGGGGGGGGTACCTGGGTGACTCAGTCAGTTAAGCATCTGACTTCAGCTCAGGTCATGATCTCACAGTCCGTGGGTTTGAGCTCCGCATTGGGCTCTGTGCTGACAGCTAGCTCAGAGCCTGGAGCCTGCTTCGGATTCTGTGTCTCCCTCTCTCTGATCCTCCCCTGCCTACGCTGTCTCCATTTCTCTCTCAGAAATAAATAAAAACATTAAAAAAAATTTTATAAAAAATATATACAACTTTTTGATTATGAAATTTGGAAAAATAAAAAATGTGGTCATAGTCTTCACAAGGAACAAGGCAACTAATACACCACTGATAAGAATATAAATGAGAACTGTGAAGCTTCTAATGGAGTATACTATATTAAAATTCTAAATTAATCTTGTAGGGACTAGAGAATCAAAGATTTTTTAAGTAAGCAAGTACAACAATCTAAAATCTGAATTCTTAAAAGAAAGTTGGAAGAGGGACTCCTGGATGGCTCAGTCCATTAAGCATCCGACTTCGGCTCAGGTCATGGTCTCACAGTTTGTGGGTTCAAGTCCCATACTGGGCTCTGTGCTGACAGCTCAGAGTCTGGAGCCTGCTTCGGATTCTGTGTTTCCCTTTGTCTCTGCTCCTCCCCTGCTCATGCTCTGTCCCTCACTCAAAAATAAACAAACATTCCCCAATGACCCAGCAATAGCACTGCTAAAAATTTACCCAAGGGATACAAGAGTGCTGATGCATAGGAGCACATGTACCCCAATATTCATAGCAGCACTCTCAACAATAGCCAAAACATGGAAAGAACCTAAGTGTCCATCAACGGATGAATGGATCAAGAAGATGTGGTTTATCTATATGATGGAATACTACATGGCAATGAGAAAGAATGAAATCTGGCCATGTGTAGCAACATGGATGGACCTTGAGGGTGTTATGCTGAGCAAAATAAGTCAGGCAGAGAAGGACAAATACTGTATTTTTGCACATATAGGAGGATTAGGAGGAACTTAACAGAGGACCAAGGGGGAGAAGAAGGGGGGAAATAGTGAGGGAGAGGGAGAGAGGCAAACCATGAGAGACTCTTGAATGCTAAGAACAAACAGGACTGACGGGTGTGGGGGGGAAGGGGGGAGATGGGCATGGAGGAGGGCACTTGTGGGGATGAGCACTGGGTGTTATATGGAAATCAACTTGACAATAAACTATCTGTATAAAAAATAAAAAATAAAAATAAAAAATAGAAAATAAACATTAAAAAAAAGTTGGAATCAACTTAGTGAAATGTAGGGAAAACTAAAGGTAGACCATCAAGCTCAGCAACTGTTATAAGAACTCAAGTAACAAATAATCAAGGAAAGAAATGGAAATGAAGGAGAAAAATTAGATCTGAGTGCCATTTAAGAGGTAAAAACTAAAGGATGCAGTAAATGATTAGGTATAAAGTATGAGAAACAGAAATGCGTTAAAGACAATTCTGAGCTTTAAAACAAGGCAAATGAGTGTTTCTACCATCAAATGAGTTAGAAGGTAAAAGAGAAGTAAACTTGGAAGAAAAAACAATGACTTAGTTCACTGCCTTCCTCTATGTGACCTAAAGACCAAAGGAAATCTCTAATAAACAAATGGAAAGAAGGAACAAAGAAAAGATGTTAAGATCTAAAGAAGCACTGTCCAAAAGTTTTCCACAGTGAGGGGCACTAGATGACTCAGTTAAGCGTCTTACTCTTGATTTCGGCTCAGGTCATTATCTCAGTTTGTGAGTTCGAGCCTCACGTGGGGCTCTACGCTGACAGTACATAGCCTGCTTGGGATTCTCTCTCTCCACCTCTTTCCTGCTTGCGTGCGCAATCTGTGTCTCTCTCTCTCTCTTTCCCTCTAAATAAATAAATAAATAAATAAATAAATAAATAAACAAATTTAAGTTTTCCACAATGAGGGAAATGTTCTAGAACTATGCCATCTAATACGGCAGACACTAGACCCATGTGGCTTTGATCACTTGAAATATGCCAGTATAACAGAGAAAAGAATTTAATTTTAATTAATTTTAATTTAAATAGCTACAAGTGGTTCACTGCTACCACACTGGACAGAGTATATCTAGAGACTTAACAGTATTTACGTTCTTTTCCTCTCACTTTCCAAACACATAAAAATTAACATTTACATTTGACTTAGATTATTCTAATAGTTTAAAAATACCATCTTGGGTCGCTATGTTACAAAAATGAGTAAAATGAGTAACTATGATCCAGTCTCAGCCAAATAGTATTACTTTCTTTTAAGTAATTCTTAATTCCATTTACAAAACAAAATGAAGCGGAGTAAAAAACTGCACAATCCAGGAAGGTGGCATTAAGGTATAGTCACAAAACAAGGCATGGAGAAGGCATAGTTTGAGAGCTAAATCCCCACTCTTCAGAATACTGACCTCTCCTTCACTATCAGATATCACAATGAAAGCATCTTCAAGCCTACGTTTCCTCTTCAGATTGACCAAACTGGAAGTTTCTGCATCTTTCTTCTCCAAGTTCTGAGCTTCAGTGGCTTCTTTAACTTTTTTCTTTCTCCGTGGCATCCTTTTGTCTGAAACACAGGGTAAGTAATTTACTCAAAGTGTAATTTTTCCAGATGCTATCTATAATTTAGTCAAATAAAAGGTTTCCATCTAAACATTTTCACTAGGCATTAAAATTTCAATTTTTCTATTTAAAAAACTATAGATATCTATCTAAATAAATAGATATCTCTGTAGGGACATTTCAATAAAAATAATATAATTTATCCTAGTTCTTCAAAACATTAACTTAAATAACTGCTTCCCTTGACTACATATTATAATTTAAAAGAATTTTTTTTCAACAGCAATGCCTCCACTTGATAAAGAACATGTAAAAAAAAAAATAGTCAATATGCTTAAACATAAAAGACTGAATGCTTTCTCCTCAAGACAGGAACAAGACAAGAACGTCTGCTTTCATCATTTCTAATGAACAATATCCTGGAAGTTCTAAGCAGGTAAACTACACAAAGAAATAAAAGATATCCAAACTGGGATGCCTGGGTGTCTCAGTTAGTTAAATGTCCAACTCTTGGTTTCAGCTCAAGTCATGATCTCATGATTCATGAGTTTGAGCCCCATGTCAGGCTCTGTGCTGTCAGCACAGAGCCTACTTGGGATTCTGTCTCTCTCTCTCTCTCTGCCACTCCCCTTCTTGCCCTCTCTCAAAAATAAATAAATAATTTAAAAAAAAAAAGACATCGAGGGGCTCCTGGGTGATTCAGTCAGTTAAGTGTCCAACTTTGGCAAAGGTCATGATCTCACGGTTCGTGGGTTCGAGCCCCGCATCGGGCTCTGTGCTGACAGCCAGCTCAGAGCCTAGAGCCTGTTTCAGATTCTGTGTCTCCCTCTCTCTCTGACCCTCCCCTGCTCATGCTCTTTCTCTCTCAGAAATAAATAAAACATTTAAAAAAATGAATTAATAAAAAGAAGCAAACATAAAAAAAATAAAAATAAAAATAAAAAAGATATCCAAATTGGAAAGGGAGAAGTAAAACTATCACTATCTGCAGAAGACATAGTCTTGTATTAAAACAAACAAAAAAATTAGGAACTCCACTGAAAAACTATTACTACTAATACAGAAGTTCAGAAAAGGGGCGCCTGGGTGGCTTAGTCGGTTAAGCGTCCGACTTTCGCTTAGGTCATGATCTCCCGGTTCGTGGGTTCGAGCCCCGCGTCGGGGTCTGTGCTGACTGCCAGCTCAGAGCCTGGAGCCTGTTTCAGTCTGTGACTCCCTCTCTCTCTGACCCTCCCCTGCTCACGCTGTCTCTCTCTCTCTCCTAGAAATAAATAAAACATTTAAAAAAAAAAAAGTTCAGAAAAGACTGCAGCATATAGTCAATATACAAAAATCAACTGTACTGTTATCCACTAGCAATAAATATCCAAAAATGAAATTTTAAAAATTCCATTTATAACAGCATCAAAAATAAAATTTTTAGGAATAAATTAAACAAAATAAGACTTGCAAATGAAAACTTAAAAATATTTTGGAAGGAGGGTTCAGTTCAAAATGACATAGTAAAGATCTTGATTTAAACTCCTCCTATGGACACACTAAATCTACAAACGTATATGGAACAAATTGTTTTGAAATAAACTGAAAACCTGGCAGAGCAACTCACTCACATAAGATAAATGAGAGGGAAACCATCAAAGCAAGGTTAAGAGAAATCTCATCATAATCCTCACCCCACCCCCACAATAACCCCCAATGGGACTCAACCCAGGTGATTCTCCCTGAGGAGAGATCAATTTGAACTCCACAACTGGCACCACAATTTTTAAGACCTGCACCTGAGAGATAAGCCCCCCTAAACGTCTAGCTTTGAAAGCCAACAGAGCTTGCATCCATAAGACTTCTAAAACCAAAAGGAATTGAAAAGCAGTTCTCAAAAAGCTGACACACACACATGCCAACTCACCCAGCATCCCAGGCCTCAGCACAAAGGCAGCCAATTGAAAAGCACCCAGACTTTCTGTGAAATAGACTTATTTGCTTATCTTAAAGCATCAGCGGAAGGGGAAAGCATCTAATTTAACATACATGTAGGTGCCTACTCTAGTATTCAAAGGCAGAAGCCAGTAGGCACCATCTTTGCATCTCCCTCTGCCTCACTCAAGCTTGCCAGTATCTCCCAGAAAGGAGTTTGTACCCTTGTCTGACACTCCAATTTTTACAGCTGCTTCCCAGGGGATTCTTCCAGATCACCTGCCTCAGGGAGCCACTGGGACTTACTTACACTGACAGCCCTACAGGACTTTATATATTTGCATACTTTAAATGCTGCAGCCTGAGGGTCTGGCTTCCAATCAGCTTCAATCTAGGTGGTGACTGAGTTCTTCCCCTTTGGGACACTGGCAGTTCTTGACATACCTTCAAGTGCCGGAGCCACTAAAAATATACTAGGCTGCTTGGATAATCACAAAGGTTTGAGAGACAAATAAAAGCTCTGGCAAGGTTGAAAGATAAGGTTTATATCCTATATAAGGCCATTCTTTCCAAACTTGCTATTTTATCTAATGTACAAAATCAACACAGAGTAAAAAAAAAAAAAAAAGGGGGGGAGGGGGGAAACAGAGGAAGATGTTCCAAACAAAAAGAATTAGATAAAGTTCAGAAAAACACCTTAAAGAAAGAGAGATCAGTGACTTACCTAACAAAGGAGTTCAAAATAACAGTCCTAAAACTGCTCACTACACTCAGGAGAATGAATAAATATAATGAGAATTTTAATTAAAAGTTAAGAAAATAATTCCAGGGGCGCCTGGGTGGCTTAGTCGGTTAAGCGTCCGACTTTCGCTTAGGTCATGTTCTCGCGGTTGTGGGTTCGAGCCCGGCGTCGGGCTCTGTGTTGACTGACAGCTCAGAGCCTGGAGCCTGTTTCAGTCTGTGACTCCCTCTCTCTCTGACCCTCCCCTGCTCACGCTGTCTCTCTCTCTCTCTCCTAGAAATAAATAAAACATTAAAAAAAAGAAAGAAAAAAAGAAAATAATTCCATTTACAATAGCATCATAAGAGCTAAAATACTTAGGCATAACTTTACCTAACAGAAGACATGCAAAACTTATACTCTGAAAGCTAAAAAACACTTTTTAAAGAAACAGAGAAGATCTAAATAAATGAAAAATATCCCATGTTCAAAGATCAAAAGATTTAAGATAGTAATACTTCTTAAACTGACTTATCAATTCAATACAATGCCTAATAAAATCCTGGTTGGGGGTGTGTGGGTGTGTGTGTGTGTGTGTGTGTGTGTGTGTGTGTGTGTGTATGTGAATCAACAAGCTGATCCTAAAATTCACATGGCAATTCAGGGTCCCAAAAATATTACTAATATTTTTAATTCTAGAGGAGGAGATGCGGGGCGGGGGGGGGCGGAGAATCTGAAGCCGACTCCACATCCAATGTGGGGCTCTATCCCACAACCCTGAGATCATGACCTTAGCCGAAATGGAGTCAGATGCTTAACCAAATGAGCCACTAAGGTGCCCTGATGGTCCAAAAATACTTTTAATTAATTAATCTTCATAAAAACCTAAGAGTATATACAATTATTACAAGGAAGGACTTGTCCAAAGTTCAGAAAGTAACTTGTCCAAAGTCACAAAGGAGGCACTTACAATTCTGTCACCTGACTCCAATACTCTATGACTTAATCTTTACACCTCTTCTACCTACAACTGCTACCTGATATACGGCATGCACACATAAATATGTACTGAATGAACAGCTTAATGTATATATTTATATTATTAAATACTACAAAAAGGCACAAAAAGATAAAATTATTACAGGTTGAATAGTATAGGTAAGACTAGGATGTCGGAATTAGTTTGGGGGAATTCTCAAGTAATCACCGTGCCCCAGAAAAACACCTTATATGGAAAAGCTTTCATCTTATTAAATGTTCTCTGTACCCTAGCATTATTTAAACCAAAGTGCTCACATCTGATGCCAAGAGTATCTATCCCACCAAATATACGTATTTCTTAAAGATAAGTAAATAAATAAAAACCCTTTTCTGTAGCACAGAACCAGCTGCAGTCTCAAAGTGGGTTTCCAAAGAATTAAGCAGATAAGGGATAGAGAAGAAGCATTAAGTAGACGCACCTCACAGATACAGACTCCAAAATTCAGTGCTTCATGAGATTTAGCCACTTTGCTCCACAGTAATTCTAAGAGTAGAAACAAGGCACTGCTTGGCCAATTTAATTTTTTTAAATATTTGTTTATTTCTGAGAGACAGAGACAGAGAGAGCATGAGCAGGGTAGGGGCAGAGAGAGAGAGAGGAAGACAAAGAATCTGAAGCAGGTTCCAGGCTCTGAGCTGTCAGCACAGAGCCCAATGCGGGGGGCTCAAACTAGTGAACCTTGAGATCATGACCTGAGCCAAAGATGGACTGCTTGGCCCCACTGCTTGGCCAATTCAAACACACCGGCCAGGGACACCTGAGTGGCTCAATCAGTTAAGCATCCAACTTTGGCTCAGGTCATGATCTCACAGTTGGTGGGTTGAAGCCCCCTGTCAGGCTCTATGCTGAGAGCTCAAAGCCTGGAGCCTGCTTCGGATTCTGTGTCTCCCTCTCTCCCAGGCCCGTTCCCTGTTCATGCCATCTCTATCTTTCTCAAAAATAAATATTTTTAAAAACTTTAAACACTCAAGCTAGCATATAGCTCAGCTACTATTAAGTTGCTACCCTTCAAAATGAAGAACTTCACAAATAAAGCCTTATCTTCAATTACTTGAACTGAGGCTATAGAATGAATTACCACTAACTGTGAAGGAAGAATAGAGTCTAGAGGCCAAAAGCCTCATCTTAATTAAGACAGGAACAAAATGTCTCTAAAAACTGTACAGGCAGTTGGGGCACCTGGGTGGCTTAGTCGGTTAAGCGTCTGACTTTCGCTTAGGTCATGATCTCGCGGTTCGCGGGTTCGAGCCCCGCGTCGGGCTCTGTGCTGACTGCCAGCTCAGAGCCTGGAGGCTGTTTCAGTCTGTGACTCCCTCTCTCTCTGACCCTCCCCTGCTCACGCTGTCTCTCTCTCTCTCCTAAGAAATAAATAAAACATTAAAAAATAAAATAAAATAAAATAAAAACTGTACAAGCAGTAAAGGTAATCCAATAATGAAACTTGTTTTTGGTTTTGTTTTTTTAATTTCACATGTAGCTTTTTTTGGTAGTGTCCTTGAAAATTTACAATTTGGGATACTATTTGTCATTTTCTTTAAACATATCTATCATCTTTATCTATCTGAAGAACAATCACTAAAAAAACAATTTTAAATCTTGACATTCTACCTACCAAACCTGCTTTGAAAGCTCAGGGACACAGGGGCGCCTGGGTGGCTCAGTCAGTTAAGAGTCTGACTTCGACTCAGGCCATGATCTCACAGTTCATGGGTTCAAGCCCTGCGTCCGGCTCTGTGCTGACAGCTAGCTCAGAGCCTGGAGCCTGCTTTAGATCCTGTGTCTCCCTCTCTCTCTGACCCTTCCCTACTCATGCTCTCTCTCGCTTGCTCGCTCTCAGAAATAAATAAAAAACATTAAAAAAGAAGAAAGCTCAGGGACACAGGGATCTGAACAATTCTTTATGAATGACTTAAGTTATTAAGTTACTATTCAAGAAATGTGGTACCAACCTCTTTATCACTTAATTTCAAAAGCTTGAAAAAAGTTTGTTTTAAAAAAAGGTAAATGGGGGCCACTAGTTGACTCTAACCAGCCTCCAATTTCGGCTCAGATGATGATCTCACAACTTGTGAGGCAAGGCAGAGCCCTGTTCCATCTTCTGTCTCCCTCACTTTCTGCCCCTCCCCCACAGTCATTCTCATTCTCTCTCTCAAAAATAAAACATTTTTTTAAAAACGTAAATGTGTTCACACACACACTCACTCTATTCTTTATTTCCCACTTTATTTTCAGCCTCAGGATAAGTGTGTAACAACAAACTCCAAACAGACGTTAATAATTAAATTATAGTTATTTATGGAGTCCTAGGACACTATTTTAGGTACCTCACACGCATTATATTATCTTCCCAATAACTGTGTGGTAGGAATCCCCTATTTTACACTATCATTAATCATTATTTTAACGATTTTTAATCACTATCCTACATGTTTGTAAACTTATTCAAAATCAAACAATTGGTAAGTTACTAGGTTTGTAAATTGATACGTTGTGAATTGCAGCTCGATATGCCGGATTCCAAAAACACATTCTTTGATTCAACTACAAAGCACTAGCTCCCAGAAAAAAATTCAGAAGCATAAAACTTTCATTTTTTCTTGGATACTACTTACATCTCAGTATGACATAGTGACCAAACACAAGAACATTAGTTAGGCTGCCTGGATTCAAAACAGCCCTACCGCTTATGAGACAGGTCTTCCATCCTCAGTTACCGCTTCTGTAAACTGATAATAGTACCTAAGTGTCGTTAAGATTATTTATAAATGCGTACAGCTAACAAGCTTGAAACAGTCATCATACGGAAAGACATCAGTTCTGTTTGAGGGGAAAGTGGCAAACTATAATAAAGATTTCCAAGGAACAGATTTTTTTCTGAGCGAAAAACTAATCAAAGAAAGGAACACTCCGCAACGACAGTAGCCTGGCCGGAAGCCGGGAGGGGGGCGTGAGGAGTACGCGGCGGACGGGTACTCCGGTAGAGGTCTGGGCTGTGGGACCCCATGGGGGGACACGGCGAGGACGGAGCCGCCTTCCGGGGTTTTCAGCGTGAGGAAGACGCTTTCGAGGGACAGGCGGGGACAAGAGCCCACCGTCAGAGGAGAAATAACGNGTCAGGAGGCGCCCAGCTTAGTCCCTAGGGCTCACCCCGGTGTACCAAAGGGCCCCACTCTCGCGTCGAGAGGCGCCCTCCCGCATCCTGTGTGCCCAACCCGCGTCCAGAGACGCCCACCCAGCAGCCGGAGGGACCACCCCGGCGTCTGGAGAGATCAGCCTCCTCGCGGAGAAAGCCCTCCCTACCCAGCGTCAGCGGCGCCCCTTCGGGTCAGGAGTGGGCCGCGGCCTCCGCGAGAGAAAGGAGGCGGGAAGAGGGCGGGCTGTAGGTGTGCAGAGGCGACCGGTACTCACCGCCCGGCCGGCGGCCCTCAGCCGAGCCCCTCCTCCGGAGCGCGGCTGGTCGCTAGCGTCCGCGGCACGTCAGGAGCGCGGGGCGGGTGCGCGCGCTAAACTGAGGCACCGCGGGGAGGAGTCGCGCTCTCGGGCGGGAGTGGGCGCAGGCGCCTGCGTTTGGGGACGGAACCAATCCGCACCGCGGGGGGAAGCCGCTGCCAGGTCATACCACTGTACAAGGGCTGGGACCTGCCGCCAATCGGAGTCGGATTTGATCTCGGAACGCAAATCTGGCCCTCCGGGCGCCTTGCAGTGTGCTCTTTCGTTGTATCATTTGTTAGCACGTTGAGGGTAACAGGCCCTCAGAACACGACAGTGAACCCCGTCAAAGTCTCTGCCACATCAAGCCTCCTCCTGCCCTCTCTTTGCATTTAGAATTATATTGAAATTATCTGTTCATATGACCGCTTGAAAACTATCTCTTGATGGTAAATGTTACAATCTGATCATTTCGGGGAAAGAGGGAAATTGAGAAACAAACTCAGGTCAGGTCGCAGTTTAAAATTAGAACAGCCACTTTGGTGAAATTTAAAATGTGCGTTTAAGGACCCAGCAACCTCATGTCTAGAAAAATACAGAAAGAAACTCCTACAGGTGTGCACAAGAAGACAAATCCATGTTTGAGTCTGCTTCCGTGTGAAAAGTGTAAACATAAATGTGCAATAAAACATAGAGGAATAAAATAAGATATATTCCTACAATAAAATCTTAACAAATAAAACTAATAAATCCTATATTACCAACATTTAATAGCTCGTAAGAGTTATAAATAGCAACATATCAACAAATATGTACACTGAAATGGATTATGTAAATTTAAAAATACAGTAAAACCTTGGACTGCGAGTAACTTGCTCTGTGAGTGTTCTGCTAGACAAGCAAACATTTCTAATAAATTTAGCAATGTCTTGCAATACAAGTTGTACATGATACTGAATGTCACATGATCACAACTGAGCCAATGGTTCTTCTCTCTCTTTTTCTCTCTTGCAATTGTGAGTGCATGCTTGGCTGCTCTCTGCCCCTCCCCAGCTAGTGCATTCTCTCTCTCAACAAGGATGGGGGGAGTCTCTAAATAGAATACAAACAGAAACAAATAACCCAAACTGTATTGCAAGTGAATAACATAACCACACTGAAGGGAGGGAAAAAAACAAAATTCATACTGAAAAAGAAGAAACCAAATGCATACAAATGCATACACACACACCTACATACATGTATGTTTGTGTGTGTATATATGTATCACAAGTCTATGTAGTGTATCTACTAAGAGAGTCCAGAAGCATTGACACTCCACTAGGAATGAGAACACCTAGACCCCCAGATCTTGGTTTTTAAAATCATTCTCTAGGGGTGCTTGGGTGGCTCAGTCAGTTGAGCATTCAACTTCAGCTCAGGTCATGATCTCACAGTTCATGGGTTCTAGCCCCATGTCAAGTCAGGTGTGCAGATAGCTTGGAGCCTGGAGCCTTCTTCAGATTCTGTGTCTCCCTTTCTCTGTGCCTATCCCCGACTGACTCTCTCTCTCTCAAAAATAAATTTTAAAAAAACATTAAAAAAAATTTTTTTAATTTTAAAACCATTCTCTACTATACAGAACTAGGACTCAGAGAAGTGGCTGACTCCACGGAAAGTACAAGATGAGCCCAGATCATCTGTTTATGCAAGAAAGTAAAGCAGTGCTCATAGAAAGAGGAGAACATGTCAAACATATAGGAGCCAACTTGAAGGGGCTTCTAGGGTCAAATACAGGACAATATAAAAATAAATAATGATAGTCGTAGACTGTAAGTCACTGAATAAAATAATTCTTGAGTCTATATTGATATAAATACATAAATAAACAAGGGAGAATGGACAATTCTTCTATTAGGTAGAAGGTCAATTAATAAATGTAGAATGATGAAATTATAAAACCACCATTTGGCAACCAACAGAGTAAAATTAAGGCAATGTCATCAATGAATGCTAAAACTAGTGGATGCAAAGTTGATAACTAACAAGATATTTATATAATCTTGAAGAATTTTTTTCACAAAATAAGTATTAATTACAAAGGGGAAAATAATAACTTTCAATAGAGAAAACTAGTGGGCACCACTTAATCAAATGGTCAGAGTTATCATCAGTAGTGATGAGACACATCAGTTATGCACAAGCTGACATGATGCCTGTGGTATTGCTGCCAAAATGCATAAACTTTAATCTAACCATAGAGAAACAAAAACAAACCCAAACTGAGGGATATTCTATAAAATACCTACTTTTTGCTCTTTAAATGTATCAGTGGCATGAAAGACAAAAACCCAGGAATTCATCCAGATTAAAGGAAACTAAAGAGACATGACAACTGAATGGAACATATGATCTAGAATTCTCTTTTGCTTTTATAAAGGAAATGATTAGGATATTTGAATAAAGTCTGTAGATTAAATAACACTATTGTGTCAATGTGATTTTTTACTTTGATAGCTATACTGTGATTATATATGAAAATGTCCTTGCTTTTGAGAAATGTACACTGAAGTATTTAAAGTGGCAAAGTGGCAGCATGTCTACCATTTGATCTCAAGTGATTCAAAAAATATTAACTATAAAGCAAGAGTAGAGAGAATGATAGAACTAGAGTAGTAAATTTTAACATTTAGGAAATCCATATGAAGGCTATATGGGAATTCTTTGTACAATTCTGTCAACTTTTCTGTGTCTGAAATTATGCCAAAATGAAAAGTTTAAAAGAACAGGAATAAGTTACATGATGACTCTGATACAAAGACTTCAATTACCACCTATAATACCCAACTGCAAAATTTTGTCTTTATCTAGACTGTCTCATTGTTCAAATTAATTGATTTTATAAATAAGCATTATAATATTTAACTTTTAAAATAACTGTATATCAATAAGTTACCACTTCTAACCCCTTTTAAACATTAGAAATCTATATAGAATCATGTTTAGAAAAAAGAATTCTTCTACTAAGCAAAGTAAACACTGATTTAGTTCAATTTCCAATTCACAGTTTGAGAAATTGAATCACAGTGAGAAAAGGTGGCTACTAATTTGCCCAAGTCCCACAGTTATAAAAAAGTTGACACTGTCAAGCACACAGAGTTAACCCACAAGAAAATTTTAACAATAAATAAGCACTAAAACAAATGGAAAGCATCACAAACAATTAAATACAAAATAAAAGTCCCACAGCACATTTGTTAAATTAACAAGAACAAACAAAACAGACAAAACTCAATGGCAACAGGACTGTGAGAAAATAATGTATTTCTTCATTGTGAATGCACTATAAACAAGTGTAATCTTTCCAAAGAGAAATTTGGCAATACCTGTCAAGAATCATAAAAATGATCAGACTCTCAACCTGAGTAATACCACACTGGGGAATACATCTCAAGGAGATGATTCAAAAGAGAGAAGAACAGGCTTGAACAAAGATGATTATAGCCAAACAGTATGTTATATTTCCTAAAAACTAGAAACAATCCAAATGCTCACCCATGGGAGAGAGGCTAACTTGAAACGGGCCATGGTAGAGCAATACAATAACAGTTACTACATTACCACATATCAACAAGAGGACCTTGTAGGAAATGTGGCAAAAACCCTATCAAGTAAGGATAAGCTAAAGATGGTGGAATTCTGAGAGACCCAAACACAGTGCTGACAGCTAACAGACTATATGTATGTAGGTATGAAAGAAACAAAAAATTTATAATCAGTAGATAATCTAGAGTCGGAGAAATGGGAGGGGTAACCATGGTCAGAAGCCAGTGATTCCAACTCCTCAATCCTGACACATAATGTGACAGGTTCTCTCTCTTTTTTTAAAATAACTTCATTGAGGGGTGCCTAGGTAGCTCAGTCAGTAGAGCACTGGGCCCTTGATCTCAGGGTGGTGAGTTTAATTAAGCCCTACATTGGGTATGAAGCCTACTTAAGGGAGGCCTGAGTGGCTTAGTTGGTTAAGTGACCAACTCTTGGTTTCAGCTCAGGTCATGAGCTCATGGTTCATGAGTTCGAGCCTTGTGTTGGGCTCTGCGCTGGCAGCATGGAGTCTGCCTGTTCATGTTCTCTCTCTTTCAAAATAAACTATAAAAAAAAAAGTTTCAAGTCTCTGAAAATAGTCTTAAGGACAAAGAATAAATGAAGAAAACAAACAACCTATTAAAAATTCAGTGAGACAAGTGAGACTGCAATATCTGAACCAAGACTGCTCTGCTCCCTCCCCTCCACCTCCCAACTCAGTAAGGTAGAATTTGCTCTCCAGACTGCTGCAGCCAAGAACACAAGGCACCCTTCCCTCAGCAAATGGTCAAAGGCTTCCTTCCAAGGAGGAGCAAAACAGTTGCTCATTCTATCAGTTTCTCATTGTATCTCCAGCAACCTGTTGCTGAGGCTGTCCCTGGAAAACACAGTTGGGAAGTTGCTGAGGCTGTTCGTGGAAAACACAGTTGGGAAGCTGAGAATCCCCTCACCCAGCAGAGGCTAAGTTGGATAAAGCATGCTGTGAATACTAGAGCCCTGATTACCCTTGCCTGAACTCAAGAAACACAGTAGTTCTGAAGCCATCACCTCAGCCTCTCTGACCAATTTAGAAGCCTTTAAAGTTTTAGCAACTATCTTTATCCCATGTGATTAACTATACGTTTGTATATCTATAGATCACGCATTGTTTCCAAGAAAGACTTGGAACCAAACCTACTTGCACAACTTCTGAGCACCCTGATAATTTCTGTAGCTGGCACCATTGAGTCTGCATGCAATCAAGAAGTGTTACAGACCACTGCGCTCCCCTTTTACTGATTAACTGTCCTAACATTCCTTTAAAAGTTTTTGGGCCAAGCAGAAACCTTAGAGTTGCTTTTTGGATATGACTTTGCCTTCTCCTAAGGGGCCAACCACCTGAATAAAGCTCATTTTCCTTTCCAGTCAAAAACCCATCTCTTGAATATTAGCTTTTTGAGTTACAGGCAGCTGAACTCCAGTTTTTTGTTAACAGTTAGTTCCACATCAGGATAGACAGGCCAAGAGGTCCTCAGACCCTAGAGTAGGAGCATCACTCAGAGAGAAGCTTGTCATTGGTCCTATTTTCTACAGCTTCAGAGTCCTGGTTTAGAGATTTTGCTTCCAGGGAAAAAGCAAGTAGGGTGAAGGAGGGAGGAGAAAAGAACAGGTAGCTCCTAATCTCTTCCTAAAATAACCGACTTCATTTACAACAAAGCTTGGAGAAGTTCAAGGCTAAGGGTGCTCACAAGAAAAGCAGTCGTTGGCAAGGCCATTGTGGAAAGACCAGCCCAGCTGGCTATCAGAGTCACGAATCCCAATGCCAGGCTGCACACGAAGAAAACGAATAGACAGCTTATGTGCACATCATCTCTGTGTTAATAAAACCATAAAACCACACACACGCTCAAAAAAAAAAGAAAAGAAAGAAAAGCAGTGATTGTGGTAAAAGTTAACTGGGAAGAGAATCGANACCCAGGGAATATCACAGCTGAGATGAGTCAAAATAGATATCAAACAAACACTGACTTCAGGAACTATTGTTTCAAAGGAGCCAGAATTTGATTGGATAAATTTACAGAGCAATTTATACCTCAGGGCATTGTTTAAAACAATACAGCAATCAGCTGGCAATTAGAACAATTCAACAATTGGGTAGGATCAGGAAAAGAGGAATAGAGCCTACCAAAATCACTACCATCCTAGGGTTACTGTGGACATATCAAAAGCTGTCTCCCTCAGGAACATCAGAGGCTTTACACTGATGTGGGGGCCTGGGAAGTGGACTTCATTAAAATAATCCAGCCAATCAATAAACAAATAAACAAGTAAATAACAGTAAGTCCTAGAGGGTTGAAGGGGCCAGTACTCAGAGTTGCTATATTAGTCAGGGTTCTCCAGAGAAATAAAACCAATGAGAGATGAGAGACAGAAAGATTTTAAGTAATTGATCAACAAAATTAAGAAAGATAAGTCCCAAGTTCCTAAGGGTAAGTCAGCAAACTAGAGACCCAGGAAAGCTGATGACTTTAGTTCCATTTCAAGCCCAAAGGCCTGAGAATCAGGGAAGCCAATGGTGTAGTTCACATCCAAAAGACAGCTGAAATTCCGAGATTGAAAGAAGGCAACAACCTCTTTGACCTCAGTCACAGCAACTCCTTACTCAACACATCTCCAGAGGCAATTGAAACAAAAGCAAAAATGAACTATTAGAACCTCCTTCTGCACAGCAAAGGAAACAATCAACAAAACTAAAAGGCAACCAACAGAATGGGAGAAGATATCTGCAAATGACATATCAAATAAAGGTTTAGTATCCGAAATCTATAAAGAACTCATCAAACCCAACACCCAAAAAAACAAACAATCCAGTGAAGAAATGGGCAAAAGACACAAATAGACACTTCTCCAAAGACATCCAGATGACTAACAGACACATTAAAAAATATTCAGGGGTGCCTGGGTGGCTCAGTCAGTTGAGCAGCCAACTTTAGCTCAACTCATGATCTCGCAGTTTGTGGGTTCAAGCCCCGTGTTGGGCTCTGTGCTGACAGCTCAGAGCCTGGAGCCTGCTTTGGATTCTGTATCTCCCTCTCTCTCTCTCTCTGACCCTCCCCCACTCACACTCTGTGTCTCTCTCTCAAAAATAAAACGTTAAAAAATTTAAAAAATATATTCAACATCCCTCATCATCAAGGAAATACAAATTAAAACCACAATGACATACCACTTCACACCAGTCAAAATGACTAAAATTAACAACTCAGGCAACAACAGACGTTGGCGATGATTCAGAGAAAAAGGACCTCTTTTGCACTGCTGGTGGGACTCCAAACTGGTGCAGCCACTCTGGAAAACAGTATGGAGGTTCCTCAAAAAATTAAAAATAGAACTACCCTATGACCCAGCAATTGCACTACTAGGTATTTATCCAAGGGATACAGGTGTGTTGTTTCAAAGGGGCACATGTACCCTAATGTTTATAGCAGTGCTATCGACAATAGCCAAAGTATGGTAAGAGCCCAAATGTCCATGAATTGATGAATGCATAAAGAAGATGTGTTTTGTATATGTATATATACATATATACATATATACACATATGTGTTTTGTATATGTATATATATATACACACACACACAATGGAGTATTACTCAGCAATCAAGAAGAATGAAATCTTGCCATTTGCAACTATGTGGATGGAACTAGAGGGTATTATGCTAAGCGAAATTAGTCAGACAGAGGACAAGTATCATATGAGTGAAGTAGATTTTAAGATACAAAGTAGATGAATATAAGGTAAAGGAAGCAAAAATAATATAAAAACAGGGAGGGGACAAAGCATAAGAGACTCTTTTTTTTTTTTTACTGTTTATTTATTTTTGAGAGAGAGAGGGAGACACAGAATCTGAAGCAGGCTCCAGGCTCTGAGCTGTCAGTACAGAGCCCAACACAGGGCTTGAACTCACGAACTGTGAGACCATGACCTGAGCCGAAGTCGGACGCTTAACTGATTGAGCCACCCAGGTGCCTATAAGAGACTCTTAAATATGGAGAACAGAGGGTTGCTGGAAGAGTTGTGGGAGGAGGGATGGACTACATGGGTAATGGGCATTAAGGAATTTACTCCTGAAATTGTTGTACTATATGTTAACTAGCTTGAATGTAAATTTTTTAAAAAAGTAATGGGGTGCCTGGGTAGCTCAGTCAGTTGAGCATCCAACTTCAGCGCAAGTCATAATCTTGCAGGTCGTTAAGTTCGAGCCCCTCATTGGGCTCTGTGCTGACATCTCGGAGCCTGAAGCCTGCTTCAGATTCTCTCCCTCTCTGTCTGCCCCTTCCCCACTCATGCTCTGTCTCTCTCTGTCTCCCCAAAATAAATAAAAACATCAAAAAAAAAAAAAAACAAACAAATGG
>NW_027528977.1:9901476-9961484 GCF_008692635.1 Crocuta crocuta | reverse complement strand
TGTCCCCCAAAAAAAAAAAAAAAAATAAAAAAAAAAAAAAAAAGAACCAAGTGGAAATTATGAAGTTAAAAACAACTGAAATTTAAAAATCACTAAAGGGTCATAACTGTGCAAAAAAAAGGAATAAGGAGGGTGCCTGGGTGGCTCAGTCAGTCAGTTAAGCATCTGACTCTTGAATCTGGCTCAGGTATGATCTTACAGTTCATGAGCTAACACACATGGAGCCTGCTTGGGATTCTCTCTCTCTCCCTGTCTCTCTGCCCCTTCAGTTATCTCACTCTGTCTCTCTCTCTCAAAATAAATAAACTTGAAAAAAAATGAATAAGGGGTACTGGGTAGCTCAGTCAGGTAAGCGCCAAACTCTTGATTTTGGCTCAGGTCATGCTCTACTGGTTCATGAGTTTGAGCCCCATATTGGACTCTGCACTGATAGTGCAGAGCCTGCTTGAGATCTTCTCTCCCTCTCTGCCCCTCCCCTGTTCTTTCTTTCTCTCTTTCTCTCTCTCTCAAAAATAATAGGATAAGCAAACTTGAAGATAGATTAATAAAAATTATGCAAACTGAAAAACAGAGAAAAATAATAAAGAAAAATTGACACAACCTCAGAGAAATGTACAGCAACATAAAGCATACTGACAAACATTTAATTAGAGTACCAGCAGTAGAGAAGAGAGAAAAGGGAGAGTAACAAGTATTTGTAGAAATTAATTGCTGAAAACTCACCAAATTTATAGAAAAATAATAACCTATATATCAAGAAGCACAACAAATTCTAGGGAGGATAAATGTAAAGAAGTCCATGGATAATTCATAGTAAAAATGTTGAAAATCAAAACCAAGGAGAAAATCAGAAAAGCACCAAGAGAAAAGACAGTTTATATACAAGGGAACCCTATTAACAAATGACCTCTCAGCAGAAACAATGGAGGCCAGAGGCACTGGCATAATATATTCAAACTGCACAAAGAAAAAAATCTATCAACCAAAAGTCCTATATGCAGCAATGCTACCTTGCAAAAAAGAAGCGCAAATAAAAGCTTTCCTGGGCCAAAAAAAAAAAAAAATCTGACAGAACTGTTGCTAGCAGACCCACCTTCACAGGAAATATTAAAGGAAGTTGTTCAAGGCGAAAGCAAATAACTACAGATGATAATGTGAAACTACATGAAAAAAGAAAGGGTGCCTCAGTGGCTCATTTGGTTAAGTGTCCAACTCTTGATGTAAGCTCAAATTGTGATCTCGAGGTCATGAGATCGAGCCCCACATCAATCTCAGCATAGAGTCTGCATGGGATTCTCTCTCTCCCCTCTTTCTGCCCCACGCCCCCTCACGTGGGCTCCTTCTCTTTCTCTCTCTCTCTCTCTCAAAATAAATAAACTAAAAAAAAAAGTAAAATGACACGTGTAAATCTAGATACATCAATATTATCTGAGAATGGGCTAAATACTCCAATCAAAAGTCAGAGACTGTCAGCCTGGATAAAAAACATGATCCAATGATATGCTGACTCTACACACTTTATTTCAAATATAAAATTAAACTGAAACTAAAGGATGTAAAAACATGCAAACAGCAACCATGAGAAAACTGCAATGGTTCTAATGATATATAAAATAGACTAAAACAACAAAAAAAGGCTACTAGAGACAAAGGAGGATATTTTATAATGGTAAAAAGATCAATACATGAGAAGATATAACAGTTACAAACATACATGTATCTAAATAACAGATATAAAATATATGCAGCAAAAGCTGACAGAAACGAAAGGAAAAATAGACATCTCAACAATAAAATTTGGAGAACCTAATACCCCTCTTTTGATAACAGATAAAACAATTAAACAGATGATCAATGAGGAAAAGAAAACTTGAAAAACACTATAAGGTCTAACAGACAACTATAAAACACTCCACACAACAACAGAATATACTTTCTTCTCAAGCCAACATGGGACATTCTCTAGGAGAAATCTTATGCTAGGCCATAAAACAAACCTCAAAAATTTTAAAAAGATAAAAATAATTCAAAGTATATTTTATACTACAATGGAAAAAATTAGAAATCAACAGCAGAAAAATATTGGGGAAACACACAAATACATAGAAATTAAACAATGTATTCCCAAACAATCAAAGGGTCAAAGAAGAAATTAGAAGGGAAATCAAAAAGGACCCCTGGCTGGCTCATTCAGTTAAGCATCTAACTCTTAGTTTCATCTCGGGTCATGGTCCTGCACTTTGTGGGATCAGGCCCCACAGCAGGCTCCATGCTGCCAGTGCAGATTCTCTCTCTCCCCAATCTCTCTGCCCCTCCCCTGCTAGCTCACTCGCTTGCGCTCTCTCTCTCGCTCTCTCTCTCTCTTAAAATAAATAAACTTAAAAATAAAGGTAAATGATAAAATACTTTGAGATGAATGAAAATCAAGATACAACATATCGACATTTATAAAAAGCAGTTAACACAGGAGAGGAATATTTATAGCTATAAACTAAGAAAGGAAAGAAGGATGCATGGCCGGCTCAATTGGAAGAGAATGCAACTCTTGATCTCAGGGTTGTGAGTTCAAGCCCCACGTTGGGTGTAGAGATTACATGCATACATACATACATACATATATACATAAAGGAGAGAGATCACAAACCAATAACCTAATGTTCCACCTTAACACACTGGAAAAAGAAGAGTACACTAAACCTAAAGCAAACAGAAAAAAGGAAATAGTAATGAATAAAGCAGAAAATAATGAAATAAAGAATATAAAAAACAACAGAGAAAATCAATGATATTATATGCTGGTTCTTTGGGAGCGCCTGGTCAGCTCAGTAGGTTAAACGTTGGACTTCAGCTCAGGTCATGATCTCATAGTTCGTGAGTTCAAGCACTGTATCGGGCTCTGTGCTGATAGATAGCTCAGAGCCTGGAGCCTGCTTCAGATTCTGTGTCTCCCTCTCTCTGCCCCTTCCCTGCTCATGCTCTGTTTCTCTCTGTCTCAATAATAAATAAAACATTAAAAATAACAAAAATAATAAATAAATGCTGGTTCTTTGAAAAGATCTACACAGTTGATAAATATTTAATAAGACTAATCAAGATAAAAATAGAGGTAAATTACTAGAATCAGAAATGAAAGATGGGACAATACTATCGACCTTGCAGAAATAAAAAGGATTATAAAAGAAAACTATGAACAATTGTAGGCCAAAATTTTGATAAATTATTTGGAATGGACAAATTCCTAGAGAGACACAAACTACTAAAACTGGCTCAAAAAGAAATAAACAATTTGAGTAGATCTTTAGTAAATGAAGAGATTGAAGTACTAATCAATGCATTTTCCACAAAAAAAAAAAACACAAAAAAACAAAACAAAATAAAAAAGCCCAGGCCTGTATGGCTTCATCACTGAATTCTATCAAACATTCAAAGATAAATTAATATTATGGTGCCTAGGTGGCTCAGTTGGTTAAGAGCCTGACTTCAGCTCGAGTCATGATCTCAGTTTGTAGGTTCAAGCCCTGCATCAGGGTCTGTGGTGACAGCTCAGAGCCCAGAGACTACTTCGAATTCCATATCTCTGTCTCTCTCTCTGTCTCTGTCTCTCTCTCTCTCTCTCTCCCCCTCCCCCACTCATGCTTTGTCTCTTTCTTGAAAATAAACATTAAAAAATTTTAAGAAAAATTAATATCAATTCTTCACAAATTCTTTTTTTTAAGTTTATTTCTTTATTTTGAGAGAGACAGAGACAATGTGGGGGTTGAGGGGGGAGGGCAGAAAGCAAGGAAAAGAGATCCCAAGCAGGCTCTTCACCACCAGCACAGAACCAGCTGCAGGGCTCAACCCCACAAACCATAAGATCATGATCTGAGCCAAAGCCAAAAGTCAGATGCTTAACCAACTGAGCCACCAGGTGCCCCAGTTCTTCAAAAATTCTTTCAAAAAATAGAAGAGGAGGAAACACTTCCCAACTCATTTTAATAAGGGGCTAAAACAAAGACATAGTAAGAAAAGAAAACTACAGGCCAATATCTCCTATGACTATGGTTGTAAAAATCACCAACAAAACCCTTCCAAATCAAACCTAGCATTTTATAAAAAGTTTTGTACACCATGACAAATGGGGATTTATTCCATTAATACAAAGTTGGTTTAATATCTGGAAACCAATTAATATCTAATACATTGCATCAATAAAAATTTTTAAGACACATGACCATCTCAAAGACACTGAAAAAGCATTTGACAAAATCCAACACTGTTTTAAGATGAAAAGCTCAACAAACTTGAAATATAAAGGAATTAACTCAGGGTGCCTGGGTGACTCAGTCAATTAAGCGTCTGACTTTGGTTCAGGTCATGATCTCACGATCTGTGAGGTGGAGCTCCATGTCGGGCTCTGTGCTAACAGCTCAGAGCCTGGAACCTGCTTCACATCCTATGTCTCCCTCTCTCTCTCTCTCTCTGCCCCTCCCCCACTCATGGGTTCACTTGCACAGGTGCTCTCTCAATCAAAAATAAATAAACATTAAAATAAATAAATAAATAAATAATAAAGGAATTAACCTGATAAAGGGCAGTTATGAAAAACCTACAGCTAACATCATACTTAATAGTAAAAAATGGGATTCTTGGCACTAAGATCTGGAACAAGAGAGAAATACCACTCTTGCCCTCTATTCAACATTATATTGAAATTTCTGGCCAGGGAAATGAGGCAAGAAAAAGAAGTAAAAGACATCCAGATTGGAAAGGAAAAAGTAAAACTATTTCTATTTTCAGATGCAATAAATCTTAGATATAGAAAATTCTAGGGAAACTTGGGTGGCTCAGTAAGTTAAGCATCCAACTTCAGCTCAGGTCATGATCTCATAGTTCCTGAGTTTGGGCACCACATCAAGCTCTGTGCTAACAGCTCAGAGCCTAGGGCCTGCTTTGGATTCTCTGTCTTCCTCTCTCTCTTTGTCCTTCCCCCACTTGTGCTATCTCTCTCTCTTCTTTCTCAAAAATAAACAAACATTAAAAAAAAGAAAATTCTAAGGAATAAACCAAAAAACTATTAGAACTAATAACTGAGTTCAGTGAGGCTGCAGAATACGAAATCAATAAACAAATATAAATTATATTTCTATAAACTTGCCATGAACAATCTGAAAATTAAGAAAACAGTTCAATTTACAATGGCATCATAAGGAATAAAATACTTGTATACATGTAGAACTTATACTTTGAAAATTACAAAACTTTGAGAAAAAAATTAAAGAGTATCTAAATAACTGGGAAAACATCCCATGTTCACGGTCAGAACACTGTTAATACAGAAATATTCTCAAAATAATCTACACTGTTAATACAGAAATATTCTCAAAATAATCTACAGATTCAACACCATCTCTATCAGAATGCCAGTGGACTTCTTTGTAGAAACTAACAAGCTACGGGGCGCCTGGGTGGCTTAGTCGGTTAAGCGTCCGACTTTCGCTTAGGTCATGATCTCGCGGTTTCTGGGTTCGAGCCCCACGTCGGGCTCTGTGCTGACTGCCAGCTCAGAGCCTGGAGCCTGTTTCAGAGTCTGTGACTCCCTCTCTCTCTGACCCTCCCCTGCTCATGCTGTCTCTCTCTCTCTCTCCTAGAAATAAGTAAAACATTTTAAAAAAATAATAAAAATAAAATTAAAAAAAAGAATAGTTGAGCCTAAGTGGCTCAGTCAGTTAAGTTCCTAACTTTGGCTCAGGTCATAATCTCACAGCTCACAAGCTCAAGCCCCACATCTAGCTCTGTGCTGACAGCTCAGAGCCTGGAGCCTGTTTGGGGTTCTGTGTCTCCCTCTCTCTCTGCTCTTCCCCAGCTTGTGCTCTATTTCTCTCTGTCTCTCAAAAATAAATGTTAAAAATTTTTAATGAAAAAAAAGAATAGGTGGTTTGATAGATAATGTTCTAGCTCAGATTAGATGATGAATTCATGGGTCTTCGTTATATTATTGCCCTTTATAAGTTACATGTATTTCATATGTATTAAATAATGATAATTTTAATGTTTTTTAATAAGAAAAGGCAGTAGAAAGTGTTAAAGAAGTATGGAGAAATGAGTTATTTACTTCTTCCTAGAGGAAGAGAAGAAGTTAAGGAGAATTTCATTTAGTAGATGTGTTAGGGGTCCCCATGATCACCCAGGTTTGATGATTGACTCAAGGACTCAGGATTCGGCATACAGTTGCACTCACAGCTATTATAGTCAAAGAATACAAAGCAACATCAACAAAGTATGTCAAATGGACATGAGAAGATGGTGGAAGTGCATTAAAGGCAGTGGGAACAGTATATGCAAAGGCAAAGAGCTGTGAAAGGATGTCCCAGCCAGGGAACAAACCACAAGGCTACAAAGTCCTTTCAGTGTGGCTGGAGAACAAGGCACTCTGGAAAGTATCAGAAAAAGGGAGTGGAGAGGGAAGGAGTTAGACTACAGAATCAGACTCTTACACCACAGTAGGACATTTTAACTTTGTCCTATAAACAACAGAAAGCCATTAAGTATTGTCTGTAGGGGAGTTTAGTACAGTGCCTGCCTGCAATAGACTGCTTATGTCCTCCAAAAATTAAGATGTTGAAATCCTAACCCTCAATGTGATGCTATTAAGAAGTGGGGCCTTTGGGAACTAATTAGGTGATGAGTGTGGAGCCCTCATGAATGAGATGAGTGACCTCATGAAAGAGACACTAGAGAACTCTCTCACCCCTTCATCCATGTGAGGACAGAGGGAGAAGATGGCAGTCCATAAACCAGGAAGACAGCTCCCACCACACACCAGATCTACTGGTACTTTGATCTGGAACTTTTCAGCTTCCAGAACTGTGAGAAACAAATTGTTCTTTAAGCCCTACTGTCTATGTTACGGGGGCCCAAATGGAAAACATACTGACATATAATAGAGTAGGCCCAAACAAAGCCTGTTGATTTGATATGACTCAAATTACTATGCCAGTTCAAGATCTTTACCGATTTTTTGACAGTCCTTCGGTGGAGATGACAGAGCTTCACTGGATCATTTTAAACCACTCTAGGGGCGCCTGGGTGGCTCAGTTGGTTAAGCATCTGACTCTTAATTTCAGCTCAGGTCATGATCTCGCAGTTCTTGAGTTCAAGCCCCAAGTTGGGCTATGCGCTGGTGCCACTGCTTGGGTTTCTCTCTCTTTCTCTGCTTCTCCCCAATGCATGCACACTCTCTCTCTCAAAATAAATACATAAACATGTTTTAAACAAATAAATAAACCACTCTAGATTTCCTTGGATACATTAAACTAAACTAGATCCATAATCAAATGCACAATTAATTGAAACTGGTTCTAGAAATTGTGGGATCTAAAACTCATTCTAGAAAACTGGGGTTTAGCTTTACCAAGATGGAGCCTAATACTAGTTTGTGAAATTATCAGAAAAATATAGCATTCAGAATAAACTGGTAACAACCACCATTTACTTTGTGCCAGACAAGTGCTAAGTAGTTTATGGAGATTATTTTGGTTAATCCTCATGACCACCATTTAAAATAGGTATCACTGCGGTGCCAGGTGACTGGCTCAGTCAGTTGGGCGACCGACTTTGGCTGAGGTCATGATCTCATGGTTCATGAGTTCGAGCCCCACTTCAGATTCTGTGTTTCCTTCTCTCTCTGTCCTTCCCCTGCTCTCTCTCTATCTCTCTGTCTCTCAAAAATAAATAAATGCTAAAAAAAAAAAAGTATCATTTCCTCGTGTTACAGTTAAAGAAGCAGACTTACAAATGTTAAATAATTTACCTAAGGTCACATAGGTCATGACTGCAAAATGGAGCAGTTGATGTCAGGCCGAGAGCTTCACAGCTTTAACTGATGGCCTGTTTATTTCCCAGAGATTATTGGGGTTAAACCCAATCCTGTTTACCTCAGACATTGTCAGGGTGTAAAACATCATGGTCATCCATTACACCTCACATGGCTCTGAACATCCATCCCTCCTGCCCCAAGGGTGGTTCAGTAGGGCATAGAATGATTGGAGTCCTGGGACCACCACTGGAGTGATAAGAAGCTGCCTCGTCTGGTTAGTTTAATTTGACATATACATATGCTCATTTTTCTAAGTAGGCTGTGACAAGGAAAAAGTTGGAAAGCTCTACTTGAATCTAATCCTCCGCCCTCCTCTCCTTCTTAGAGCCCTCTGGAAATCATAATCCATGATCAGCAAACTCCCCTTTCAGGCCACTTTCAGGCCAACAGGCTTGAGAGAGGGAATGTGGAAAGGGCCCAAAGCCACCATCTGGCTGAGTATAGACAGGCCTAACAGGCCACTCACCTCAAAATATCCATAGGCCCTAACTAACCAACGGGCTACTTACAACCAGGCACAGTTACCAAAAAAGGTAAAATTCCATAAGTCATCATACTTCCTCACTTTCCCTTCTTAAAAGCAGCCCCCTCCACTGCCTGTTGCAGACAGCCTCTCCTCTGCTGACCTACTCATCCACTACCTTGCTACTTTGTGGTATATTCAATAAACTTCTATATCCTTTGTTCTGCCTCAGGTGAATTCTTTCACCTCCCATGCAACTCACTTGCTTCCACCCAATCATTGCCCCACATTAGGAGGCCCTCATCTAATTGAGAGACACCCCATTTAGACACAACACCCTATACCCTCAATCTGTCTTTGGAAAGTCACAGATTTAAAACGTGGCATCTCCTGAAGACAATGCTTCCCTGTAGCCCTAAAGTCACTATAAAATGACCCACCCTGGGACGCATGGATGGCTCAGTTGGTAGCCATCCAAATTCAGCTCAGATCATGATCTCACGGTTCGTGAGTTCAAGCCCCGCATTGGGCTCTGCACTGACAGCTCAAAGTCTGGAGGCTGCTTTGGATTCTCTGTCACCCTCTGTCTCTGCCCCACCCCTGCTTGTACTCTGTCTCTCAAAAATGAATAAACATTTTTTTAAAATGCTTTTAACTATAAAAAAATAATAAAAATAAAATAAAATAAAATGACCCATCCTGAAAAGTAGACTAGGATTACAGCAGAGATGTGACCTCCCTCTCTACCCTGCCCCCAGCATAGCTTTTCCAGTTTTCCTCAAGAGCAAACCCTACTGTTTTGGATCAATCTCAGATTCTGACTCAAACCATGCTTGTTAATATCCTGTTAGTAAAATCTAAGTTATGGTCACTTCTAACAACTAGAGATGCATTCATAGAGCTGAGAAGTTGAAAGCCTCCTATAAGGTAACCCAGAAACCAACAAGACTCCCACAGCTGTGGCTTCATCATCCCACTCCATTCATACCGATCTTGGTTGTTTTATTAATCATGGTTTTTTTTTAATTTTCTGTATTTTATTATGCTTTGACATCTTGGGATGGATCTGTCCTTCTCAGGATTAGTTAATTCATAGAGATAGCAAACAATTTGCCTTTAAACACACATTTCATATGCAAACCAACCAATCCAAAGTCTGCATCCCCAACCATCTCCTTTATCTAACTCACACACCAAGCCAATATTCCACCTTTCCTAAATCAGTCCAAGGCCTGGTAACAGACTACTAGGGTCCACTCCTATAGCCCAGAGCCCTGCTACAATTACTTAGACTAGCCAATCCTCAACTTCTTACCTAGCCCTACCCATTCCTTCCACTGTTGACTACAATAAAGGCTCTGGGCCATGCTCTTCTCTTGTTCTTTCTGCCTCCTGGCCAACCTTGGCACTTTCCCTGTGTACTATGGCCCTACATGGCATGGCACAACCCTTCCTCTTGGGAAGTCTGCATAATAAAACTCTCAATGGCACTTAACACTGAAAACAAGAGCCATATTTTGCAAAGCTCTGTATTATGGGTTTGCGTGCCCAAGAACATACACAATCAGTGTTTACTCAAATGAAGTATCTGCTAAACTGTGGCCAATTCATCCCTCGGCAAAGCCATTTCCCTGGGATTGTTCTTCTCCCAAAGCAACAATACACAGTAGAACAAGTTGGCAAGTGGTTCTCGTGTTCCACAGAGAAGAAATAAACGCCAGCCCCAAGTACAAGGCATCACATGCACTGTCAAGTTCCAACAAGGAGTCCAGGCCTGGCCATTATTGAAAGCACTTACACAAAAGACAAAGCAGAAAGAGGGCTCTTCAGACACTCAGCACCATAGCTCAGGACTCTGCCTCATTGGCACAGAAAATAAATTGTGATAGCGTTCACTAGAGAATAAATCTAAATTGTTTTCAGGGGCACCTGGATGACTCAGTCGGTTAAGCGTCCGACTCCAGGCTTCAGCTCAGGTCATGATCTCTCAGTTTTGTGAGTTCAGGCCCCAAGTCAGGCTCTGTGTTGGCGGTGCGGAGCCTGGTTGGGACTCTCTCTCTCTCTCTCACTCTCTCTCTCTGTCTCTCTCTCTCCTCTCCCCCACTCATGCTGTCTCTGTCTCTCTCAAAATAAATAAACTTAAATAAATAAATAAATTGTTTTGAGCAATTACTAAGATTGGGAGCAAGGGGAGGGGGACTGTATTTTGTTCCATTGTGTTAAATATATATGCCTGAATTCTGGGACTTTGACTAAAATGTCCTCTATACCTTGGGATTTCTAGTGAATAGCTCATGCTATGAAATTTGGGTAAGTAGAAACTTTCTTTAAGACAATTAAGTAATGTACAGTCATTGGTTTTTAGGCTGGTCATCTGGTATTGGCGAAAGGACATGGATTTGCAGTCCGAGGACTGTTTGTTCAAGTATGGCCTCTGTCATTAACTACCTGTGTGACCCTGATAAAACCTTCACCCCTCCCAGTCTGTTTCTTTATTGTCAAATAAGAAAAAAAATCCTTACCACACTGAGATACCACCTCACGCCAGTCAAAGTGGCTAAAATGAGCAAATCAGGAGACTATAGATTNTGGGGGAGAGGGAGAGAG
The DNA here is from genome assembly GCF_008692635.1 of Crocuta crocuta. Lineage (NCBI taxonomy): Eukaryota > Metazoa > Chordata > Mammalia > Carnivora > Hyaenidae > Crocuta > Crocuta crocuta. The sequence goes on along the minus strand of NW_027528977.1, from coordinate 9,950,556 downwards.
GCAAACCATGAAAGACTCTTGAATGCTGAGAACAAACTGAGGACTGATAGGTGTGGGGGGGGGAGGGGGGAGATCGGCATGGAGGAGGGCACTTGTGAGGATGAGCACTGGGTGTTATATGGAAACCAACTTGACAATAAACTATTTGTAAAAAAAAAAAAAGAAAGGAAGGAAGAAAGAAATCCTTTATAGGAAAACCACTCTGAGCATTAAATACTATAATGTATGTTAAAGGTGCTTCATAAACTCTAAACACTGCACAAACATCAATCATCTATCGCACTGTACTAGACGAGTCAGTCATGAGGCCTGCCCCAAGCTGGTGCTCAATATTTACAGTATAAATAAGCATCTCCTGCTGGTCAGCTGTGTGATCTCAGGCAAGAAACCTGTCTCTCTTTCTTCCCTCCTCTGATATCACTTCTCCCTTGTTCACTGCTCCAGCCACACTGTTCTTTTTCCTGTTCCTCCAACAGAGCGAGTTCACTCCTGCCACAGGGGCTTTGCACACGCTGTTCCCTCTCCCTGGAACATTCTTCACCAGTTCTTTGCATGGCCTTCCACATCTCATCAATCAGGACTTAGGTAAAATGTCATTTCTTTAGAGGCTTTCTGACCACCCTGACTAATGTTCCTTGCACATCATTCACCCAATACATATTCCTGTTTTATTTTCTTAGCACTTATCACAATCTGTTGACTTGTTTATTACACTCTCCTCCATTAGAATAAAAAACACAATACCAGAGCTTCCTGGTTCACCACTGTCTTGTTCACCACTGTACTCCAGTGCCGAAAACAACATCTAACTCCTAGTAAACTCTCAATAAGCATTTGAATAAATGAAGTCGAAATAAGGTAATTCTATCAAAAGTTTCATTAATTGAACAGATATTTTATATGTACCTATGAGAGCCCAAGCTCTATTTCAAGGTGTTGGGAACAAAATGGACAAAAATCTCTACTTTCTTGGGGCTTGCCTACTAGTGGGGAAACAAAAAAGATAAAACTTAAAAACATACTATGCCTGATAATGTTAAGGAAAAAATAATAAAGCAAGAAAGGAGGACATGAAATGTATGTTTTAGATAGGGTAGCCAGAGAAAGAAATGAGAGACTGAGCCATGAGGATATATGGGGGAAATGCAATCCAAGTGGTCAGGGTAACTGGGACAGTAATCAAGGTGTTGGAGGCTAACACAGTAGGAGATAAGATCAGGAAAGTTAAGGGAAGTCAGACTGTATAGGGTCCTTCGGCTAAACTCAGGACTTTTTTTTGGCTTTTACAAAGAGTAAGAGAAGAAGGTGTTGGAAAATATGAGCATCCGGGTATCAGGATATGGTTTGCTATAAGAGGACTGCTACGGCTGCTGTGCTGAGAATATCTGAGGGGCAAGGGAAAGGACCAGTGAAGATGCCACAATAACCTTGGTAAGAGATGGTGGCTCCTGAAAGACTTGGGGAGGAGGATATATGGGGATGGAAGATAAAATTTCAGGTTTTAACAGTTGCATTGGGAGTTTAAGGGGAATATCTGGGTAGAAACTGAAACTCAAATGGTATTTATTATCAGCAATAGCTGAATCATGGAGATGGAGCCCTGCCTCTACTACATTCTGGAGGCACTCTTGAGTAAACTATTTTTAGGTTCTGGGCCTCAGTTTCCCTAACAGTAAAACGGAGAAAATACTCCCACTTAACAGGGCCTTCAAGAGAACGAAATGAGAAGTGTCAAAGGCTGACGGTGAGCAAGGTAAGAACCTGCACAAACCTGTACCAGAGTAAGGGGGCTGCTGTGAAACCAGCGATTGACTTTCAATTCCGCATCACAACACTCCGAGGCTCCCCATCAGCGATCAAAGAGCAGCGCCAGGGCCCGCATTGCAACGCGGGCTGCAGCGCCCAAACCTCGCGAGATTTGCTGGCCCGGCAATGTCACCCTCCCACCCACATCTCGCGAGACCAAGGTTTATGAGTGGCTATCTGCCGGTTAGGGCTTGCAGGAAAGATGGAGTATCCCGCGTTGGGCACCGTTGAGGCCGCGGACAGCGGAGGGGCCCGGCCATACAACAGCTCGGAGGAGCGAGAAGGCCGGGAACCGGACGGACTGCGCTTCGACCGCGAGAGGGCGCGCCGCCTGTGGGAAGCAGTGTCTGGGGCCCAACCAGTGGGGAGGGAGGAAGGTGAGTCCGGGGACCTCAGAGGTAGAAATCCCTCGCTCACCCCGTTTCGCAGAGAGCGGCGGAAGCGTGGGGCGGGAACGCGGCCCAGCCCTCGGGTCTCCGGTCACACCCCCTGGCGCCCGGCCCGCCCCATTGCGTGACGCGCCCCGGGACTCCTTTACTCGTGCACTCCAGCAGGGCCTGGGTGCTACGGGCCAGCTCCACTCAAAATTGAGGCCGTCGCACCCAATGAATCAGGTCTCCGCACTCAGATGGTCAGGGGCCTTCTCCTGCTCACACCGTCGGGGGTGGAGGGCCTTCACCGCCTTTCTTACCCACCAGAGCGCAGCCCTTCCCAAACTCGAGGACTGTAATTCCTACTCGTGCCTTCTCGGAGACCCACAGAACCTTCTCCGCCAGACTTCTAGCCCCCCACCATTTCCCCCTGACTCTCCATCGTCCCAGTCTCCAGGTTCCCCCACCCCTAGTGTATCTTGTCTCCCTTCTCTCATGCCCCACACTTCTAAGATCTCCAGAAGGCCTTAACCCCCATGTTCTTCCTGGCCTTGATGACTTGAACCTCATTTATCCCTGTTTCTATTTGTCTAGTCTACTACCTGGGTCCCTTTTATGAGATGGGGGCCAGGAGCCTGAAAAACTGGCCAGGATATACTTTGAGTCCAGCTTCTTTTATATCCCAGGCTTGTCCCGAAGTTGTGAAGAACAGAATAAACGGGGTGGGGGTGGGGGAGACACTTCTGGGCTGAAGCTTCCCAGCTTCCTCTGCATTTGACCATTGGGTAGGACAGAGATAGAGGGAGGATGGAAAGAGCTGGCCTGACCTGGTTGTGTGACTCCTTTCATAGTCTTTAGCACCACGAGCTGCTTAACTCCAGTCCAGAAGTACAAGAACTGTCTGGCCTTCTATGCTAATCTGTCAAGTAATCTGCTGGGAAATCAGATGGTTTGTTTGCTTGCTGAGCAGACTAATCTTGGAAAGTTTAATATGTTGCTTGTGAACTGATTGCCCTGGAATAAAATGGGATTTTTTACCACATCCAAAGAAAATATGTTTAAGTTTGGGGTGGTGCACAGACCTATACCCTTGAATACACTTCTCCAAGTTTAAAAACTAGTCTAGTCTGACTCCTGCTAGATTAATATGGGCCTTCTGTCTCCCTCATAATCTCAAACTTGTTTGGTACAAATCCCCCCCAAATACACCCCAATATTCCTCTCACTAATTTAACAAAGAGTCATTGATGACTGCTCAGTTCCTAGGACTCACTGGGCATCAGAGCTACAAAGATGAGGAAGATACTGCCCTTCCCTTGGAGGGGTTTATAGTCTAGTCCAGGAAGCAGGCACCAAAACAGTTTCAGTATAAAGTAATGGGTGCAGTAAAGAGGAATATATAAGAATTGGTTGTGCACAAAGAGGAAGTGACCTTTGTTCTTGAGGGACAGGGAGGGCATCTGCTGGACCTTGAAGCAGAGAACACAGCAGTTGTGCTCTAACAAGTGAATTGCTTATGTATGTATGAATGTACAGTGTCACTTAGGACCCAGTTCATTTCCCTGCTCTCCTCACGTTCCAATTTTTACATGAGGTCTAGATACATACCTTTAACACCAAGTTCTACTCACCTCGGTTTTTGTTTTGTTTTTCTCTTAGCACTTTTATTGAATTATAATTTGTATACCATAAAATTTACCCATTCTAACTGTACAATGCAATAATTTTTTACTAAAAGTATAGAGTTATGTAGCCATAATTCTGTTTTAGAATATTTTCATCACTCCGGTTAGTTCCCTTCTGCTTCTTTACATTAAATCCCCACTCTCACCTCCTGCCCTAGGCTACCACTGTCTCTATAAATTTGCCTTTTCTAAATGTTTCATATAAATAAAATCGTACAATATGAATGCATTTGGCTTCTCTCAGCATGTTTTGAGGTTCAGCCAAGTTGTACTATGCATTAGTACACATTACGTTTTGTTGCTAATAGAATCCCATTGTATAGATCTTGCTTTTTATCCTTTGACAGTTTCTGGCTTCTGAGTGGGCTGTGGAGACTGTTCACATTTATTTATTGATAACGGCTAGATTTACATTTTCTATTTTGCTATTTATCTCTCTTTCGTTTTGTTGTTCCCTTTCTCCTTTACCAGCTTCCTTTGTGGTCAGTATTTTTTAGTGGACCATTTTAATTCCTCTGTCAACATTTTTTTGTACTTTTTTTTTTAATGTTTATTTTTGAGAAAGGGCGCACAAGCAGAGAAGGGGCAGAGTGAGAGGGAGACAGAGGATCTGAAGCAGGCTTTGTGCTGACAGCAGAGAGCCTGATGTGGGGCTCAAGTCCCATGAACCGTGAGATCATGACCTGACCTGAAGTCAGACTCTCAACTGACTGAGCCACCCAGGCGCCCCCCCCTTTTTTTTTTACTTTTTAATTGTATTTTCTTAGTGTTCGAGGGACTATATGATACATCTTAACTCTTCACAGTCTACTTCAAATTAATGCTAACCTAAATCTGATAAGATGTATAAAAACTTTCCTCTAATAGTGCTCCATTCCTCACCCTCCTTTGTAATATTATTGCCATATTTACTGCATTGATATATGTTATAAATCTAATTATCCAGTGTTATAATTATTGATTTATACAATATGTCTTTTAAAGAAGTGAAGAGAAGAAATTAGAAAACAAATATTTATGGGGTGCCTGGGTGGCTCAGTCAGTTAAGCATCTGACTTCGGTTCAGGTCATGATCTCACAGTTTGTGGGTTCAAGCCCCGCATCAGGTTCTGTGGAGACAGCTCAGAGCCCGGAGCCTGCTTTGGATTCTGTGTCTCCCTTTCTCTCTATTCCTCCCTACTAATGCTCTGTCTCTCTCTTTCAAAAAATAAAATGAACATTTAAAAAACATTTTTTAAGAAAAAATATTTATTTTTAAAAAAAATTTTTTTTTAAATGTTTTATTCATTTCTAGGAGAGAGAGAGAGATAGCGTGAGCAGGGGAGGGTCAGAGAGAGAGGGAGATACAGACTCTGAAACAGGCTCCAGGCTCTGAACTGGCTGTCAGCACAGAGCCCGACGCGGGGCCTGAACCCACGAACCGCAAGATCATGACCTAAGCGAAAGTCGGACGCTTAACCGACTAAGCCACCCAGGTGCCCCTAAGAAAAAATATTTATAATGTCCATTACTGACCTACATATTTACCATTTCTGTTGTTCTTTTTTTTTTTTTTCCCTATTGATTCATTACTGATTAGTACCATTTCCTTTCAGCCAGAAGGGCTGTCTTTAGTATTTCTTGCAAGGCAAACCTGCTAACAGTGAATTCTCTCAGTTTTTATCTGGGAATGTCTTTATTTTGCTTTCAGTCTTAAAGTATATATTTTTTTAAATAACATCTTTATTGATACATAATTCATATGCCATAAAATGCACCCTTGTAAAATATACAATTCAATAGGGTTTAGTATATTCACAAAATTGTGCAACCATCACCACTATCTAATATCAGAACATTTTCATCACCCCAGAAAGAAACCCTACGCCCATTAGCAGTCACCTCTGGCAACTGTTTATCTCCTTTCTGTTTCTGTAATTTTTTTATTCTAGATGTTTCATATAAATTGAATTGTATAATATGTGGCCTTTTGTGACTGGCTTTTTTCACTTAGCATGTTTGAAGGATACTTTCCCTGGACATGGAATTATTAGTTGATAGCTCTGATCTTTCTCACTACTTTGAATACATCGTTCCACTGCCCTCTGGCTTTCATTGTTACAGATGAGAAGTAAATCATTAATCAGGTTATTCCACTGTACATGATGTGTCATTATTCTCTTACTGCTTCAAAGAGTTTCTGTCTTTATCTTTCAATACTTTGATGTATCTGGGTCTTGGTATTTATCCTATTTTGAGTGCCTTGAGACCTTTAACTGTATGGATTAATATTTTTCTTTGATGAAATATGGGAAGTTCTCAGACATTGTTTCTTCAAATATGGTTTTTTTTTCGTCTATTCCTTTCTCTCCTTCCAAGATTCCCCATATATATTTGTTTGGTATGTTTGATGTATCCCACATGTATCTGAAACTCTGTTTATTATCCTTCAATTTTCTTTCTAACACCACATCATCAATACCATTACTTTTGTTTTCTTCATGCCTTTTTTGTATAATAAAATCTGAGCTTTTTCAGACCATCAACAGTATGGATTCACAAAAAAGAAGTACTGAAGCTAACTAACCTTAACAGGGCTAATATCCAATTCATTATTATAGACCACCCTGCTTGTTAGACTACACTGCCTAAACGGTCTGACCCACTGGTAAATTATGTCCAGCTTGCTTTTACTAGGATCTTTTGTTTACTGCTTTCTAACTATAGCTATACCTAGAAATCAACTACCATGCTAAGCAGAGTCCTAAATAGGTTAAAACTCTCTCTGAGAGGCAACTTCAGACAATTAATGAATTTCTGTGGAGCTGAGTTCAGATTCTAAGGCCCAAAGAATAGCAAGTCATGGGGCACCTGGGTGGCTCAGTCAGTTAAGCGTCCAACTCTATATTTCAACTGAGGTCATGATCTCACAGTTTGTGGGTTTGAGCCCCACATTGAGCTCCATGCTGGAAGTGTGGAGCCTGCTTGGGATTCTCTCCCTCCCTCTCTCTGCCCCTCCCTAGCTTGCTCTCTCTCTATCAAAGTACATAAATAAACTAAAAAAAAAAAAGAAAGGAATAGTAAGTCATTATAAATTAGCAGTGTTCACCATTAATTGGAATATCAGAGATGGTTTAGTCATGAAGTGACCAGCTATTCTGGCCCTAAGTATCCTAAGGCAACTTAAGGCACATTAAGTCACCCAAAGATGATTGTAACTTGAACTGAGGTATCATGATCATTTTCTCCCCCAAATACTACTTCCCCTAAATTCTATAAGTTTATGAATTAATCTTGCTTTCCTACGCCAGCTCTCTCTGCCCATACTTCATTGACCCTGTGAAAATCAGCCCTATGCTAGATCTCTTAGTCTCTGCCCCATACATCTTCTAGTTGGCTACAATATGGATACAACTTCAATCCTGCCAATCATGTCTTATCATAAGATAGGGAAGACAGAAATGCAGTGAAGACCTTATTTCTTTTTGGCTATTATCTATTGTTACTGTCAAGAAATGTCATGGAGGGGCGCCTGGGTGGCTCAGTCAGTTAAGCATCCGACTTCGGCTCAGGTCATGGTCTCACGGTTAGTGGGTTCAAGCCCCGCGTCGGGCCCTGTGTTGACAGCTAGCTCAGAGCCTGGAGCCTGCTTTGGATTCTGTGTCTCCCTCTCTCTCTGACCCTCCTCTCCTCATGCTGTCTCTCTCAGAAATAAATAAAACATTTTAAAAATTTTTTTAGGGCGCCTGGGTGGCTTAGTCGGTTAAGTGTCCGACTTTCGCCCAGGTCACGATCTCACGGTTCGTGGGTTCGAACCCCGCGTCGGGCTCTGTGCTGGCTGCCAGCTCAGAGCCTGGAGCCTGTTTCAGTCTGTGACTCCCTCTCTCTCTGACCCTCCCCTGCTCACGCTGTCTCTCTCTCTCCTATAAATAAATAAAAAAATATTAAAAAAAAAATAAAAAAATAAAAAAATAAAAATTTTTTTAAAAAAAGGAAATGTCATAGAGGGATGCCTGGGTGTCTCAGTCGGTTGGGTGGCTGACCTTTTTGGCTCAGGTCATGATCCCAGTGTCATGGGATCGAGCCCCATGTCAGGCTTTGTGCTGAGTATGGAGCCTGTTAAGTCAGTCTCTCTCTCTCTCTCTCTCTCTCTCTCTCTCTCTCTCTCTCTCTGTCCCCCCCCACATCCCTCCCTCTCCCTCTGTCCCTCTCCCCCCTCGTGCTCCCTCTCCCTCTCTCTAAAATAGAAAAAAGAAAGAAAGAAAGAAAGAAAGAAAAGTCATGGAATTATGAGATCATCCTACATCAGCGTTCCAGCATCTTTTATCCAGCTTCATAGGCTGAGAATACAGGGTCATTGACAATAGAAACTTCTTACTTCCAGCAGAGCTGTGATGGAAACCTCAGAAACTACAACTCTTCTGTTGAAACAGTCATATATTGTTCCTAGAGACATTTGTGGAAGCCCAACCTAGTAACTTGAGCCTGTCCAAAGATTTTTTTTTTAGGTTTACTTATTTATTTTGAGAGAGAGAGAAAGCACGAGTGGGGGAGGGACAGAGAAAGAGGAGAAGAGAGAGAATCCCAAATAGGCTCCCTGCTGTTGGCATAGAGCCCAATGCGAAGCTTGAGCTCACCAACTGTGAGATCATGACCTGAGGTTGGACACTTAACCAACTGAGCTACCCAGGCACCCCACCAGTAGTTTTCTAAGCATCGGATTTCTTATATCAAACCTGACCTATTCTGGAGAGATAGTCGGTAGTTAGATTAGAGTTGTGTAGATATTTGTGCAACAGAGATGCGCATTCAAGCCACCTTCTCAGAATTCTGATAATTTATAAAGTTCTTTTTCCCAGTGTGGACCTTAGCTTCCTCCAACCTTGTGAACCTCTCGTGGTTTTTGTGGGTCAGGAATTTAGGAAAGACTTGGCTAGAACATTCTTTCTCAGGGTTTGAAGGGCTCTAAGACTATCCCAGGACTTCCTTCCTTTTCTATCTACACTAGGGATTCTTTTCTAGCCCATAGCCTAAAGTATGATTGATATATTGACAGTTCTTTTTTTTTTTTTAATGTTTTATTCTAGGAGAGAGAGAGAGATAGCGTGAGCAGGGGAGGGTCAGAGAGAGAGGGAGTCACAGACTCCGAAACAGGCTCCAGGCTCTGAGCTGGCAGTCAGCACAGAGCCTGACGCGGGGCTCGAACCCACGAACTGCAAGATCATGACCTAAGCGAAAGTCAGACGCTTAGCTGACTAAGCCACCCAGGCGCCCCAACAGTTCTCAACTTATATTTCCAGTTCTGACCTCTCCCTTGTGCTCCAGACTTGAATCTCCAACTGACTACTTGATACCTCTGTGCATATATCTGATAGACCACTCATGTTTCACATAGCCAAAGAAAAGTCTTAAATTCTCCTCCAAGGCTGTCTTCCAGTTTTCATCTCATCTGTTTAGTTGCTCAAGTTCAAAACTTAGGCGTTACCCTTGACTCTTTCTTCATCCCCCACATCAAATGAAAGAAATTGTGTATCAGATCTACTTCTAGAATGTAATTCCAAATCCATGCCTTTTTCTGTCTCCATTGCCAACCCCCATTGTCATCCCCATACAGTCTACTGACAGAATGAACAGAGTAATCTTTTCAAAACATAAGCCAGATCTTGTTGCCTGTCATTGCACTGAAAACAAAATCCATGGTTCAAATTACAGCTTCTGAGGCCTTGTATTCAGGCAACATGATGTTGTAAGCCTCACACTGCCTCTCCAACTTTATTTCCTACAGCTTTTGTCTTATTTACCATACTCTTGCCACATTGACCTCTTCTCCATTCCTTGAATATGACAAACTCATCCCTGCCTCAGAGATTTGACACTGCCTTAGGCTGCAACACTGCTTCCCCCAGACATCCTTATGGCTGATGGCTGCTAAGATGGTCTTCATTGACTGTATTGCCCCCATCATTCTCTAGCACTTATTCTGTTTTCATAGCATTTCTCCCTGTCACTATTTTGCTTTTTTTTTACTTTGTGCTGTACCTTGTTGATATGGCCTCAGTGCTGGCACATAAAAGGTATTCTGAATATATATTTGTGGACTGTGTAGATATATACTTTAAGCCGGAGAGGTGCATTTCATTCATTCAGCAGGTGTTTACCAAGCTCCTGCTATGGGCCAGATATCATACTAGATACTGTGAATAAACAACATGGTCTCTGCCCTGTCTAGTCTTTGTTGTTGTTGTTGTTGTTGTTTTATGTTTTTATTTATTTCTAGGAGAGAGAGAGAGAGACAGCGTGAGCAGGGGAGGGTCAGAGAGAGAGGGAGTCACAGACTGAAACAGGCTCCAGGCTCTGAGCTGGCAGTCAGCACAGAGCCCGACGCGGGGCTTGAACCCACGAACCGCGTGATCATGACCTAAGCGAAAGTCGGACGCTTAACCGACTAAGCCACCCAGGCGCCCCTGCCCTGTCTAGTCTTTGGAAGTCAGAATCTGAATATCTTTGACAAAGAATTTCATCAGGACGCCTAGGTAACTCAGTCAGATAAGCGTTGGACTTTGGCTCAGGTCATGATCTCATGGTTCGTGGGTTTGAGCCCTATATCGGGCTGTCTTCTGTCAGCGTGGAACCTGCTTCAGATCCTGCTCTCTCTCTCTCTGTCTCTCTCTCTCTCTCTCTCTCTCAAAAATAAATAAACATTGATACATTATTTTAAAAAAAGAAATAAATTTAAAACAATAAAAGAATTTCATCTTCTTTAATTAAAAGCAAAAAGAAATCCAGCATCTCCAGGTCAGGACTCTGACTCCTGGCTACCATCTCCCCCTTGTGGGCTTTGCAATCTTTTTTTATTTTTTTTTAAGTTTATTTATTTATTTTGAGAGAGAGAAAGGGAGAGAGAATCCCAAGCAGACTTCACGCTGTCAGCACAGATCTGACACAGGGCTCGATCTCAGGAACTGTGAAATCATGACCTGAGCCAAAATTAAGAGTTGGACACTCAACCAACTGAGCCACCCAGGTGCCCTGGGCTTTGCATTCTGAGTAGCCTCTCATCCTTCCTTTAAAATAAAAGTTCTTTTAAAACAAAAGACATCTGGGTGATTCAGTCAGTTAAGCATCCGAGCTTTGATACCAGCTTAGGTCTTGATCTCAGGTTTGTGGGTTCAAGCATCGAATTTGGCTCCACACCCAGTGTGGGGCCTACTTAAAAATTAATTAATTAATTTTTAATTAATTAATTAATTAAAACTCTGGCCCAGATCTGTTCACAGATCCACTTTGGTTTCTCTGACCCAGATGAGGCAGGCAAGGTCTTTCACAAAAGTTTACCAATCACCGTAGGAGAAAAATGTGGAAATAAACAGAGATTCTAAGGGTCAGAAAAACAGCCAGACAACAGCCTTCCTGCTCAAAAGGGCTGACATAGATAAGCTTTAGATACTGTAGAGAAAGTCACCTCAAAAGTTTCCTACCAAGAAAGAACCTCCCTCCAGGGCATCTTGACCATGTTTTGCTCCAAAGTAGAAAATAAAAAACATGGGCTTGTTGTCCCCTCACAGTTTTCTGAACTCTGCCCCTGCCTCAGATTATTGGTGTCATTATAGAACTCATGCCTTGGTTGAAATTTTCCTTCCTTCTCAAAGGTAAGGCTTAGTTCCCCAGGCCCAATGATTAAGAACAAGCTAATATGGGGATGACAGGGTGGCTCAGTTGGTTGAGCATATGACTCTTGGTTTTGGCTAGGGTCATAATCTCGCAGTTTCTCTCTCTCCCTCCCCTTCTCTGCCCTTCCCCCACTCATGTTCTCTTTTTCTCTCTCTCTCTCCCCTCTTTCTCACCCTCCCTCCCTTTCTTTCTCTCTCTCCCTTCTCCTCCCTCCCACCCTCTCCTTCCCTCTCTTCCTTTTCTCTCTCAAAATAAATAAACTTAAATTTAAAAAGAACAGGTTAATATCATAGGTTCCTACAGCGTAGAACTTGTGTAATATGTTAGGTGATTTTTAGATGTTTCAAAGTCAGATCAAGAACACTGAGAAAAATTTTAACACATATCAAGTTGTAGAATAAAAAATATTCTGGAGGGGCACCTGGGTGGCTCAGTTAAGCGTCCGACTTTAGCTCAGGTCATGATCTTGAGGTTCAGGAGTTTAGTGCTGCATTGGGCTCTGTACTGACAGCCCAGAGCCTGGATCCTGCTTCAGATTCTGTCTCCCTCTCTGCCCCTCCCCCACTCATACCCTTCTCTCTCTCTCTCTCTCCCAAAAAAATAAACAAACATTAAAAAAAAAAAAACTTTAAAAAAAAAGAAATATCCTGGAACGTCTGGCTGACTTAGTTGGTGAAGCATGCAAATTTTGATCTTGGGCTTGTGAGTTCAAGCCCCATGTCAGGCATAAAGATTATCTAAAATAAAATCTTTAAAAAAAAAAAAAAAAAATACTTCACAGGTGCAACATACAAAATAATTAATTTGCTTAAAACCACCAGACCCAAAAAAGAATTTGACATGTAATTGACAGTGAGCACGTACTAAGCCAAACATTGCACTGCTTTATATGGAACAGCCACAAGGAGAATACATTCTGTGAGATACAAGTTATCAGTACAGTAGTTCCCTTTATTCATGGGGGATATATTCCAGGACCCCTACTGAATTCCTAAAGCCACAGATGGTACCAAAACCTATATATACAATGTTTTTTTATATATACATACATACCTATGATAAAGTTTAATTTAGAAGTTAGGCACAGTAAGATTGACAACAATAACTATTAATAAAATAAGAACAATTATAACAATATACTGTACTAAAATTCATGTGAATGTGGTATCTCTGTTTCTCTCTCAAACTTACTGTACTTGCCCTGTGGTAATATGAAATGATAAAATGCCTATATGGTGAGATAAAGTGAGGTGAATAGCATAAGCATTGTGCCATAGCATTATGTCAATAGCATACAATTGACCTTCTGAAGATATGTAAGAACGAAGATCATCTGCTTCCAGACTACAGTTGGCCGTGGGTAACTGAAATCACAGAAAGTGAAACTGTAGATGAGGGAGGACTTCTGTACCCCCATTTTAAACCAAGGAAAACCACAGGTGGAGATTAAGTAATTTCTATAAAATCACACAGTGACAATAACTGATAGCAGCAGAATTTGAACCCAAGTCAGCATGCCTGGGGAACCCAAGACCCTAACCATGATTTGTACCATACACATTTAACTGGTATTAGATTATAGTTTATGTTTACTGTATAATACCAGGATTAATTTACCTTTTCTCCTGAAGGTAAAAGATCATCCAGCAGCATCTTCTAATTGATACTTATCCTCCAAAATTACTTTTCAAATCTTCTGATTTATTCAAAAGAAACCAATTTTTATGTTTCCTTAATAAACAAACTCACATTATTTCCATAAAAAAGAATGTTCTGGGGCNCCAACACTTGATTTTGGTTTGTGACTTTGAGCCCCACATGGGGTGTAGAGATTACATAAAAATAAAATATTTAAAAAACAAAATACAATAAAATAAATAGAAATATCAGAAAATGCTATTGATCTTCTAGTGGAATAAATTTGGGAGTGGCTTTACTTTTAATTCCACAGAAAATGTTCACAAATAATAAAAAGAAAATTTATTATTACAATTTTTAAACAAATGAAAAAATGATTCCCTTTTCAAGTCTTTCAATCTTTCTTTTTTTTTTTTTTTTTTTTTTTTTTTTTTTTTTTTTTTTTTTTAATGTTTTATTTATTTCTAGGAGAGAGACAGCATGAGTAGGGGAGGGTCAGAGAGAGAGGGAGTCACAGACTCTGAAACAGGCTCCAGGCTCTGAGCTGGCAGTCAGCACAGAGCCCGACGCGGGGCTCGAACCCACGAACCGTGAGATCATGACCTAAGCGAAAGTCGGAAGCTTAACCAACTAAGCCACCCAGGCGCCCCTCAAGTCTTTCAATCTTTCTATCTGGGAAAAAGTCTCAGGTGCTGCCGTGTCTTAACACCTCTCTTCATAGTTGCTGCTCTCTTACTCTTTTCAGGGAGAGCTCCAAGATTCTGTCACCAGTGTCTGGCTAGAATTATTTCATTTTTATTGGTATCTATTTTAAGTTTATGATCTAAAGATTCCTTTTTTTGAAAGAAGAAAAAAAACAGCAGAGGAGAGGCACAGAGAGGAGAGAGAGAATCTCAAGCAGGCTTCATTCTGAGCCCTGACACTGGGCTCCGTTCCACAACCGTGGGATCATAACCTGAGCCATGATCAAGAGTCATATGCTTAGCCAACTGAACCACCCAGGCACCCTTAAAGATTCCTTTGTAAAAGAATTTATAGCATGGTGATTATACTTAATAATGCTGTATTGTATATTCGAAAGTTGCTAAGAGAGTAAATCTGAAAAGTTCTCATCACAAGAAAAGGATTTATGGCTATGTATGGTGACTATAAATAGATGTTAACTAGATCTATCATGGTGACCATTTTATAATATATACAAATATCAAATCATTACATTATACACCTGAAACTAATATAATGTCATATGTCAATTATACATCAAAAAAATTTACTTAGTAAAGAAAATTGTCTTAGACAAGATTGTAAAATAAGTAATTATGTAAATGATGTGAGAACATAGCATGGGTCATGAAAACATAGGGGAGGGGTGACAAAAATTTGCCGAGATATGCTGGTATGGTATTCCATTACTCAATGCCTGTGTCTGAGACAGGGTTCAAAGACAGCACTGTTGAAGCAGGTTTTTAACTCAAAAGATTTTTTTATTTTCCTCTCTGTAGTGGAGCACATGATCCAGAAGAACCAGTGTCTCTTTACCAATACTCAGTGTAAGGTTTGCTGCGCCTTGCTCATTTCTGAGTCCCAGAAGCTGGCACACTACCAGGTATGCCACTGTACTTTTAAATACTTTACTCCTCCTGGGGCACCTGGGTGGCTTAGTCGGTTAAGCGTCTGACTTTCGCTTAGGTCATGATCTCGCGGTTCGTGGGTTCGAGCCCGCGTCGGGCTCTGTGCTGACTGCCAGCTCAGAGCCTGGAGCCTATTTCAGAGTCTGTATCTCCCTCTCTCTCTGACCCTCCCCTGCTCATGCTGTCTCTCTCTCTCTCTCTAGAAATAAAAATAAATAAATAAATAAATAAATACTTTACTCCTCCCCACCAAAAAAAGAAAAACTTTACTTTCCACACTCTGTTCAAAGCCCTCACTTCCTTCTTAGCCACCCAGACATCACCTTCATGCATGTTGACTGTGACTTGAAGGTTGACTTAATTTTTTGTATCTCATTTCTCCCATCCAAATTAGGATCATTATACTTACATCTTCCTTCTCAACTTCATACAGTAGAAAGTATGCACTTTGGCTTTAAATAGACCTGAGTTAGAATCACAGCTCTGCTGCTCATCTTGGGCAAGAAACCTTACCATCTTTACCTTTAGTTTCCTTATCAGTACAATAGAGATGATGATAATTTTCTCATAGATTGCTGTGAAGATTAGATTTGATAGCATTTAAGTGCCTTGAACACAATAAACTAGGAACTCAATAAACTCAATAAACTAGGTTTCTTCCCCCACCCTCTCCTCAAAATTTTAGTGAGGATGAATCAAATGAAAATCGAGTATTTTTGAGTGCCTTATTAGATATGAAATGGCATTTGGCTATCTTTGATCTTTTTCCTGGGTTCTTGCAGAGCAAAAAACATGCCAACAAAGTGAAGAGATACCTAGCAATCCATGGAATGGAGACATTAAAGGGGGAAACGAAGAAGCTAGACTCAGATCAGGTAATCCAGCTGCCGTGTTGAGACCGCTCGCTTCCTGATGAGGCCAGCTGGCAGGTTGGTGTGGTGAAAAGAATGTGGGCTTTGAGCAGACTTAATTGGCTTCAAATCCTGGCCATGTTGTGTGACTTGGACAAGTCTTGTTACTTCTCTGAGCCTTGATTTCTTCCTCCATAAAAATGAGGATGTTAATATCAACATTTTAGGATTTTTCCAAACTAAAATGAAGGAAGATTTATCAGAAGCACCAAACACATAGTAGCACCTCAGTAGATGGAGCCATTGTTATGCATTACCACCCACTGGTTTATTGAAGCGGACAGGAAGCTGCTTATTTACTACACAAGGAGAAAAAGTGGAAGGAAGCCAGGCTGCTTGCTTTCTTGAAATGGGAGGGAAAGAGCTGAGTTTAACACTTGAATGTTTTGAATAAACAAGTGGGAGAAACACCTTTCCAAATACCTGTTCTGATTGAAATGTAAATGCATTTGCTCTTTGGCTTAGAAATACTGAGAGAATTATGTTGAATCAATCCTAATCCCTCAGGGTTACCATTATTTTTGTTTCATGGGAGGTTGTTCAAATGTCATGGGATGAGAAGTAGCAGACTAGGGCCCTATACTAGCTCTGCAACTTACTGATTTGGTGACTTTGGGCAAATCACTTAACCTCTCTACTTTATCCATAAAATGAAGATAATAATTCCTACCTTTTAAGGGTATTGTGAAGTAAAATTACAATTCTTTGTGGATGCTCAATGAATGAAAATTTATAGATTGCCTCCTAATACAGTGTTCACAAGCTTGAAAAGGCCTTGCTCATCCCTTCTCCAAATTCACTGGGCCCATCCCCTAGTTGCCTTTCTGCTTATGATTTAGAATTTAGAAAGACAAGATCAACTCTGGGACCCTAGACAAGTCACTTTACCTCTTTGTATCTTGATTCCTTCAACTCCCAGGATGGCCCAGTAGTTCAAATGAAGTGACTGACATTCTTCTTCCTCTGCAACAAAGAATTATCTACTCCAAAATGTCACTAATGCCAAGATTGAAAAATGCTCTTAGAATGAATGCTTTGTTCAGAGATCAGACCTCAGAGACAGTCTGGGAGGTCTTAACATAGGCTTGAAATAAATTGTTTTCTGGTATAATCACAATCAACAAATACAATCCAAAATCTGCTTGTTCAACAAATCCTGAGTATCTGTTGTATGCCAGACTCCAGCAGGATGCTAAGGATAGGAAACAAAGATGAGTCCAATGGTCCATACCCAAACACTGTACTTTGGTTCACAGAAAAGTCTCCTAAGCTATGACACTGTCAGTTTGGGTGACAAGTGCTATGATAGAGATCTGTTTAATGTACTCTGGGCATGCAGAGGAGGAACAAGATTAATTATTTTCTTAATACTCACACAAAGCAGCTCAATAATTGTGTACTGAATGATTTTCTTGAGTAAAAGTCTCCCAGAAGAAGTGAAATATATATGGGCCTTGAAGGCTAAGCAATATATGCCAGGCAGGAAAAAAGGAAGATCATTTTTAGGGAGCAGGAATGACCCAAGCAAAGCAAGGAAGTAACAGGGAATAAAGTGAGGAATGGTGAGTAGAGCCTAAAATGAAGTAGCTGGAGAAGGATCCAGAAAGGTAGGTTGGGGTTAGTGTGAAGGGGGCCTTGAATGCCCATTCTTCTATGGGCAATGGGGAACCATGGAAGATTTTCTGCCTGGGCAGTGGCATGATCAGACCTGTGTTCTTTCTCCCAACCAGAAGAGCAGCAGAAGCAAAGACAAGAACCAGTGCTGCCCCATCTGTAACATGACCTTTTCCTCCCCTGTCGTGGCCC
Organism: Crocuta crocuta; assembly: GCF_008692635.1. Classification (NCBI taxonomy): domain Eukaryota; kingdom Metazoa; phylum Chordata; class Mammalia; order Carnivora; family Hyaenidae; genus Crocuta; species Crocuta crocuta. Next base: position 9,933,058 of record NW_027528977.1, on the reverse strand, counting down.
AGTCGCACTACCTGGGGAAGACCCACGCAAAGAACTTAAAGCTGAAGCAGCAATCCACTAAGGTGGAAGGTACTGGTTTTCCTGAGTAGTGCTATATCGGTACCCCTCCCATCCTCAGGGCACCAGCGCCAATGCCCAGAATGCTCACTCGGGCCACAGACTTGGACAGGTCAAACTGCTTTAGAGAGTCTTTAAAAATGCCAAAGTAGACCCTGCTGGATTGAAATGCAGTCTCAGAGTTGTGCTCACCTAACTTCCCTTTTCTTTGGTTACATCAGTTTTTCTCTGTAGAAGCATCTTAGCCCTGAGCTTTTGTCCTGACAAATAATTAAAATCGAGAGTGTCAAAGTCTCCAGGCCTTGCATACCGTGAGAGCATTCTACCTCTTACCTCTCCCACTTAGATGTTTCCCTCCCAGTATCCACCTGCCATTATTACCATGTGTTCCAAGTTGAAAGCTAAATCCTTGTCTTTTTCGTGTGCTCAGGTTATGCCCTGTTCACTTTAATCCTCAAAGCTGCCTGTTCTCCTCACGACTGGGACTTGCTTTTGAAAGCTGAATACTTCAGTGCTGCCACTACTGCCCAGCAAGCCGTGTTTGCAACTGCCATGAATTCATTCCCAGTGCGGTGACTTATAAAATAGTCCCCTTTGTCTTGTCACCACTGGTGCTCAGCCCTCACTTTCATCTCATTAACTCCTGACTTTCTGGGACTTTTTTAACCTCCACTAAGTGCAGTTAGTCAAGAGTGAAAGTTCTTTGATTTTTATGTCATTTTTTTTCTTTGTAATTTTTGCTTCTTTATCTTGGACCAAGAAGTAGACTGACTATACTATTTATAATAACTCTTTTTTATAGTACTGTATTAAGAAAACAAGACAACAATGTTTTGGAAGACTTTGAAGATAAGGTGAAAAATTACTCATAATTATACCCTCTTAACACACCCAAATCGAGTTATTCATGCTATGAAACAACAGAATATGGACTTTGAAGCCACAGACACACAGGTTTAAATCCTGATGCTGCTATTTACTATCTATATGACTTAACTTCTTTGTGCCTGAGTTTCCTCACCTATAAGATGTTAATAATAGTATCTATAGGTTGTAAGGATGAAATATATATAAGGAACCTAGGACATAAGAGATGCTCAGTAAATGACAGCTGCTATCATTAGTATTATCACCATCATCAAGATAGCCCACAAATGGAATCCTCTTATAAATGAAATATTTGGTCAGGCATCCACCACATGGAGAATGTCATTGACCTTGCTTATGGTTTGTTCATCATTAAGTTATACTAGTACTAATTGCTTTTGTTTAAAGTCAGTGTTGGGGGTGCCTGGCTGGCTCAGTTAGTGAAACATATGACTCTTGATCTTGGGGTCATGAGTTCGAGCCCTATGTTGTGTGTAGAATTACTAAAAAAATAAATAAACTTAATAAAGTCAGTTTCATGGTACCAAAATGATTAAAACATTAGGCCAAGGGAAAATAGCTTAAGAACAGAACTTTATAAGGTTATTTATTTTATATGGATTGATTTTTTCCATAAATGGGAAATTTCCCTGGAATATGCCAGGTCCCAAAGATTCCATACTTAAGAGGTTATTTTCCGTATTCATTTTCAGCCTTTGCCACATACAGATACGTTTTTATATGGTTGTAATCATAGTCCAAGTACCATTTGTATCCTGCTTTTACTTTCCATTGAATTTTGTAGTTGAAGCACATTTCCATGTTTTTACATGAGTTTATAACTATATTTATGAAATTAAACACTTTTCTAATGTGAAAGTAATAGCATGTTGTAGAAAATATGGAAAATATAGATATATGGAAAGAAAAAGTACTCATAATCTTGCCATTCAGAGATAACCACTGTTAATATTTTGGAGTATTGTTTCTCCTGTAATCTTTTTTCTGTGTATGTGTGTATAGTTTTATGTATGTACAGGTTAAATCCATATATATGTGCATATAGACATAGAATACTTTAAATAACCTTATCATATTTATAAAAAATGGTGCATACTCATTATGAATAATTCTAGCTGAAACTATGCAAAAAAGTGCAAAGAAGAAAGTAAAATATCACCCAAATCCTACCACAGAGAAACACTGTTAATATATTAGTGATATTTCAAAATACTAGTAACCACATATGATTTTGCCTATATCTTTTAACAATGATAAGATCATTTTGTAATTTTCTTTTATATTCTCTCTGTTTAATATAACATTTGTATTTCCCCATGTTAAAAACTTTTTCATAAACATTTTAATGACTTTGTAATATCCCGTCATAACACCATTCCTCTAATGAGGAAAATTTTCCCCTTTCCCATTTTTGATATTTATAAATAACAGTACAGCAAACATCCCTGTAGAATAGTCTTTCCATATTTCAGGCTATCTCCTGAGAGAAGACACCCATAGTTATTTTTTGGATGTCCATGAAGCGATTCCTGCAACTTAACCATTCACCTCTGATGCTTTAGTATCTTTTAAAGTATGGCCTTTTATGACCATGATCATAAAAAATGGTCTTAATGACCATTATTGTCTCTTTTCTGATGTCAGAGATCTACATTCATTGTAGAAAAGTTGGATAATACTGAAAAGCACCCTTTTACTATATGCTTTTGACCTTTTTTTCCATGCATCACCATATTTGTTTGTTTTACAAAATTGAGGACATAAGAAACAGATTGCTGTATAACCTGCTTTCTTTTTAACATAACACCACATATTGAATGTTTTCTCATACTATCAAATATTCTACTTTTCAAGTGACTTTGTGAGACAGTGGCCAGGGAAAGTCAGTGGTCAGGGAAATTGAGATTCATTGTGGGGAAGCCAGCATATTTCCTCTGCCTTGCTCAAAAGTTTCAAAACTTTCCTCATTGAAGTGGTCCACAGATGAACAAGCATCTGAGCCATCTGTATGTGTGCTGCTGAGCCCCACTTCTCTTCCACCATTGGTGGGGGGTCTAGTCCACATTTTTAAAGCAGTGGTTACTGGGTTGACACCATTCTATCCACATGGACTCATTAGTGAGTCTTGGCATCCACTTTATGAAGCAGCAGTATGGCCTGCCATGAGTATCAGGACATTTGTTGACCCACAGGGGACTCATAACAGATTCTGATTACCTGAGTTCATTGACCAGAGCCAGGGATGTTTTCTGAAGGTGAAAGCATGAACTATAGCCCTCAGTTTCCCTACCACACTCTGGCAGCCTGGAATAGTGAAGAGGGCATAGTATTTAGGGTCACACAGATGGGTTCACTCACTAGCAGGGTGATCTCCGGCAAGTCACATTACCATTCTGAGCCTTGGTTTTTCTCTATAATGTGGCAAATTGATACTTATCTAATGGGGTATTTCTGAGGACCAAAGGAGGAAATATATGTACAAAGCATGTAACTAAACGTCAGTGTCCTCCTCTCTCTGTCTCCTACTCAGCCTGAAAAACAGTATAACCCAAAAGGCCTCCCTAGTACAGTTACCTTTTTTAAATGACCCTCCCAGTCCTCAGGCCCTCAAATAGCTACATCTGTGCATTGGCCCCCAGCTCTGTAACTAGGGTACTTTGAGGATGGGAATAAAACACCCAAGTTTTTTGTCCCACTTGCTGTGAAGCTCTGGAGAATTCTAAGGGATAAAGAAGCTCTGGAGAATTCTAAGGGATAAAAGGACTACAAACACATACGCTGCTAGACTGTCATAATTTGACAACTTGACAGCAGAAATGCAGAGCCTCCTCAGAACATGAGGAAATCAGGATTCATGTGCCTAAAGTAGTGAAAGCTGCTGACCTAAGTAGCTGGTCTTTGCGCTCCCCCAAATCTTGCCAGTTTTCCCAATTAGAAAAGGCTTTCACTGTGTGATTCACACAGGCAGTGCTACATCTGCACGTGTGACTGGTGGCCCAGCCTTTCTTCCCATTCAGCATACTCGAAAGCTTGGCACCTTCTGGGTCTTTTTTCATTGTTTCTGTTTGAACTCTCTCACCGCAGCTCTGTCGAAACGCCTTACAAACCCTTTCCTTGTGGCCTCCACCTTAGCCTTGCACCAGAATAGAGAAATGATAGACCCAGACAAGTTCTGCAGCCTCTGCCATGCGACTTTCAACGACCCTGTCATGGCTCAACAACATTATGTGGGCAAGAAACACAGGAAACAAGAAACCAAGCTCAAACTCATGGCACACTATGGGCGGCTGGCCGACCCTGCTGTCACTGACTCATCAGGTAAGGGGGCCCAACTCACACTGAGAGCTGGACCAGGGCTTGACCACTCGAGTTCTCTAGACTACCAAGGCTCTCTTTGCCTCCTTATATCTCCTGAAGCAGGCCTTGCAAATTCAAATGCCTGCAGAAACCAGATAGGAAATAAAAATAAGTGAAAGAGCCAAGAAAGAGGGAATATGACTAGCTGAAGAGTACATGCCTCTCCTATTCAGCTCCAGTTAGTTATTACCATATCTTCCAGTTTTTCAAAAGAATCTAGAAAGTCAAATTTGTTTAAAAACTCACCTCATTTTGGGGGCACCTGAAGGGCTCAGTCGGTTAAGTGTCTGACTTTGGCTCAGGTCATGATCTCACGGTTCCTGAGTTCAAGTCCCACATTGGGCTCTGTGCTGACAGCTCAGAGCCTGTAGCCTACTTCGGATTCTGTGTCTCCCTCTCTCTCTCATTCTGCCCTTCCTCTGCTCACACTCTGTCTCTCTCTCAAAAATAAATATTTTTAAAATTTTTTTAAATTTATTTTAATGTTTTTATTTCTGAGAGAGAGAGAGACAGCATGAATGGGGGAGGGTCAGAGAGAGAGAGACACAGAATCTGAAACAGGCTTCAGGCTCTGAGCTAGCTGTCAGCACAGAGCCCGACTCAGGGCTCGAACCCACAAACTGTGGGATCATGACCTGAGCCGAAGTCAGACGCTTAACCGACTGAGCCACCCAGGCGCCCCTTAAAAATTTTTTTTAAAAAAGAATTCCCGTAATTTTTAGGGGTGCCTTGCTGGCTCAGTCAGTAGAGTATGCAATTCTTGGTCTCAGGGCTGTGAGTTCAAACCCCGTGTTGGATATAGAGATTACTTAAAAATAAAATCTTAAAAGAAAAAAACTTCCCCTCAGTTTTAAATGTGCTACTAAATTTAAAAAATGTTAAACCCTGTATGAGTCAAATCTGTCTGCAAGCCACATTTGGGCCAAGGGCTGCCAGTTTGCAACCTCTGATTTAAGCTCCCTGTCATCCACATGCCTTGTGTGAAGGCTCTCAGCAGCCTCTGCCAGCTATTAGAGTGTCCTCAGGGCCCCTTACTTCTCAGCAGTTGAGGCCTGCCTATATCCCTGTGATAGTGTGGTGAAGAACACCACTCTGACTCAGAGAACATTAGCTTTTCCCTGGCTTCTAGATGCCAGTCACCGTCACAGGAGTAAGCATTCGTGAAGAGTTAGGAGCCCTTCCCATCATATTAACTACTTGGGGCTTATAGTAAGAGTGGGGGAGGGGGGATTGTTATTTTCTCTTTCATTCAGTCAGTAAATATTTATTGAGCACCTACCGTGTACCCTCATTAGGGTACAGTAGTGACCAAGACTGACACAGTGCCTATCTTGTGGAACCTACATGAGCATTCATATGAGTCCTCAAGGTTTCCACTCGGGCCATGGAGATACAGCACCAGACAGTCAACACTTGAGGCCCCCATGGCATCCAAGTACACACAACTTGGCCTCAGGGAACCTGCCGCTCGGCGTCTTCTGTGCTCTTGCCACAGTCCTGGAAAGGTGAACACCCAGATGCTGTAGGTGTTCCAGACCGCATATAACAAGGGGAGAAAAGCAGCCTTACAACACAGGTTGTCCTTGAACAATACTGACACTGATGAGATGGGTGTGAAATGGTGGCTGTGAAACAAAGGGAGGTCCCTTTATTAGTGTGCCAAGGAGTGCTCTTCCAATGCCACTGAAGGACCCTGCTTTATAAACCTCTGCAAAATTAAGTACTTAGTGTTCGCACATGCATGCAGTGCCTTCGCCTTTGACAGGATCAGCCCCACATGCTGAAGAGTCTGGAAACTTCAGAACCAAGCTCCTCAGAACCTTTCTTCTGTGACCCTCCTATTTTGGCTTGAGACTGATAGAAACAACACAGGATCCAGCTGGCATGACCCAGGTTCTTGTTCAGCTGACCCTTCTTTGCTTCAGCTCCTGGATGTCCTTTATTTGGCCCTGCTCTGGTCATATCCTTATTCTCTCTTGTCCACTACCAGGACTCAGGCACTGCCATGTTTTAATTTTTTTTAATGTTTATTTATCTTTGAGAGAGAGAAAGCATGAGCAGGGGAGGGGCAGAGAGAGAGCGAGACACAGAATCCGAAGCAGGCTCCAGGCTCTGAGATGTCAGCACAGAGCCCAATGCGGGGCTTGAACCCACCAATTGCAAGATCATGACCTGAGTTTAAGTCCGAAGCTTAACTGAGCCACCCAGGTCCTTCCCCTTTTAAAAAATAAGTTGTTTTTAACATTTGTTGTTGCCATGTTTTAGGCTGCTTGTCTTAACTTGTACTCATTCTTTTTTTTTTTTAAAGTTTATTTATTTATTTTGAAAGAGAGAGAAAGTGGGGCGTCTGGGTGGCTCAGTCAGTTGAGTGTCCGACTTCGGCTCAGGTCATGATCTCACGGTTCGTGGGTTCGAGCCCTGCATCGGGCTCTGTGCTGACAGCTTAGAGCCTGGAGCCTGTTTCAGATCCTGTGTCCCTCTTTCGCTCTGCTCCTTCCCTGCTCATTCTCTGTCTCTCTCACTCTCTCAAGGATAAATAAACATTAAAAATTAAAAAAAAAAAAAAAAAGAAAGAAAGAGAAAGTGTGAGTAGGGAAGGGGCAGAGAGAGGGAGAGAGACAATCCCAAGCAGGCTCTGCACTGTCAGCATGGAGCCCAATGCAAGGCTTAAACCCACAAAACATGAGATCGTGACCTTAGCAGAAGTCAGATTCTTAACTGACTGAGCCACCCAGGCACCCCCCGACCCCTTCATTCTATTCTTTTATCTCAAGCCAAACTTGCCTTCCTATATCTACTCCTCCATTTGTCTAAGGCTGATTACCATAATTAATCCTAAAACTGTATCCTAGATCCTTTTTTCTTGATTAAGGCATCTGACTGCTTTACAGATCAGCCAAAATTTTTCATGAAAACCTAGGCAGGGGGCAAGGGCATCACACACCGTTTGATATTAATATATACATTATAATTTAATTCCCACAGCATTCCTAAAAATAGGTATGATCTTTGCATTTCACAGATAAAGAAGTTGAGACTCAGAGTGACTTGCTCAAGGTCATACAGCTGATCGGACCTGATGTTGATAAGTGAGAACATCAATATGTGTCTCTAGCTCTGTCTGGCTCCAAAACTTACTCTCCTTCCTCCTGCCTCCAACTCTGAGTGTACTTGGCAGGAGGTTTCCAACTACAGAACATCAGCAGAGGCACTGAACTCATTCTGACCCCTTTCTTACCCAGAGAGGTGGATGTTGATCCTAGGATATGCAAGCAGCAACTTCAGCTGACTGGGATTCCACCTTAGCAAAGGTTTTAGGCTTGTTAGCAACTGGCCTTTGTTGAAGCTTGTTCATTCATTCAGTCAGTCACTCATCCTATACTTACCTGTGGCTGCTATAGTCCAGACCTTAGGCTAGGTACTCACACATGTAACTGCCGATTTAATCCTCATAGCAGCTCTGCTGTGCAAGTTTGATTCTCCCCATTTTACAAATGAGGTCATTAGGATCAGAAAGATGAGGTGACTTGTCCTGAGTCCCACACTAGGCAGTAGCTGAGCCAGCATTGAAATCCAGGTCAAATTCTGTGTTGGGTCCAGAGAATAGTTTCCATGGGGCTCCTGTCAAAGTGTCTCATGACAAGTAAGGGTCAAATGTGAGATGACCCAGGGTGTCCAGATTTCTCCCCCAAGGAGAAGATGCAATATCTACCAAGCAGATAAAAGACTTGAAGTTTGCTTTGTGTTCCTGGCTCACATTTCTCTATTTATCCAAGAATGTTAAAACTAACCTGCATATCATTCAGGCAGACAGATCCTTCCAACTGTCAGAGCATTCAACACACCCCCAGGTTACTAGAATCCTCTGCTTTACCCCATCACTTTCTCTCCCTGAGGGCCTTGCCTCCTACATAGAACAGGTCTACTTTCTCTGCTCCATGCTGACCCCCCCAATCTCTTCAACCACTATGCATAGGATAGGTTTTCAGGTCTTGTTAAGTTCATATATAGTTAGAGTGGCTGGGTAGCTCAGTTAGTTGAATGTATGACTCTTGATTTCAGCTCAGGTCATGATCCCAAGGTCATGGGATCGAGCCCTGTGTTGGAGCATGGAGCCTTATTAAGATTCTCCCTCTCTTCCTCTGCACCTTTCCCTTTGTGCCCCTCCCCCACTTGGGCGCTCGCTCACTCTTTCTCAAAAAAAAAAAAACAAAAAATTATATATGGTCAAGAAATATTTGCTAAATTCTTACCTAGTATTTGTCAGGCATTGTATATATGATAGTAAACAAGACAGGTGCTGTCCATGTTCTCATGAAGCTTTGAGTTTAGCAGAAAAGACAGGCATTGAGCAAATAACTACAAGTGTGACAAGCTTTCGAAAAGGAAAGAAATGGGACACATGGCTGGCTTAGTTGGCAGAGCACAGAGTTCTTAATCTCAGGGTTGTAAGTTCAAGCCTCACATTAGGTGTAGAGATTACTTAAAAATAAAATCTTAAAAAAAGAAAAGGGAAAGGAAACAACTGGGATAACTTAAATCGGGGAGCAGGGGTCAACAAAGGCTTCCCAGAGTGCAAGGAGGATAATGTTGGGCAAAATGATCCTGGGGAGATGACCAAACATCTAGTCATGGTGTTGTTGGTCATGTGAAGGATTTGGGCCTTTAACCTAAAAGCATTGGGAAGCCAATGACCATTTAAGCATTGTTAGATCATTCTGCTTACAAAGTGGAAAATGGTTTGGAATAGGGAGGAAGATGAGTAGGGAGACCCCAGCCATGAGAGCACTGTAGTGATTCATACTAGAGAGGATGGGAGCGTGGACTAAGTAAGGTAGCAGTGGAGGACATAGAAGTAGATGGATTAAAGAGCTGTGTAGGAAGTAGAATTATCAGGATTTAGGGGCACCTGGGTGGCTTGGTTAAGTATCCAACTCTTGATTTCAGCTCGGGTCATGATGTCACAGTTTGTAAGATCAAGCTCTGCATCCAGCTCCGTGCTCTCAGTGTGGAGCCTGCTTAGAATTTTCTCTCCCTCTCTCTCTCCACCCCTACTTGCATTTCTCCCTCTCTCACTCAAAATAAATAAATGAACTTAAAAAAAAAAAAAGAATTGTTTGGATTTGGCCATCATATGTGAGAGGTGAGGGGTACCTGGCTGGGTCAGTCTGTAGAGCGTGCAATTCTTGATCTCGGGGTTGTGAGTTCAAGCCCTATGTTGAGTGTAAAGATTACATAAAAATAAAATCTTTACCCAAAAAAATGTGGGAAGTAAAGGAAAGGGAATAGTCGAAGATGATAACCAGATTTAGTCTTAAGCAATTAGGTGCATAGCCAGGTTTTGTCAGCTTGAGGCTAACATGCCCATGAGATATCCAAGTAGGCAATTCAATATATAGGTCTAGACCTCAAATGAGAGGTTTGGGTTAGAGATATTGCCATTTTGGTAGGTCAGTAACTGTTAAATATTAGTAGCTTCATGTATTTTAGATGGTAATGAAGGACAGCAGAATGAATGAGACCCCTAGAGACTTTAGAGAGAAGAGCTGAGGGTCTAAGATTAAGCCTTCTGCAAATTCTGGCCATAAATGTCTAAAATGGACCTGAATTCTAACTGCAATCATTTCCCCCTTAAATGCTTTAATGGGGTGTGTCTTTAAAGGAAATACCTGACGATATAAAGGAAATAAATGCAGCTGGGAATGTTGGCTAGCTAACTGGAGTAGAGGAGATCATTGGTGTTCTCAGTAGCTACAGCTGCCATAGAAGGCGGGTGAAAAGATACTTTCCACCTCTTGGCCAGACTGATGCACAGAGCCCATAAGAGTGAAATAATACTAGTAACAAGAGCTCACATTTGTTGAGCACTTACTATGTGTCAAATGTTTTTATTTAAATCATTACAATAACTTTATGAGGTTGATACTAATATTAACCTCATTTTATAGGTAAGGAACCTGAGTCTCAGAGAAGCCCCACTTTTACAAATGAGGAAACCAAATCTCAGAGAGGTTAAGTAACTGGCCTGTGGTCCTACAGGTAAGAAATGATACAGCTGGGATTTGAGCCTAGGTGATCTCACTCCAGAGCTGTGAAACTTAGGATGGCAGATGGTTGGAAAAGTGTCAGAACCAGAGGGCTCTTGAAGTCATGTGTACAGCTGCCTTTCTTGTACAGCTAACATCTGTCATGCTAGAATAAGTACAGCCTTTGTGGTCAGCCAAGCCTGAGTTTCCCACTTACTAACTCTGTGTTCTTATACCTGTGACATTGCCTTATTTTTCTCTATAAAATAATGGTAATGATTTTCCCAGGATCATAATGGGGGCCAAGCAAAATTATATAGCATGCATGGCCTATATCAGGTACTTGGTTAATGATACTGCTTTTTATTTTATAAGTATTATGGCTATAAGTTATGGTACAATTGCCTTACAGTTGCGAAAAGCTGAGGATCAGAAAGGGGAAGGGATTTAGTCAAGATCACATGAAGGGAGAGCCAGGAGTCCAGCTCCATATCTTGGCCATGTGGACAAAGGCCACTTTGTCATTGGATCAGCCCTGGTAGTAAGACAGGGTGTCTGTGAGCCCCAAGGTAGAAAGACTATATTAATTTTCATCGCAGGCATTCTCATTAATTACTGTTATTGCAAGCCTAAGGAGAGTGGCAGTTTCCCAGAGATCTCTCAGTGAAGGGCATCCTTAATGAGGCTACTTAGCACAGTGAAGATAGAAAAGACAGTTACACCAAATGTCACCTCTTTGTTCTGTCAGTCTTTTATTTACTCAACAGACAGCTACTCTGGACCAGGTTCAATGCTGGGACTTGGGGGTACAGAGGGGAATGAGGAGGTTCCCAACTCCAGGAAGCCCATAGGTACACAGCCAGTACCCCCTTGAGCACTGAGGCCCCTGGGATTCTCATCAGGTCCAACCACCTAATCTCACCCCACCATCCATCCTCAGAAGGGCATTTACTGTCAAAAGCAGCAGTCCCCAGGTCCCTTGTTCCTGTATAACTAAGCATCTTGACTCTTATGTGTGTTTCAGCTGGGAAGGGTTACCCCTGCAAGACGTGTAAGATAGTGCTGAACTCCATAGAACAGTATCAAGCTCATGTCAGCGGCTTCAAACACAAGAACCAGTGAGTAATCATCCTTTGAAATTCAAGAGTCTGCAATAAGAATTCAAGGCTTCTAAATCGAAATAGAGCCAGGTACTACTTTGCTAAAATGGAATCCTGGCAGCCTTTTCTCAGTCAACAGAAGATCAGTCAGTTAACAGAAGTATCTCCCATGTAAGTTTTTCTTCCCATCAACTTCTGGACCTGCCACAGCCTTTGGACCTGCCACTGAAGGTTTTAGTAGAGAAACATAGACCCTTTCCTTGGTGGTCTCCTCAAAGTACTTTCCTGCCCTATAGCAGTCTCACTAGGGGAGCTCCCCTCCCTCCAAGCCCATCACTGGCCTAAGAATCCAGTCATTAACTGCCATCAATTCTATGGCTAAAGCTCCCTCTACATGTTATTACCAAATATGACCAGGTTCGTTCATTCATCGATCAGATATTTACTGAACACCCTCTGGGTGGTGGCCAAGACAGATCCAGTCCCAGCTCTTGTGACCTTACATTCTGATGAGAGGAGACAAATAACAAACAAGTAAATAACAAATATTACAGATTCTGATACGGGCTTTGACGGGAGGAGGTAAACAGTCATCTGTTCATGCTGACCTTGAAAATGACTAATACTCTTTGAACGCCTGTTCTGTTGCAGGGCATATGCCAAGCAAATTCTCTCAGGTAATCCACACAACAACCCTAGGAAGAAGGTATTATTATTATTGTTATAGACAGAGGCAACCACCATTCCAAGTGATCCTATGAGACAGAGCCTATAATTCACAATGGGGCTTGCCCAGCTCATAGCATGCTTCTCTAGGGCACCATGCTAACAAGGAGGTTGTGGCACTGTGTGATATGAGGAAGCTAGGGCCCGGATCAGGGGAGTGCTCGTGCAGTTCTGACGCTTTCTCTCAGAAGGGAACTGGGTAGTGTGGATAGCGTGCTACAACACAACTTTCTTAGATGAAAATATCCCTATTTACAGATGAGGAAATTGGGTTTCAGGCAATCAAGTATACTAAACCAATTTCTTTGACTTTAATGGTCGGTTCTGCGTTGCTCACAATGCTGAATCAATTCAAGGTGGTGGAAACAGAACGTTAGACTTAAAATGTCCTTGGTCCTCTCTACTCTGCCTGGTTTCCTCTCCCACACTACAGCAGATCTGAGGACTTGTGAGGCTTCTTTTAGATATGGACTTGAGAAAAGCCCTCACAGTGGGCTCACTCCCATTTCAGCATACCTCCCTTGCAGCTTGAGTGGTGGCAGTTTCAGCATATGACCTGGAGGCAACCAGAGTCCTAGCCTGGGGCTACCCAGTCTTGAAAATGCTAGTGTTTACTGTTTTCTTTCTATGTTTTCAGCTATGTGACTTTGGGTGAGTCAGTAAACCTCTCTGAGCCTCCACTTCCTCTTCTGTAAGATTATAGTTAACAATTTGTTGCATACCTAAATTAATCTCATTTAATTCACAGTAGCAGCTCTGAATTAAGACACACACACCACTTTATGACCGCAGGAAACCTAATGTCAGGTAGGTTAAGTGACTTGCCTGAGCCACTTAGTTACTTGGAATTAGACCCAGAATTCAAACCTTTTGATTCCAAAGTACATTTATTTTGCTCTGCCATTCCATATGGAGCTCATTATCCTCACCTTATGGGATGAACTGAGAGTTAGAGATAATGTATGTGGAGTGCTGGTACCAAAAAGGGAACTATTAGAGGTAAGCTTTCATTCATTCAACAAATATTTATTGAGCACCTATTATGTGTCAGGTCCTATTTGGAGCACTAGGGCTACAGTAGGAGCACTAGTGCTCTTCCCTGATTTTTTGGATCCCTATCTAGTGGTAGTAGCAGATCCTAAACAAATCCATAAACAAATAAGACAATATCAGATATTATTAGGTACCCAGAAAATGGGATAGGGTGACTGGAGAGCCACTTTGATTCAGTGTGAGGGGGAAAATGATCAGTCTGTACTATCCAGATCGTACAGGGCCCTGTAGGCAGAATAAATGGTTTGGTAGTGAAGAGATGTGGGCTGCTGTCCTAAATCAACCACACTTTTAAAAAGCAAAAACAACATAATTATTTAATTTTTAAAATTAAAAAAATAAACAACAATAAAAATCCTACTGGGGTCAGGTAACTTACAATTTCTAATTTAGTTTCCTCATATACGAAATAGGGGTACCATCCACTATCCCCCACCTTGTAGAATTGCCATGATGATGAAATAGGATGCTAGAAGCAAAGCACCCAGCATTGTGCCCAGCATGCAGTGGCCCTCAGTAAAGGATACCTGGCCACCTTATATTCAAGACCCTGGAAGAGCTGTACTATTTTTAGGAAACTACCTGGAGCACCATCATAACCACCACAAACTGACCCTGTGTGTTTATTCCTTCTCAAATTACAGGTCACCAAAAACAATGGCATCACCCCTGGGCCAGATTCCAGTGCAAAGGCAGCCCATTCAGAAAGACCCAGCCACCTTGGAAGATTAAAGGTGTTTCTGTCCAGCACCCCAGGTTGAACCAGCCGTGAGCCAGCTTCCCGTGACCATGGTCAGCCCTTGGCTCCCTCTTCCTCCTTTCTTATACCTGGAGAATACACAGGCCTCAGGCAGGAGTGGGCCACAGATAGCCTCTGATTGGTCCAGGCTAATCCACCCCTGCTCTTCCCCTTTGGAATGAGCCCTCTAGGTCAGGACAAGGGAAGGGAGTGGATCTTGAAAGGACTTGGGGCCTCACAGAATAGTAGTTTGGAGGATGGCCTTTCCCCTTACCCAGCCTCTTTGGGCCACATGTCATGAGCCCCAGGCCTGTCTTTCCTTTGCAGGTCAGTTTTGAGCCAGTCTCTGCGGCTAAAGAACTGTGCTGTCCCTGGGCTCCAGGCAGCTGCAGTGAAACCTGGAGCTTTCACACCAGAGTTCAGCCTAGGTGGGAAAGGGCAGATGGAAGTGGCTGTCCCACGGGAGCTTGGAGCTAATATGACGCACTCCCTTTCCCCAAAAAGTGCAGGCTTTCCTGAGCCTGAGACCAGATGCTGGCCAATTACACAGCTTTCTGCCCACTGTGAAGTCTCCTCCTAGAGCAATGACACAGAGCAGTGCTGTCCTTCCTGCCTCTTCTCCACAGTTCCTGAATGGTGCTAAGGATCTGCATCAGCTGGGGAAAAGCTAGAGTTGGAGAAGGCCTCAGTATCCAGTGGGATTATGAAAACTGCAAGGGGGGCCTTTCCCCCTCCTCCGTCAGAGAGGTGCTCTGACCCAGGGTCATGTGGGAGAGCCCCCACATGCAAGTTCCCTTGATGATTCTGTGCCCTTAAAGGTGAACTATCTCGTGCCAGCCAGCTCAAAGGTCCGTTGCTGCCCCTTGGCTCTACTATCCCTCTCTTTCTCCTCGTGCAGGAGACCAGGTTGCTGTGGTGCTAGCCCTCTTCCATTATCTACCAGGGGACTCCTGGGTACCAGGGAAAGGAAGGAGAGCTGGTGCAGGTTTCTGCAGTGAGGAAACAGATGTTCCCCAGGCCCCAAACCTAGATTTCTCCAACTCTTCTGTGTTTTATGGCCTGGGATTTCACTGGGAGTGGATATTTCCTTGTAGCTTTCAAGCAGGAATTCCAAGGAGTGTCACCATCATAGGACCCCCTTCACTGAGTCAAAGAAGCCCCTTAGCTGCTCTCTTGGCCTCTTCCCCCTCAAACTCCCATTGCCTATCCCTTTGCCTGTGAAATGCCTTTATGTATTGTGTATGGGTGTGTGTGCGCGTGCTTATGCTCTGTCTCTTGATCACTGAAGCATCTAAATAAAGAATTTTTCCCACGAGCCAGACTGCAAATTAACAAACCTGGGATTTGGGGCCATATTACCGTTGGATCTAGTATATGTGTCTTGACCCCTCACCCTCAACCCTCTCAGACTCCCAGGGCTCTAAATACTGATCTAAGAAGGTGGGACCAAGATAAATATCTAAATTACTTGGCAACCTGTGGAAGCCTTCCCGGGTGCCCTAAACTTAATACAACCTCATCCACTTATCCATCTCCCCCTGTCACAGAGGGTCTTATAGGGGTTCTTTAGAAGGTTTAAGCTGAGATCTACTTTGTTTGAGTAGATCATTCTGGCTGTTAGGTGGAGAAGGAATGCAGGGGAGCAGGACAAGAAACAGACAAGGAAGGCAAAATGTAGGTTGTGTCCAGTATGGCTCTCTCTAGGCTAATCCCTTCAGGGCAGAGACCTAGCCCCTTTCATCTCAACTTCTCTAATGTGGAGTGGTGTGTCATGAAGTGTTTGTTGAATGAATGAATGAATGAATGAATATGAGGAAAGATGGCCTTTTCCCTCACAGCTCTTACTCAGCACTAGGTTTGTACCATGGACTTAATAGAGATTCTTGAAGGAAGCTTTTCTATGACCCAGAAATGAGCTAGGGAAGCAGTTAGTGTGACGGCCTCAGGAGTCTTTTGTTCAACCTTAGTTTCAGGCAGACAGCCAGACCTAAGGAAGGTTCCCAGGCAACTTCAGCTCCTACTCTTCACTCAGCAAGCTGTTCTTGGGCACCTGCTTTTGACCAGCAGGGAAAGGCCCTATGCGGCCCCCATGGTGGGTTCTCAGCTTTCAGCTTCCAAAGCCCAGACTGTCTCAGCAATTTCCCTGTAGTCCTTCTAATTATCCGGGATGTTCGAATTAGCCTCATCTATCACACAAGGAAATGAAGGGCAGAGAGTGGGTGGGCCGCCATATCATGAGCTTTGGCCTGCAAGACCTTAGTCTGGATTCAGGAGTCCCTGTTAGCTGTGTGCCCAGCCCAGTTAGTAAGAGGGCACAGGGATGAACACTTTCTTGCTCTTGGGAAGCTCACATCCTGTTAGAGGTCATTATGGCAATGGTCTGAGGGTCCTACAGGGCACAGCAAGAATGCCCAGGATGCAGGTCCTAACTCACCTCAGGGTATGAAAAAGCTGGAGAGGTTGGGAAACTTGCATTTGATCTGCATGATAGCCTTCTGAGGTAGGTAATGATACTCCTTTTCATAGAAAAGGGTCAAAGTGGTGTAGTATTTTGCCCAACGTCCTGCCACTAAGAAGCAACAAAATGGAGAGTAGAATCCAGTTATCTAGATTCCTAGTCCAGAACCCTTTCCATAAAGGACCAGAATCCTTCCCATATAACCCCTGGGCATGCCTCACCCACCTTCTGGCAGGGCCATGGGCTCATAGAAGAAGCAGCCACAAAATAGATTGGACAGGGGTCAGTGGTTACTTTTTATTCCAAGCTCCCCCATAGTTCTCATAATTTTATCCAAGATTCCCAGTGTATTACACTCCAGTGTATAACTGTAAGAAACTGAAATCAAAGTGGTTAGCTAAACAAGGAAGTGTATTGATTCACCTAATGAAAAATTTCAGTACAGATATGGCTAGATCCAGGTTCTGACTCATGTCATCAGGAAGAATTTAATCTCACTCTGCTTTCCTCTGTGTGGCCTCTTTCTCAGGCCAGCTCCCCCCAGAAGGCAGCAAGATGGCCACTGGCAGCTCCAGGCTTGTCTCCTGTTGGAGAGGCAGCTCCGTTGGAAAGATCTTCTTTCCTACTAGTTCCAACAAAAAATTCTGGGATTCATTCATTAACCAGCTTGGCCCTGTTCCTATTCTTAAATCAATCACTGCAACTAGGCTCCTGATTTGGGGACTGAGAAAGAGTGAGCTCCACCTAAAACATTTGACTGAAAGAGAAAAGAGGAAAGTATGGGGCTCCTTCCAGATTAAGGGAGAAGAATGGATGTGGGTGGGTAAAAATAACTTAGCCATACCCAGAAATTGTCTGGATTTGAAATACCACTTTTTCCCTAACTTCTTGAGATTTAGTAATGTGCTCCAATTTTTAGAGCACAACTTGATGAATCCTTACATGTATGTGTACATCTGAGCAGTCACCCTCCACATCAAGATACAGAACGTTGCCAGCTCCCCAGAAGTTTCCTTTGTTCCCCTTCCTAGTTATTATCTCCCAGAAGTAAACACTATTTTGACCTCTACCCCCATAAATTAGTTTTGCTTGCTCTTGAATTCTATAAAAATGGAGTCATACCCTCTTTTACTCAATATTCTGTCTGTCAGATTCATCCATGTTTGTGTGTGTGTGTGTGTGTGTGTGTGTGTGTGTGTGTGTGTGTGTGAGTCAGAAGTTCCTTTTTTTCATGCTCTGTAGTAGTCCATTATATGAATATACCACAATCTAGCCATTCTGTTGATGGACTATTGGGTTATTTCTAGTTTTGAACTATTATAAATAAAGCTCTTGTGAAAATTTTTGTATGTGTCATTTGGTGTGTGCACACATATATCCAGGAGTAGGATTGCTGCGTCGTAGGATAGGTGTGTTTCACTTATCTAGATACTACCAAATGGCTTTCCACAGTGGTTCTACCAACTTACCGGCATTTGGTATTGTCAGTCTTTCTAGTTTTGGACATTCTGGTGGCACGTGGGAATTTGAACCCAAGTGTTCATATTGACTTTGAATCAGGGCTCCTCTTACTCTAAGCGTTCCTGAGATCAGATTTTAATTTCTGTAGCCTGGAATGGTCTCTGATATCAGTGCCTAGGACCCACAATACATAATCCAGCAGGTAAACATCAGAGGAAGCTTCTGCTCATGGCTCTGGTGGCTAACGAAGGTCTCATGGCAGAAGAGGCATCAGCCCTGGAGAGGCAGTCTAGTCTAGTGTACAGAAAAGAAAAAAAAATCAGGATCTGGAACCAGGCAGCCACAGTTCAGATCTTAGCTCTGCGGGGCTGTGTGATCATGGTGAACTAACAATCCTGTGGTGAGCTAACCTGTACCTAAGGATGAAACACTAGTACCTACCTTATGGGTTATTGTGGGAATTAAAAGAATAGATACAGGGGCGCCTGGGTGGCTTAGTCGGTTAAGCATCTGACTTTCGCTCAGGTCATGATCTCACGGTTCGTNCTTGTGGGGATGAGCACTGAGTGTTATGTGGCAACTAATTTGACAATAAACTATTAAAAAAATAAATAAATAAAATAAAATAAAATAAAAAATTCTGTGTCTCCCTCTCTCTCTGACCCTCCCCTGCTCACACTGTCTCTCTCTCTCTCCTAGAAATAAATAAAACATTAAAAATTAAAAAAAAAAGAATAGATACAAATGAAACATTTACAATACCTGACATATGGTAGATACTATGTAAATGATGACTGCTGTTCCTTCTATTATTGGCCTGAAGTAATCTCTGGGTCTTCCTGGGGAAGTGAGTACAGAGGCAGATGGCATCTGGCACAGAGTCCTATATTAAGTCTCAATTTATGAAATGCCAGAAACCTAATTCAATCTGATAGGGGGAGGAGCCATCTCGCAACATGCTGGCGAGAGGTGGTTCTTCCCTGGGCTCCAGCAAGAAGCCACCCTTCGCTGCTAGGGAACCTCAGCTTATCCCACGAACCTCAGGGGCACCTCAGGTTCTGCAGCCAGTGACACCTGAGGAGAAGACCGTGGAATTAAGCATGCAATGCTCTTAGCCCCGAGCTGAGTGAAAAGCAGGCGTTGGGATGTAATAATCCTAAGTGCAGACACAGAGCTGTGTATGTAGCCATATAGAGGGACACTACTCTGGGATTCAGGGTCCTTGGGTGTTGGTCTGAGCCCTGCCACCAGCTTCATGTGACCTGAAGCCTTCTGTTTTCTGTCTGGTAGAAGTTGTAAGAAATCACAGTTTGAGCCCAAGTTCCAGAGGCAGTGATGGGCAGTTAGGGGTTCTTCCCAAAGCAGGTAGCAAAGAAAGCCCTTCCCTCACAGAAGCCTCTGCCAGAAATGCTATTCCCATCCCTATCCAGACCTGATCAGCCGTCGTTAGTGTCAAATAGAATAGGAAAAAACAGTTTCCCCTTCTGACCATCTGTCCACCTAACAATCTCACCCACTCTGCCCCATACAAGTCCACATTACAGAGAGGGCAGGCACATCTCTGTTCTGGCACTCCCAGGCTCACTGTCCTCCACAAACGCTGCTTCCTCTGTCCAGGGGCTCCAAAGGAAATCTCAAGAGGGTTCTGTAAATAAGTCAGTGCTACAGCGCAGTGACCCTGATGGCCACTAGGTGGAGAACGCTCCTTTTTGTGCTGGGCAAAGTAGACCAGTGCCAGGACCTTACTATTTGGTTGGATACTGAAGAGAATAAGATGACTTTTCCTGAGCCCCTGTATTCGATATTTCATTTAGCCCTCAAGACAACTTGAATAAGGCTCAATTTCACAGCAGAAACTCCTAGGTAAAACCTTGCAGAGCTTACACAACCAAGAAATAACCATGGAGGGATTTGACCCTCATGTTCCCAAGTCTTTGTTAGTGCACCTCTACTTCCAAAGGCCATCTTGCCCTTCCCTCAGAACATTTCCTTCCAGAGGACACTGTTTGAAGACTGTAGTTTAGTCACCTGCCTGGGAGGACACCTGATGTCGGCCCTACTCATCGGGCTTTCTTTCACTCTTTTCCCTGGGGTAACATCTCTCTTACATTCTTATAGCCTATGGTTCTGGGAGACTAACCCCAGTCCCTGGTTCCAGGGGTGACCTTGTGAGCCAAGCCTGGGCAATCAGAATAAGTCTGGAGCTGTTAGTAGCCATCTTTGCTACTACATAAAGACAATCTGTGTGAAAATTAAATCATCACAGAGGAAAACAGCTGAGAGTTGGGAAGAGCCTGGTTTCTGATGAACACCGGGATCTAACCAGGCCTGAAGGTAATGCTCTCAGGACTTTTTAGTTATCAGTCAATACTCTTTTTCTTTAAGTCAATTTAAGTTGGGTTTCTATCACAAACAGGAGTACTGTCTTTTGTCTTTTTTCTCAGGAGTACTAATATATGTTTTAGCTTCTCCATCAACCTAGTGACTTCCACTTACCTAAGAAGATCATTAACTTCCGGGGCACCTGGGTGGCTTAGTCGGTTAAGCGTCCGACTTTCGCTTAGGTCACGATCTTGCGGTTCATGGGTTCGAGCCCCGCGTCGGGCTCTGTGCTGACTGCCGGCTCAGAGCCTGGAGCCTGTTTCAGAGTCTGTGCCTCCCTCTCCTTCTGACCCTCCCCTGCTCACGCAGTCTCTCTCTCTCTCAGAAATAAATAAAACATTTAAAAAAAAAAAGATCATTAACTTCCAAGGCTAAATTGGCTGCTCTTCTGTGCCCTGTGCCTCCTCTAACATTGCCCTTAATATCCTATGTTATGATCTGTTCAATTCTTTCTCTTTTAGACTAGAAACTCTTTGAGGGCAGTCACCGTGTCTCATCATAGCAGAACACTGTGATTCTTTTATTTTTATTTTATTTTATTTTTTATTTATTTCTAGGAGAGAGAGAGAGAGAGAGCGTGAGCAGAGGAGGGTCAGAGAGAGAGGGAGTCACAGACTGAAACAGGCTCCAGGCTCTGAGCTGGCAGTCAGCACAGAGCCCGATGCGGGGCTCGAACCCACGAACCGCGAGATCATGACCTAAGCGAAAGTCGGACGCTTAACCGACTAAGCCACCCAGGCGCCCCATAACACTGTGATTCTTTTAATAACTGCTTAGTGGTGGAGTCAATTAATGGAAAGTTAAGAGTGGGTATGGGCTAGTAGGGACCATTGCTATCATTTTACAGACATTTTGAAGGAGCTGAGCCTCCAATGCTTATCAAGGTCAGAGGACTGAGGTTGGGAGGAGAGTAAGTGAAAGGACCTAGGAGAGAGGGAGCACAGTAAATCGTTTCAGTAATGACCTCTCATGAATCTCATGAATCTTTGCCTTCCTGCATCTGTGCCCTTTGCCAATGTGAATGTCTCACTTTAGCCATCGAGATGTAGAGCCTGAGCCGGCCTTGGGACTTGCTCTGA
Source organism: Crocuta crocuta (assembly GCF_008692635.1). NCBI lineage: Eukaryota > Metazoa > Chordata > Mammalia > Carnivora > Hyaenidae > Crocuta > Crocuta crocuta. The sequence continues at coordinate 9,911,732 of NW_027528977.1, read as the reverse complement.
TCAGAATCTGCTGTGATGTGACACTTTGCAACTTTCAAGGCTAGGACTTAGGCCCTGCAGCTTCCACTTCTGCCACTTTAAAAGAATTCTGGTCTAGACCAAGTGGAGATGAGAGGCCACGTGCAGAGAAAGGCCAGCAGCCAGGCCACGTGTGTGAAAGAGACCATCTTAGATCATCCAGCACAGGGAAGCACCAGCATAAGCAACCTCAGACGAGACTAGCCAGAGAACTGCCAAGCTGAGCCCACCTAATCCACAGAATTTTGACAAATAGTAAATGTTTTAAGTCACTATTTGTGGGAATACTTTATTATGCAGAAAGGCTTCCAGAATCACTTAGTAACCACACCTTGTTTGGGTCTCCTGGACTCTATTTACCTTCTTCCTTGACGAATCCCACCTTCAGCTGGTATGGTCTGGGTGGAGATGACCACATCTGGCTTTGGCTAGAACAATTGGGAAGAAGTTGCTAAATGGAAAGGGTTGAGCCCAGAGCTGTTGTGAGCCTTCTTTGTTACTTCTTGGGGAGCACCTGCCACAGAATGGAGCCAGAAGGAAGAAAGTAAAAGAGAGACAGTCTTGATTTAGCTGTTCCCAAAGCTTGATCCACCCCTGGACTTTAAAATTGCATAAGCCAGGGGTGCCCGTTTGGCTCAGTTGGTTAAGCATCCAACTCTTGATATCAGCTCAGGTCATGATCTCACAGTTCATGAATTCAAGCCCCACGTAGGGCTCTGCACTAACAGCGAGGAGCCTGCTTGGTATTTTCTCTCTCTCTCCCTCTCTCTCTGCCTTTCCCACACACTCTCTCTCTCTCTAAATTAATAAACATTTTTAATTGCATAACTCAATATATTCACTATTTTGCTTAAGTCCACTTGAGTTGGGATATCTGTTACTTGCACCTGAATGAAAATATCCCTTGAGATTCAGGAAGTTTGATAGAGTCTGAGCAGTATCTAGCAGAGGGCTATTAAGGTAGGACAGAGGTCCCTAGAAAGTGTGGGAAGAGGACTTTATTTTTCCTTAGCCCACACTGTATGCCAGAATCCTGGAATGACACACAACTTCACATCATAGAGGACCTTATTCCAACTGTGATGAAATGCTACAAAGGAAAATCCCAACGTAGCCAAAGCATGTAACAGGAGGACTGAGCCTAGGCTGGGGGCAGGGCAGGGAAGGTGACGTGCAAGCTGAAACTCAAAGAATGAATAGGTATTAGTCCATGGGTAAATAGAGAGAGGTGGGGAGATGTTCCAGGTAGAGAGAACAGCATGTGTCAAGGCACTAAGGCAAGATTATGCCTATCACCTTGAAAGAGGGAGAGTATTTCACCAGATAAGGTAAGAGACTGGCGGAAGCCAGGTCCCTCAGGGTGTATCAAGATTTTCAGCAGAAAGCAAAAGAAACAAACTCTAGCAAGTTTAAGTTCACAGACCTACCAAAAACACTAAAGAATTAGACGAGCTATAAGGCCAGCATCCTGCTTGTATCACATCACAGAATGCAAGGACAGGATGTCAGAGGAAGGACACCATCATCGCCACCAACACTAAGCACTGGACACTGCTGCCTGTACCACTAGCCCAGCCATTCCAGATACTGATCAAGAAATCACTGCCCTGTGCCCAAGAGCTCAGTCTCATTACTACAGCCCCCACCAGGGAACATTTCTCTTGGGCCTTCCAAGCCCTACCCCTAGGCATCACTGGCTCTCCAGAATGGATGTTGTGAATTTCCAGAACTTAGACCTCAGCTGGAAGAGAAACCGGGGGAGTAGCTAACATTTTTAACTTCTGTTGTGACAGGTGAACACTGCCACATAAAATGGGGGTATTCCCCAAACCCAGAAAAGGGTTCAGATGACAAACATCCCTCTACAGGTAGGTTATCATAGGCCAGGGTATGATAGCCCTGTGGTGGTACTACAATATGTCCACAAATTTCTTATATTTCTCCCCTCAAAAGGTCAAGTTTAATCTTCCTTTCCCTCTACTACACCACCTGCCCCTTGTGAGCTATAGTGACTCACTTCAGACAAATAGAATAAAGTAGAAATGAGGGGCACGTGGGTGGCTCAATTGGTTAAGCATCCAACACTTGCTCTCAACTCAGGTCTTGATCTCAGGGTCGTGGGTTCAAGGGCTGCATTAGGCTCCATACTGGGCGTGAAGCCGACTTAAATTTTAAAAAAATAAATAAAAGCAGAAATGATGAAGTGTGACTTCTGTGTGTAAGTTATAAAAGACATTTCAGTGTTAGTCTTTCTGTCTTGACCAACTGGCTCTGAGGGAAACCAGCTGACAGGTCATGAAGATGCTGAAGCAGCCTTGTGGAGAGGCTTGTGTGGAGAGAAATGGAAGCCTCCTTCCAACAACTAGCCAAATATTTGTTACCTAAAGCCATTAAGTTTTGGGGTAATTTGTTATCCACCAATAGATAACTAATACAGGTCTTTATCCTAAAAACAATAGGAAGCTGTTGAAAGGTTTTGAGCAGGTGCACCTGGGTGATGCAGTCAGTTGAGCAACCGACTTTGGCTCAGGTCATGATCTCATGGTTTGTGAGTTCAAGCCCTGCATCTGGCTCACTGCTGTCAATGCAGGGCCCCTTCAGATCCTCTGTACCCTCCCTCTCTGCCCTTCCTCCTCTCAAAAATAATAAACATTAAAAAAAAGATTTTAAACAAATAGGAGCCATGACATAATGAATTCACTGACCTGTGAACAGGTGAACGGGATGGCCTAGGAGCCAACAGAGAATAGTGGAGACACAAAGAAGGGAAGAGTCATTTCTTTTTCTTTTTTACAATTTTTTAAATGTTGATTTCAGAGAGAGACAGAGGGTGACCAGGAGAGGGACAGAGAAAGAGAGAGACACAGAATCCAAAGCAGGCTCCAGGCTTTGAGCTGTCAGCACAGAGCCCAATGTGAGGCTTGAACTTATGAACTGTGGGATCATGAACTGAGCCAAAGTTGGACACTTAACCTGACTGAGCCACCCAGGTGCCCCATGGGAGACGAGTCCTTTCTCTAGAGGAGGACATTTATTAGGGGCCTTTAATTTCTAAAGAGTTAAAAAAAAAAGCAAATTAGCTTGGGAAAAAAATTATTTGTCTCATATTAATGAAATGTTCAAAGTAGTAATTTTTGCCCTTAGTCATTTAGCTAAATTCAGGCATGTTCCATCTCTTGGCCCACTTGTTTCCTGTGTTGGCCTCATTCATAAGCAGGCTCTCTCAAGCAGCTCTAGGCTTCCATATTCATGCCTCAGTAAACTCTGAGAGTGTTAGTTTCCCATTAGTTCCAATAAAAGACCCAGACTGGCTCTCATTAGCCCTGCTTAGATCACATGCTCATCCCTGACCCAATAATAATAGCCTGGGGGATGGAATATTCTCATTAGCCAAGTCCAGGGGCACATGCCCACCACAGGAACCAGGGAGAAGTTGGCTCCACCCAAATCCCGATGGACTGAGAGAAGAGGAAGTCTAGGGCTTCAAAGAAAATGGAAGAGCTATATTTAGAAGGAGGAGGAGTGTTTAGATGTCCAGTTCAAGGTGGTCAGGAAGGGGGAAGAGGAGAGGGAAGTCCTGAGTGGAGTCCAGAAAGCTGAACAGCAGGCATCTGAGGGAAAGGAGGAGGGAAGTGAGGACCAAGGAAGTGATATTTCCAGTAACAAGAGCAGCAAGTACAAAAGGCACAAAGGTGTGTGAACCAACCAGGCACTTTCAGGATGGCTTGCCTGGAGCTCAGTGCAGCTGGAACACAAAACCCATATCTCTAGCAAGAGGGGAGATAGTACAGGAGACAGGAATAGAGGCCAGTCTTGAAGGACACTGAGTGCCAGGCTGAGGAGCTGGGGATGCCACTGGGAGGTAGGGAGAGAGCAGTTAAGCTGAGGAGTAAGTTGGCTAAATCTGTGTTTTATTTTTTAATGTTTATTTTAAAGAGAGAGAATATACATGGGGTTGGGGAGAGCAAGGAGTGGGGAGGTTGCCCTGAGCTGTCAGGGCAGAACTTGATGCATGGCTAAAACTCACAAATAATGAGATCATGACCTGAGCCGAAGTCGGACGCTTAACCAACTGAGCCATTCAGGTCCTCCTAAATCTGTGTTTTCCAAAAGTCATTTTGGTGGGGCTCCTGGCTAGCTCAGTCAGTGGAGCATGCAACTCACGATCTCTGAGTTGTGAGTTCAAGCCCCTATGTTGAGGATAGAGGTTTTAAAAAATTATAAATTAAAAACATAGGGGCTCCTGGGTGGCTCAGTCAGTTAAGCATCTGGCTTTGGCTCATGATCTCATGGTTCATGAATACAAGTCCTGCATTCTGTGAGCTTGAGTCCCTCTTTGGGTGAACACAAGCCCTGCTTTTCTCACTCTCTTTCCCTCCCATACCTCCCCCCTCTCTGCCCCTCATGGGATTCTCTCTCTCTCTCTCTCTCTCTCTGCCCTTCGCTCACTTGCACCTCTAGAAAGAAAGAAAGAAAGAAAGAAAGAAAGAAAGAAGGAAGGAAGGAAAAGAAAGGAAGAAAGAAAGAAAGAAAGAAAGAAAGAAGGAAGGAAGGAAGGAAAAGAAAGGAAGAAAGAAAGAAAGAAAGAAAGAAAGAAAGAAAGAAAGAAAGAAGGAAGGAAGGAAAAGAAAGGAAGAAAGAAAGAAAGAAAGAAAGAAAGAAAGAAAGAAAGAAAGAAAGAAAGAAAGAAATGTCATTTTGGTGCCGAGAAAAGATTGATGATAAGAGACTATGAGGTGGCTGCTCAGTCACCCCTTCTTTTTAGCAGACATTCCTGACCTCCATTGTAGTTAGGGGTGGCCATGTGTCACAGTCTGGACAAAGAAAAAATCAGAAGTTGCTGGATACAGATTCAACTCTTTGTGGCTTCTTTTTCACTCCTGTGTAAACACAAATATGGCAGGAGCTGAAGCCACCATCTTGCCATCATTAGGGGAAAGTGTAGAGAATTTAAGAGACCTCAACCCTGATTTCAGACCCCTTCACCCATCTCCAGAGTTGGGAGACCTGGACTAATAAAGATGAATTAACCTGTTTTGTTTAAGCCCTTGACATTTAGGTAGCGTGTGTGTGTGTGTGTGTGTGTGTGTGTGTGTGTCCAAAACAAAATCAGGCAAGGTAGAGGAGAGTGAGGGCCACTTTGAGGCTTTTTCCCTGATTCCTTTCAGACTATCAACCCTCTAACTTTGCATGCCCAACTTCTGCCACTTCACAGCTGTCCTGGCCCCCTCTCTCCTCCAAAAATATGTGCATGTCAAGCCCCAGTAGGTGTGAAGTTTGGAGGCCCAAGTCTAGAGAGAGCTGAGTCTGGCCAACCCTGAAAGCCTCCCAAGACATGGGTCCATGGGCCCCTGACAAGGGGGCTAAGGGTGCTGCTGAGACTCTGGGAAGCACCGGACTGACTATCCCAGAAAGAGCCTCAGGTTTCTCCCAGTCCATTCCCCTCTATCTGGCTTCGTCCAAGGGGCCTCCCCAAGAGCTCTCTAAGGCTGCCAACCTTGGTGCCAGGCTCCTTGCCTCTACCACAATGCCCCAGGCAGCTTGCAGTTAGAGGCTTTGTTGTCTCCCATAGAAACTGGACATATGGGGCGCCTGCGTGGCTCAGTCGTTTGAGCGTCCGACTTCGGCTCAGGTCATGAGCTCACAGTTTGTGGGTTAGAGCCCCATGTTGGGTTCTGAGCTGACAGCTCAGAGCCTAGAGCCTGCTTCAGATTCTGTGTCTCCCTCTCTCTCTGCTCCTCCCCTGCTCACAGTCTGTCTCTCTGTCTCTGAAAAATAAACATTAAAAAAAAAATAAAAACTAAAAAGAAAGAAATTGGACATAGATGTGCTGAAAGAGTGGGAAATGATACAAGGTCTGGAGGAAGAGTGACCCTAATAGCCCCTCCCTCTTGGTCACAAAAGTGTTATTACCCATACATTTGGGTAGGTCCTACCTAGACCCACAGCTACTAATATCAACATTGACCACTTTTTACAGAGCATGGGTTATGTGCCAGGCATTGGCATAAGGCTTAATACATCATTACATTGAGTCCTTACAGAAAAGCTATTATTCCCATTTTACAGAAAATGAAACTGAGGTTTAACGTTAAGTGACTTGTCGAAGGTCACAAGTGTTCAGGATTCAAACCTACATCAGTCTGGCTCGAACACCCAACCTCTCACCACTCAGTTGCTATCAGTGTCATTTCTATTCTGAAAGCCAAGCCAGACCTCCCTGGAGTCTGTGGGGAAAAGCCAGGGTTGGAAAAAATGGTAAAGTAATAACAATTGTAAATTCTGAGTAGCAAGTATATGATATACCTTGCTATCAAGGTATATCCCTGTGCATTTTTTCTGTATTTTAAAACTTTCTCAAAGTAAACATCATTTTGAAGGAAAGAAGACAAGAAAGCACAGGACTGGCTCAGGGGCCAGGGCTTGGGCCAGGCCTGGGCTGGAATGGGGCCTGGGCAGGGGCTCAGGGCAGCTCTTCTGCACAAGAGTCTCAGTGTTCCCTGGGTCCGGCTACCATCCAAGAGCAACATGGTCGGCACCAGGCAATGTCTGCCCCCTTCCTCCAACTCTGCTCCCAGGCAGGTGGGGGGCAGGGCCTGGCCTCAGGAGTCCCTCCTGGCCTACCCTTGCACTCCAGGAGCCCAGAGTCTGCAAACCCCTGCCTAGGGCCTGGTACTTCGTAGATGTCCCATCAGTATTAGCCAAATGGACAGGGAGATCAGTGGCCAGCCCCAGCTCCCTCTCAAGCTCACCTTCAGGTGCATCTGCATCTTCTGGGGCTGAAGTTAAGCATAGGGGCAGAAAGCAGGCTGATGCAGTAGCATCAAAAGTCCCAGCTCTGTGGAGAGTCACCCTGAGCTCTCTCTCTCTGTCCCAGAAGATCACTGTCTCAGTTATGTTGTTCACTTGCTATGTGACTTTATTTTTATTATTATTTTTTTAAGTAAGCTCTAAGACCAACGTGGGGCTTGAACTCATGACCCTGAGAGCATGCAACTCTTGATCTGTAGAATTGTATCATGTAGCCAGCCAGTCACCCTGCTACATGACTTTAGACAAGTCATTCCATCTGCCTGAGTTTTTGTTTCCTTATCTGCAAAACAGAGCTAAGGATTTCAACCCCCATTTGCCTTGGGGAGAGGGTCAAAGGATATAATGCATATATAACACCTAGGTTAGCACATCACTTGGCAGGTAGTGGGAGCTGAGACAAGGCAAGAGCTTCCTCCCCTACTTCCTATTTTGATGAAACCCAGTCCCATCTCTTAACTCATTCACTTCCTCCAACATCCCTGGGGCAAAGGAACCAGGAGTGTGCCCACTTTCTGGATGGAGAAACTGAGGCAGAGGCAGGCTAAAGGCAGGATCTTAGGATGGCAGGCTCCTGAGCCCCTGCTAGTTGTGTGTGTGTGTGTGTGTGTGTGTGTGTGTGTGTGTGGCCATGTTTGAGAGGTTTTGAGAGAGACTGCAAATCTAACTGGTGGAAGATTGTTAACAAGAGAGTGAGACTATGATAGGGAGACAGGCTTGGATGCCTCTCCCAGACTCCCTCAGCATGTCTGCTTCTGTGCTCTGTTTACATATCTCTCTCTCCCCACTACAGTGTCAGCAGCTCCTTGAAGGGGAGAGGTTGGGTTGGATTACTGCTTTATCCCCATCATTTAGAATAGTGCATACCATATAATGAACCTTTAATTGACACCTGGCAGATAAATGTGTGTATGAATGAATGACCACATGAAAAAGCATCACATGCCATAGAGGGTCAGTGTGAGAGGTCGTTGAGTGTGGGATGGGGGGCGACAAGGCATGTGCAGACTCAGGGGGTGAGAAGTATAGGGTTGCCAGTCTGAGGGACTTGGGCATCTCAGGAGACAAGAAGTTTGCACAGGCTGGGCTATGAAAACCTTTCCTCTGCCTTTGGCTCCAGTAAATCTGAGAAGTGCCTGGAAGTTGAATGAAAGCTGTGTGGGGTCCATCTCCTGCTGGCAGCTCACCCCAACCCCAAACAACCACATTCACTAAGGGGAGCCAGCAGAGGACCAGAATTGGGGAGCTGAGTCTCTCCAGGAGTCTGGGAGGTCTGGTGAGGCCCCTCTGGGTTAGGAGGCTTCCATTTGCTGGGCACCCCCAGTGCCAGGAGCTTCAGCCTTTCCAGGGGCTCCAGCAAGGAAGGACCCTGAGAAGGAATCAGAACCAGCTGGTTTTAAAAGATAGCCAAAGGGCATCTGGGTGGCTCAGCAGTTTGAGTGTCCGACTTCATCTCAGGTCATGGTCTTGCAGTTCTCTAGTTTGAGCCCCACATTGGGCACGCTGCTGGCAGCACAGAGCCTGCTTTGGATCCTTGGTCCCTTTCTTTCTGCCAATGTCCCACTTGGGTTCTCTCTCTCTCTTAAAAATAAATAAACATAAAAAATGTTTAAAAAGACAGCCAATTATTTTTTTTAAAAATGTTTTATTTATTTCTAGGAGAGAGAGAGAGAGAGACAGCGTGAGCAGGGGAGGGTCAGAGAGAGAGGGAGTCACAGACTGAAACAGGCTCCAGGCTCTGAGCTGGCAGTCAGCACAGAGCCCGACGCGGGGCTCGAACCCACGAACCGCGAGATCATGGCCTAAGCGAAAGTCGGACGCTTAACCGACTAAGCCACCCAGGCGCCCCGACAGCCAATTATTTTCTGATTAATCTCTGGGAGGGGACCATTATTTTGTTTGAGAAGGAAAAAAAATCACTTTGATGGGCTTTTTAGTTATGCAAAGGAAAGGCCTCTATTCCATTGGGAGTAAGGGTAATGAGAGGTGTAACAAAGGAAAAGCAAGCTGGTTCCCCTTGGGCAGGGTCTCCACCATTCCAGAGGGAATGGGAGGTGAGTCTGAGGCCCCAGCTAAGGGGTTTTCTTCTTAGGAGTGGAGGGCTTACACTTCAGGTGATGGTAGAGCAGAAGTCAAAGGTCAGCTGACCTCCTAGTTTGGCCACTATCTAGATGCTCAAGAGGAGAGGTGATTACAATGAGGCAGACCTGAGCATGGTGGAGCAGTCCCTACTGTGTGCCAGGTATTGAAATCTGTAGGCAGTTCCTGGCTTCTATTTACACAACTGTTTTAGTTACAATTCTGGAATGTTCCATGAAGTTGAAGTAACAGGTCCTAAATAATCATAGTGAACATTACAAAGGAAATATTACACACCAGTGTTCTAAAGGTTTACACATGTTTACTTTTTGCAAAAAAAAAATAATAATGAGGATGATACTATCATACTTATTTTTCTGATGAGAAAAGAAAACACAGAGATGCACTAACCTGCCAATGTTACTCCAAGTGTGATGGCACTGAGATTTGAGTCCTGAAATCTGTGCTCTGAACCATTTCACTTCCTGCTTCTTTCTCCATGGTCACAGGACAGAAGGCATCTAAAAGGAGCCTGACAGGTCCAGAGGGCTCCTCTGAGAAAGTGAGCTGACATCTGAGCATGAAATGGAATCAACCAGACCCGGAGGGGGAAAGATCATTCCACGAAGAGGGAATCATATGTGCAAAGGCCCAGAGGTAGAGTGGAGGAAGGAAGAAATAAAGAATTCATCAGGGGATGTGGATAGGGGCCTGGTCATGCCAAGAATCATTATGGGAAGCTGCTAGAAAGGTTTAAAGGGGTAATGGATACATTCAGACTTGTATTTCTTTTTAAAAAGATTTTATTTTTTTAAGTTCATTTAAGCAATCTCCACACCCAAAGTGAGGCTTGAACTCACAACTCTGAGATCAAGAGTCACATGCTCCACATACTGAGCCAGCCAGGAGCCCCCAGATTTGTTTTTCAAATACCACCCTGAAAGTTGTGCAGAGAACGGATGGAGTGGGTTGGGGGCAGAGGGGATCTCCTAGCCACTGTATGGTGATTGCACAATCAGCAGACAGAGTAGCCAAGCAGGGCCAAGGTCTGTAGAGGCTGGATCATCAGGACTGCTGGGTCTTGCTGTCTAAGGGCTGAAGAGCAGAGGATAGCTCAATAACTACTAGAACTTGGAAGCCTGGTCTGGGTGCGGCGAAAAGAGGCGGAATCTGATAGGACGCGCAGCAGGCTGGGGCGGGGCCCCTGGATTGGGCTGACCCAAATGGGCCGTCGGCTCTGTTGGGTTTGGGGACTGATGTCCAGGTGGGCGCACACTGTGCTTCCCGCAGCGTAGTGGTTGTCCTGATAGAGCTGATCCAGGAGGGGCGGGGCCCAAGGTGGGCGGGGC
>NW_027528977.1:9864576-9901337 GCF_008692635.1 Crocuta crocuta | reverse complement strand
AAGCCGCTGTCAGGATAGAGCTGGTCCAGGAGGGGCGGGGCCCGAGGTGGGCGGGGCGCTGGGCCTCCCGCGGCCACGCTGCTGTCTCGGGTGCATTCCTGGCTCTCTGGCCCGGGGTGGAGGAGCGCCCCGGCCAAGTCTGCGGTCCCCGCTAGGCGCGGGTGTCGGGGCTGGCCGGAGCTGCTAGCGGGGCTGCGGAGGACCCAGGTGAGNGAGCGGCGGCGGGTCTCTGGGAGCTGCCCCCTCCCAGCACAGGGGACCTGGGCGTCCTCTCGGAAGGGGGGTGGAGGGGACGGTAAATCAGTAACCCGCAGCGCACACAGGGCCTTTTGTCCCGCTCCGTCCAAAGAGCACCCTGGCCGCGGAGCTGGTTACTCATTGCCCACCGGGGCGGGGGCGGGCCGGCTGTCTCTGCAGCTCCCCCACTGGACCTGCCGACTTGCACCTCCCCCCAGGGTGGCCGGGTAGGGGTGGAGGAAGAAGAACGCGCTGGTCCCTTGGCAGCTGGACTGTCTGCGCGCCCAGAGTATAGATGAGGAAGCTGAGGATCCGAGACGTGCAGTCACTTGCCCAGAGCCCCCCAACGCTTGAGTGCAGAAGGCTGGAGGAGAATCCAGGACTGTCTGATGCCAGTGTCAGGCCCTTCAGCCGCTGAACAAGGCAGTGGGTCTGTCTATCTGCGGCCGCGTGTGATCCGACTAAGGGTCCTGAGGTTACAAGGTCAGGGCAGCCCAGAATGTGAATAAAATCCTAGGCCTCCCCACCCCTTTCCCAGCTGGAGTTGTGGACCCTGAGAGCGGCACTCCCTGCAGAGCAGTTCAGGGTGGAGGGATTTTATGAAGGAGGGCCATGGAAACTGGGGATGTGTGCAGGGAAGTGGCATCTGGGACCGATGAAGAAGAGAAATGGGGACACAGAGGTGTGTATGTGCAAGAGAGAAGATATGCCCAGTTTTGAAAGTCAATGGTTTCGGGGCGCCTGGGTGGCTTAGTCGGTTAAGCGTCCGACTTTCGCTTCGGGCATGATCTCGCAGTTCGTGGGTTCGAGCCCCGCGTCGGGCTCTGTGCTGACTGCCAGCTCAGAGCCTGGAGCCTATTTCAGAGTCTGTGTCTCCCTCTCACTCTGACCCTCCCCTGCTCACCCTGTCTCTCTCTCTCTCTCTCTCTCCTAGAAATAAATAAAAAATATATATATTAAAAAAAAAAAGAAAGTCAATGGTTTCAGTGCTGAAGAGGCTGAAGATGCTGACTGTGCAACCAAAGAGATTGACAAGGGCAGAGAGGCCTGGGATGTTGGATAAACTATAGATTGGATCCTGCTGGACAAGGGCAGCCATTAAGGGCTTGAAAGCTGAGGGGATGTGGGGTGGTGACCTGGCAGATATTTGTAATTTTTAAAGCCCTGCTGGAGAGTGGAGGCTAGAGAGCCAAGAGAGATGTTTGCAAAGGCCCAAGCTAGAGATGACTACGGCCTGCCCTGGGTCCAAGCAACGGAGATGGGATGGACTACAGAAGAACTGAGAAGGCAGATGGACTGGAGGTGGAAGAGGAGTGAGAGGGGATGGGATGAGCTGATGCCCCAGCCTCAGGGGCAACCCAGGGAAGGAGCAATTTGAAGGCGGAGATAATGGCTTTGGCCAGGACAAACTAAGTGCCCCTGCCTCAGAGCCAGAGCTGGAAGGGGGGCAGCCACTGACAAGAAAGGGCCCGTTGGCTTCCTGGGCAAGGTAGATTCAGAGACACCAGTGCCTCATGACTGTTACTCAGTTCCAGGTAATAGCCAGTAGCCCTTGGTGACATAGGACATCCTTGGTGTCGTATGGAGAAGGATAACCAGATAGGGTGGGTGTGTACATTGCACCTGAAAGGAGCTGCACCAGATTGGACAAAGGCAAATCCAAAGTGATAGTCATGGGGAGGGAGGGAGGAGAACATTCCAACATCCTGTGTTCCCAGCCCCTACCTATGTTCTCCTTCATCCTCAAAACAGTCCTGTGAGGACAGAACCCAGAGAGGGACAGAGACTTACAAGCTGGTAAGAGTCAGGGTTTGAACTTCACTTTGTTGGACACAAGAGCCCATGTTGCCTCAAATAGAGTTGTGAGGACACAAAAAGTAGAGGTATTCCCAGCATGTGATTCTGGTTCAGAATGAGGAAGAACTACTGCTTGCCATGGAATGTACTGCCTTGTCAGTAGTGAGCGTCCTGCCACCGGAGGTATTCAAAGCTGGTCATGAAAATGTCAGCAATGCTATAAGAAGTGTGAGTCAGATCAGATAACATCCAGATGCTGAAGTTTGGCCTTGAATTGTATTTCTTTTTTTTTTTTNTTGGTTCTCCAGCAATAAATTCATTTATTCAGCAAAAAAATAAATTATGTGTGCTGAGAGCGAGCAGAAGATATGTCTCCATTCTCTGCTTTCCTCCAAGGAAAGAAGCCCCAAACTGCCCTTTCTGTGAACTTGTGCCAAGGTCTCAGCAGGACCGGAGGAGAGCAGGAAGCCCAGCCCTGCCCCCCTGCACAACCTACTGTGAGGGAGCTTTGGGCTCTGGCAACAGCAGACCTGCTTCCAGTCTCTGCCTTGCTGCTGCGTGGTAGGGGGGGAGGTTTGGACAAGTCTTCTAACCACTTCCTGTCTCAGTTTCTTCATCTGCAAAATAGGGGAATAGCACCACCAAAGGTGCATGCATAGCAGGAGTTCTTCTCCCTCCTTTTCAGGAAGGCAGTTGGTGGGAAGCCCAGCCTGGGTCCTTGTGAGCAGCAGGAAGGATATGCAGCTGCTGTTGGCCCTGTTGGGGGTCCTGCTGGAGGTGCCTGGGGCTCCAGCTTTGTCCCTTGAGGCCTCTGAGGAAATGGAGCTAGGTATGGCCTTTAAGGTGGGAGAGGATGGCAGGGGTGGTCACCTGGAGGGGGTGCTACTAGCTGAGCAAAGCAGGAGAAGATCCTGGCCCAGCCCAGTCCCTTGAAGAGGTGACAGCAGGGCAGGGCTCAACCATTTGAGACAAAGTGTCTGGCTCCCAACAAGCATCCACTCATCTTTGTGTCCACAAGAGAGGACTGACCTTGCAGGGTGAAGGGTCCCGTGCTGGGCTGCAGAGCTGGTGGTGAGCCCTTTGGCTGTGTGTGTGTATGTGTGTGTGTGTGTGTGTGTGTGTTCTGTGCACTGGGTGTGTGGTTTGGGAGGCCCAGGCGGCATGTATGGTACGTGCACTGTGAGTGTGGTGTGCCCTGGAGGTGTGGCATGTGCCCTGTATGTGGCATCTGTAGCCTGTGTTGTGTGTGTGTGTGTTTGTATGTGTGTGTCAAGCAGTGGCATGACCAGTCCAGCATGTGTGCCCTGTACTGTGTGTGTGATGTGCACCAGAGGCGTGGCAATTGCCTTACATGTAGTATCTGTAGCATGTGACGATGTGTGTACATGTTGAGGAGCAGCAGTTGTCCAGCATGTGTTGCGAGGTGCTTGTGCCCTGCCTGTGCAGCATGTTCCCCATATGCAGGGGGCTCCCTCAGCTGGGGCTGTGGGGCTCACTGACCTCTGCCCTTGGCCCACAGAGCCCTGTCTGGCCCCCAGCCCAGAGCAGCAAGAGCAGGAGCTGACCGTGGCCCTTGGGCAGCCTGTGCGGTTATGCTGTGGGCGGGCTGAGCGTGGTGGCCACTGGTACAAGGAGGGCAGTCGCCTAGCACCTGCTGGCCGGGTACGAGGCTGGAGGGGCCGCTTGGAGATCGCCAGCTTCCTACCGGAGGATGCTGGCTGCTACCTCTGCCTGGCACGAGGCTCCATGCTTGTCCTGCACAATGTTACCTTGGTTGTGGATGGTAAGGGGGTCTAGCAGGGGTTAAAGGGTGCCTGGGGAGAGAGATCCTCCCCATCCTAGACTTCAGACATCTCTCTTTATTCTCAACATAGACTCCTTCACCTCCAGCAATGGTAATGAGGACCCTAAGGCCCAAGGGGACCCCTCGAATGGGCACGCTTACCCCCAACAAGGTCAGTATGAGTGCTCAAGGACTCATTTTCCTACCTCCCAGCTGGTCACTGAGAAGAGACCTGTGTGGAAGCATGTGGTCATCCTGGGGGCACCAAGCTCTCCTTTCCCCTCCTCTCCAGCACCCTACTGGACACACCCTCAGCGCATGGAGAAGAAACTGCATGCAGTGCCTGCTGGGAACACTGTCAAGTTCCGCTGTCCAGCTGCAGGCAACCCCATGCCCACCATCCGCTGGCTCAAGGATGGAAAGGACTTCCATGGGGAACATCGCATTGGGGGCATTCGGGTGAGTCTCCAGGTTCCAAGACCATCTGCTCCTCCATTTTCACTCCCCTCTTGGTCCCCTCATACCTGTAAGTCATTCCTTCTCTAATGAGGAAGGCAGCTGTGGGCCCTAGAAGGAGCACTAAACTGGACTTGGACAGCTCTGATTCAAGTACCCACTCTGCCACCCTCTGGCAGATGACTTAATCTCGAAGCTTTAGCTTCCCATGGGACGTGGGAAGGATCACTAACCAACAGGTATTGAGTCTTAGCAGCTAATTCTCATAAGACCCTGCAAGGTCCACTCCAGGCTGTAGTGAGGAAGCTGAGACTCAGAGAGGGTAAAAACTGGCCCAAGGTGGTATAGCCAGGAAGGGTCCCTGCTAAAACTCAAAGACCCAAACCCAGGGCTCAGACACTTCCTGGAGCCTTCTCCTTCATCTCAGGGTCTCTTGGCCTGGCTTACTCAGGGCCTAGAGAGCTTGAGAAGACCCCTGTCAACAGGATTTAGCCCCATCATGCTCTTGACCCCTGGGTGGGCACAGGTCAGTGTCCCCTCATGGACATTTCCCCTGTCCCCAGCTGCGCCACCAGCACTGGAGCCTGGTGATGGAAAGTGTGGTGCCCTCGGACCGTGGCACATACACTTGCCTCGTGGAGAACTCCATGGGCAGCATCCGCTACAGTTATCTGCTGGATGTGCTGGGTGAGCGGACGGGCAGGCAAGGCGGTATGGGGGTGGGAGCCCTGACACTGCCCTCAGGTAGGGCCCAGTCTGGCAGGCAACATGGACTTGGCCTTAGATGGCTCAACTAAGTGTCCTAGTGGGGTAGAGGGAAGCATAGGGGGTAATGTTGGCCTGGAGGAACAGGGGTCAGCTGAGAGAAAAAGGGGAAAACATCCAGCCAGAGGGCACAGGCTGAATAAATGTCCTAGGTGTGATGAATACGATGCATTTGTGAAGAGGTATATGCCCGGAGTGTGCCATTTGAGTGGGGAACCACGTCTTGGAGGGTTTTAAATGCTAGACTGAAGCTGTCCTTGACCACAAAGGCAATGGGGAGCTATGTTGGGTTTCAGCAGGGTAGGCAGGGGGTGGATAAGATCTGAGCTCTATATCAGGAAGTTCCTTCCCTTGAGCTGGGGGGGAGGTTGGAGGCAGGTGGCCAGGATGCTTCTGTGGGTGCCACTGGTCAGGGTTGACCGCCTGGCCCGGCCCCCAGAGCGGTCCCCGCACCGGCCCATCCTGCAGGCGGGGCTCCCAGCCAACACCACAGCTGTGGTAGGCAGCGACGTAGAGCTGCTGTGCAAGGTATACAGCGACGCCCAGCCCCACATCCAGTGGCTGAAGCACATCGTCATCAATGGCAGCAGTTTCGGTGCCGACGGCTTCCCCTACGTGCAAGTCCTGAAGGTCTAGCCCCCACCAGCACCTGAGCCCTACTGTTCTCCCGTGGGGTGTGGGGGTTGGTCCCCAGCCTCCTTCCTAGCCACAATATGACCCCAGGCCTTGTTGTGACCCCTGAGTATGTCCCCCATCCCCAGACAGCAGACATCAATAGCTCAGAGGTGGAGGTCCTATACCTTCGGAACGTGTCAGCTGAGGATGCAGGAGAATACACCTGCCTGGCAGGCAACTCCATTGGCCTCTCCTACCAGTCAGCCTGGCTCACGGTGCTGCCAGGTGAGGACTTGAGGGGGCCAGGAGAGGCTGCAGGAACCCTGCTCTGATCCAGCTGTGGGCTGTGTCTTGTGGGCTTGGGACGTGGCATGTGGATTAATGTTTGATCCCTCATTAGCGGTCCTTTCTGTGCATGTCCATGTATGATTGCCTCATGAGCCTCTGGGGTACGGGTGGGCAGGACTGGGTATAGCTGCAGCTTTCTTGTCAAATGTCGCCATGTGTGCTGGGAGCTGTGAGGGCCTGAGTTAGAGGATGTGAACTAGCCATCTGACCACCAACCGGTCAGTTTTCTGTCTATATATGTGTCTGTCTGTGGGCAGAGGAGGACCTGGCATGGACAGCAGCAGCACCTGAAGCCAGGTACACGGACATCATCCTGTACGTGTCAGGCTCTCTGGCTTTGGTTGTCCTCCTGCTGCTGGCTGGGCTGTATCGAGGGCAGATACTCATCAGCCGGCACCCCAGGCGGCCTGCCACTGTGCAGAAGCTGTCCCGCTTCCCTCTGGCCCGACAGGTACCTTGCTGTTCCCCACCCCTTGCTGTGTCCCCATAGTGAGGCTCTTAGCCTGCCTTCCCAACCCAGCTCAGCGCCAGCAGGCTGAGCAAGTCACCCGCCTTACAGTTCTCCCTGGAGTCAGGTTCTTCTGCCAAGTCAAGCTCGTCCTTGGTGCGGGGCGTCCGTCTCTCCTCCAGCGGCCCTCCCTTGCTCGCTGGCCTTGTGAGTCTAGACCTACCTCTCGACCCGCTGTGGGAGTTCCCCCGGGACAGGTATGCTGCATGGGGTGAGGATAGGAATGCAGGTTCCAGGCTGGAATGATGTTCATATGGCTGAGGCCTTAGCTTTCTAATTCCAGGCTGGTGCTTGGGAAGCCCCTGGGTGAGGGCTGCTTCGGGCAGGTGGTGCGTGCAGAGGCCTTCGGCATGGACCCCGCCCAGCCTGATCAAGCCAGCACCGTGGCTGTCAAGATGCTCAAGGGTGAGTTGTGACCCCAGAGGAAGTGCTGTGGCCATGGGACTAACAGAAGGGGCTCATGGTGCTACCAGTTGAATACTAGTAGCCAAAAGGGCTTTAAGATGCCACCCTTGGGCCTAGGGCCCAACTCTGTGGCCAACCCTGGCAAGCCATTTCTGAGCCTGTTTCCTCATGTGTCACATGGGGTTAACAACAGTCCCTACCTCCTAGGCTGAGGCTCATGGAAAGTGTCTGATACATAAAATCTTAACCACTCGAATGATGAGGACTACAAGGATTTGGGGTGACTGGGGTTAGGCACCCCCATGTTAGCCCTGGCCCCATGTCAACCTGGGCCTCAGATAACCTTGTCAGCCTCACAGGCTTCCACCTCATACCCCCTCGGGACTTCCGAGTCACACCTTCAGCCTCCCAACCCAGACCCTCCCCAGGTCTGTCCCCCTGTGTCCACCACTCTAGAATAGCCCAAGCACCAGCCCCGAAGTGCCTAGGACACACCTGGGACCTGCTGTCAGGGCCTCTCCCTGCTGTCCCCCACCTCCTCTACAAGAACGGCCCAAACCACTGTTCTGCTCCCCAACCCCCTCCTCTCTGCACAGCTGGGGCCACCTGGTGCTTTCTGGGAGGCAGGGATTGAGAAATGTGCATTGTGAGGTCTGGCAGGGAGGGTATGTCATTGGCCCAGGGCCACAGGTCAGCCCCTGGTCCTCAGCCTTCCCAAGAAAATCTAGAGCAGCTTCTTCCCAGCCTCCCCTAGCTGTACCCCACTGGCAGCTCCCTGCATTCTCAGGCCAGATGCATTCCCAGTCAGACAGGCCTCAGGGCGCCAGCCTGCTTCCCGCACCTAGGAGCTCTTACCCCATCGGGAACCAATGCCAAACCTCCAGACACAGCTTCGTCCTGTTCGGAGTTCCTCCTCTCCCCCATTTCCTGGTCCCACTCACAGGAGCCTACCTCTTGCAGATCCTTGCTCTTGCTGTATCCTTGCAACTGCTCTGAGATGTAGGGCATGATCCACTGTCCCGTTTTATACAAGATGATCCTGAGGTTCAGAGAAAGTAGAAGACTTTTTAAAGGCCACACAGCCTAGCAGGGATCCGGGCCCAGACCTTCCTGACTCCAGCTCCAGCACTCCGTGTTCTATACAGTCCACCGCGCGGCTCTCCCATGTATAGTCACTCTGGCTGTCACCCTTGCAGACAATGCCTCCGACAAGGACTTGGCAGACCTGGTCTCCGAGATGGAGGTGATGAAGCTGATCGGCCGACATAAGAACATTATCAACCTGCTGGGTGTCTGTACTCAGGAAGGTGGGTTGGCATGGGGCCAAGGACAGGGGCAGTGGGGCGTGGAGCTGCAGCCTCAGCAGCTTCCCTGCACATTCTCACCCCTACAGGACCTCTGTATGTGATTGTGGAGTGTGCCGCCAAGGGAAACCTGCGGGAGTTCCTGCGGGCCCGGCGTCCCCCAGGCCCTGACCTCAGCCCTGATGGGCCAAGGAGCAGTGAGGGGCCGCTTCCCTTCCCTGCTCTGGTTTCCTGTGCCTACCAGGTGGCCCGAGGCATGCAGTATCTGGAGTCAAGGAAGGTATGGGTAGTGGCCAGCACTCTAGACCATTCTAGCTGCTCCATTTGTATCCTTTCCAGCCCCTGGCATTGAATGTCCCCATCTTCTCCCTCTCTCCCCTCTCCCATTGTCCTGTCTAAATGTTCCCAAGTCCTTCTGTACTCCCCATCCATACACAGCTGACACTGCATGCCCCCATTCCTTCCTCACACAATCCCTAGTTCATAGGGCAAGGGAAGAGGCCATGCAGGACAGAGGTGTGGGTCCTGAAGTTAGCTTTGGTTTCCCCCTCTCTGAATCTTGACTTCTTCATTCGTTAAATGAGTGGATGATGCCTACCCCCAGGGTTACTGTGAAGTACAGTGTGCCCAGCATCCAGCCATATGTCCTAATAAACCTAAATCCCCTGCCCTGCCCCCAGTGCATCCACCGGGACCTGGCTGCCCGAAACGTACTGGTGACAGAGGACAATGTGATGAAGATAGCGGACTTTGGGCTGGCCCGTGGCGTCCACCACATTGACTACTACAAGAAAACCAGCAACGTGAGGGAGGCAGGGCAGAGCTGGAAGGGGGGGGGCGGGCACCAGGACCTGTGGGATTTGGCATCAATGCCCCCACTTCTCCCACCCAGGGCCGCCTGCCTGTAAAGTGGATGGCACCCGAGGCCTTGTTTGACCGAGTCTACACACACCAAAGTGACGTGTGAGTCCTGGAGGTTGGGGGTCTGGAGTAGCTGCCAGCAATCACTACTCCACAAAAAGGGCAAAGCACTTGCCCAAGGTCATACAACCCTAGGACCTGAGTGTGACCAGACTCCAATCCTCACCCTCCATGGTGGATCATGCCTGCGAGGCGCCCTTATCCCAGCCCCAGGAGTAGGGAGCAAAGCTATGCCCTCCTGAGCACTGGTCCTGCCTCTAGGTGGTCGTTTGGGATCCTGCTGTGGGAGATCTTCACCCTCGGGGGTTCCCCGTACCCCGGCATCCCTGTGGAGGAGCTGTTCTCACTGCTGCGGGAAGGGCATCGGATGGACCGGCCCCCAAACTGCCCCCCAGAGCTGTGAGACCTCGTTCCCTTTTCTCCCACTTCACAGTCCTCATCCTCTGCTCTGACCGTGGCCTTAGGACCTAGTCCCCTAACTCACTGTCACCATCTGAGGGGAGATTCTGACCTGGATTCTGTGGCCCTTCCCCTGAGTGACCCCACCTAACCTTCATCAAACTCTGCCCCTTTATCATGCCCTCCACCCAGGGCCATGAGATCCCCCCTTCATTCAGTCCTGAGGCTCTTCTGACCCTCCACCCCCTCCACCAGGTATGGGCTGATGCGTGAATGCTGGCACGCAGCACCTTCTCAGAGGCCTACTTTCAAGCAGCTGGTGGAGGCACTGGACAAGGTCCTGCTGGCCGTCTCTGAAGAGGTATTGCTCTCCTCTTGTCCCGTGACCTCCCTCTGCCTCCTCCCCTCTGGGCCTCATCCCAGCTGATTACCAGGACTGACCAGCCCTGTTCCCCATAGTACCTAGACCTCCGCCTGACCTTTGGACCCTACTCCCCTGCCGGAGGGGATGCCAGCAGCACCTGCTCCTCCAATGACTCTGTCTTCTGCCACGACCCCCTGCCACTGGGGCCCAGCTCCTTCTCCTTCTCTGGAGTGCAGACATGAGCAGGGGCACAAGGTTGTCAGAGGCAGGCAGGCCAGCAGCCTTCAGCCTTCTGGCTTAGCTGCAACCTGGCAGTGCTTGACCTTGGCAGCCTTAGGCTCCAACCCTAGGGTATTGTCCCAGATTGCTAGTTCTGCTTTGGGGAGGTCTGTCCTTATCTGGCTTCAGATTCCCAAACCAGACTTCAATCCCAGTCTCTGGAGTCATGACCCAGGTGTTCTAATGCCCTGAGTGTTAGGGTTCTGCCTGGCCTCCTCGGCCTTAGTGCTTGGTCCTTGATCCAGGCGTTTGGCTGGACCTGGCTATAGAGCTTTCCTAAACCTCCTGGCTTCCCTGCACCAAGGGAGGTCTTGGACCTCTGAACGCCATTTCCCAGGCCTCCCCGGCCTCCCCTCTGCTGCTTGTCCCAGCATCCTGGTGGAAAGAGCATTGGCCCCTGTGCTCCTAGCTGAGTGGCTGGAAGCCTGCCAAAAACACAGAAGCAAATGGCCTTTTATAAATTATTTTTTGAAATAAACCTCTGTGTTCCTGGTGTCTTCCCTGCAGTGGATGGAGGGAAGGCAGGGTGGAGGGATCTCCAAGCTGGGAGTTTTGCCTGAGTGACACAGACTGAGGGCTCTATGCCAGGTCTTGGGTTTGCATCCACCTCCAGCTACCTCAGGGCGAACCCAGGAACCTGTGTGCACCTCTGTCTTGGTCTGTCTGTCTTGCTGGCCCCGTCTTGTGTACGTGATGGTGTGAATGAGTGCTAATGGCAGAGAAATCCACATGGCACCATCCCATCCACTGGATGGAACTCTTATACCCTCTGCACATGTGTGTGCATGTGCCTGCCCTGGGACTGTCCCCAAGGGAGCTGGCAGCACCCCTCCCCCATCTGCTCAGCATTAACCAAGCTGACCGTTAACACAGCGTGAAAGCCTGAAACCCAGCTTCGAGGCTGCTGCCCGCTCCCACGCTCTGCTGCTCAGGCTGGGGGCTTGTGGGGGCTGTGCCNCCCCCCCCGCCCCCCCCTGGCCAGTCTCCCAGGCAGCAGCTGGTTGCCGCCCGGCTAGGCTGCAGCTGTCCCTGCCTGCCTGGTCCTCCCCTGGAGAGACCGTCATGGCCCTGTTCTCAAACACCCTCTGGGAAGGGGTTGAGGAGATCAGTTTCCCAGGGCTCAGAGCCTGGAACCTTCCCAGAGTCCATCCAGGCAGTTACTGCCCCTGAACCAGGGTGGAGTTACCTGACCCAGTGCCTGGTGCTCCCTCTTGCCCTGTCCTCCTGGGACAGGACAGATCCTTTGTGTGGAGGCCACCTGGATTGCCTCATGGGCCTCCCAGGGGGTGACAGCTGAAAAAACATACAGGGTCAGAAGGGACAGGACATAAGCCCCCCAGGCTGGGGCTGGGAACAGCCTGACTGAGCAGCAGCTCATGGCCATGCTTCTCTTCCTGTTCCAAGTCTCTTCACACTCCCACCACTGCCCTCTCTGACTCACCATGTCCCAAACTGAACTACTCATCTTCCCCTGCAAAACCACCTCCATGAGGACCCCTACCCCCCCATCTCAAAAAAGGCACCAGGCCACAAACCAGGGAGTCATCCCTGACTACCTTTCCATTGGAACTCTATTCCCTAATGGGATGGAGAGAACACCAGACTTGGAGCCAGGAGGTTCAAAGCCTGCCACTTCCAGTGTCCAGAGGCCAATGCTGTTACTTCTCTGATTGTCACTTTCTTCACCAGCGGGGTACGCTTACCCTGTCTACCTCCCAGGGCTCAGGGTTTAGGATGAAATGAGTCTTGGATGAATACATGCTTGGGAAAGGATGCCATGCAGAGTTCACGTGGGTTTTGTTGAACATTGCACTGAGAACTGGTACTTGGGCTTCACAGCAGCCCTGAGTGTCCCCCTCCCAGCCCAAGGTCCCCTCCCCTTCTCTCCCATTCCCCTGTAGGTGGCTTAGTAGGCAGCTTCCACAAGCAGCTCCTGGCTTATGCTCCCTCCGCACTTAAGGACCCCCACTAGCTTCCAGGAGCGTGCAAACTTTCTGTGCCCCACTCCCATACCTAGTCTCCCACTGAAGGTCACTATGCCCAGCCCAGTCAATTACACAACAGGCAGGTTCCTAAGAACTCACCTGGGGGAGGAAAGGGTTGGGAGGTTAGAGTAGTATATAAAGACAGGGGATGATGTACGAGAACTCCCATTTTTCCACTTTCCCACTGTGAGCCACAGCTGAGCTGGGCTCAGCCACCCACCACTGTCTCTCACCACAGCCTTGCCAGACAAACATCAGTCTTCCCAATTTAATGATGGAGAAACTAAGAATGTGACAGGCCCANCCCCCCCCCCACCCCCAACCCTCCCCAGAGCCCAGGTTCCTGGAAGGTCCTATGCACATGGGAGGTCAGAGTCAGGTCACTCAGAGTGATACAGGCAGATGGCGCCTTATAGGTCTCAGGGGCCAGGAGGGGTTCCGCTACCCACCCTGTATCCCCTCCCTGCCAGCTTCCCTGGCAGGCACCCGCTTGCCACATTCCTGATGTCCCAAGTCAGAATGAGACAGATGCTGCTAATTCCCCCATGCAAGCCTTCCGGCTCTGGCTCCCCTCCCCCAAGGCTCTCAGACCAGCATGGCAGCATCTGGAGCCTGGCCCTCTCAGTCTACCAAAGTTCCGAATGGCTTCCTATCCAGTGATGCTGGCCTGGAACTTGCAGAAAAAGCACTGGGTCACCTCCAGACTCTGCCATTTGTTGGTTGTGTATGTATTAGTCTGGGCTCCGGTGGGAGCAACAGGTAGATAGTCACCCCAATCTGGAAAGTCCAAGCCAAGGAAGAGGAGGCTGCTGGGAGAGAATCAGCACCTGGGAGGGAAGGTCAGGTTGTCCATGGCTTGGGGGTGGGGGGAGGCACAAGGAATGTTATGACTGAAGTTACCCTCTCTGAGCCTGAAACACAGGAATGATGACATGTCTCAGAGAATGGTTATAAAGCCTCAAAAAACAATGGCTGTTGTTATTCAGGGATTAGGAGGGAATGGCCCCCAGGGCTGGGTTGCGTGATCTCATTCCCTCCTCATGGCAGCCCTCCCTGGAAGGCGCTTTTGTTCCTGCTGCCCAGATGAGGACACTGAGGCTCAGAAGAAGGAAGTGACTGGCCCAGGGTTACATGGGGGCAATTGGGAAAGTCGGTGCCTTGGACTAGGTGCTCTGTCCTAGCGCAGAACTCATTCCCTCAGGCCCGACTGCCCACCGTTCCAAGGACCAGGTTTGCATGAAGCAAGAGACCTCTGCTAATGAAACGTCCATGCACACAGGTGGATGGACATTCATGAGGCCCAAGCACAGAGCTCTCTGAGCTCCAGCTCAGCCCTATGGCCTTCATCTCTGTCACCTCACATGGGCTGTTTCTTCTTGGGGCACACTCTTCCCCACTCTCAGCCAAACCCTTCTTGCCCTGTAGATCTCAAACCTAATTTCTCCAGGAGGCCTCCCTGGTCCCCCTTTCCAGTCTGGGTTCCTCTTCCTGCTGAGCCCTGCTATTCAGAGGCAAGGGAAGACCGCTCTCAATTATCTTCTTCCCCATGGGGCCCCTGGGTGGCACAGTCAGTTAAGCGTTCCACTTCGGCTCAAGTCATGATCTTGCAGTTTGTGGGTTTAAGCCCCACATCGAGCTCTGTGCTGACAGCTCAGAGCCTGAGCCTGTTTCAGATTCTGTGTCTTCCTCTCTCTCTGCCCCTCCCTCGCTTGCATTCTATGTCTCTCTCTCAAAAAAATGAATAAACATTAACAATAATAATAATCTCCTTCCCCCAAACTGAACACTAGGAAGCAAGCACTGTTCTGACAGTTTTTTAATCAGTAGTTCTGAAACCTTAACACATATCAGAATCATCTAGAGTTTGGGGGCGCCTGGGTGGCTCAGTCGGTTAAGCGTCTGACTTTGGCTCAGGTCATGATGTCACAGTTTGTGGGTTTGAGCCCCGTTTCGGGCTCTGGGCTGACAGCTAGCTCAGAGCCTGGAGCCTATTTCAGATTCTGTGTCTCCCTCTCTCTCTGACCCTCACCTGCTCACGCTGTCTCTCTCTCTCAGAAATAAATTAAAAACTTTAAAAATAAATAAATAAATAAATAAACATTAAAAATAATAATAAAATAAACTTAAGGGGAAAATAAAGAATCATCTGGAGGGCTTGGATTGCTGGGCTCCACCCCTGAATTTCGTATTTGGTAGGTTTGAGGTGAAGCCTGGAAATCTGCATTTCTAACAAGTTCTCAGGGGATGCGCACCATGCTTTGGAAAGGACAGTTTTAAAGAGGCATTCACAGTTTAAACAATTTGAACAAGAATGCCAATGGCACAAAAGATTTTCAATAAAAAGCAACACCTAATACCCACTCTCTTTGCTCCCCAGGGGAAGCTGCCCCAATTTTCCTGAGTCTTCTTGCATGCTCCCCCCGCCCCCTTCTGCTTGTACAGCCCTAGATCCAACTTAGTGCCTACTACCCTTGCCCCTGAAATCCAGGGCATCACCTGGCAGAACTAAGGGGCAGTGTAGTGCTGAAGGAAAGTAAAGAGGCCCGTTCCCAGGTACAGATGCATTCAGGTGTGCACCCTCAGCCTGCCACTGCCCACCCGTCCCACACTCCAGCTCCCGGAGAGTCTCCCCTCCCAGTCCTCCACCTGCTGTAGGATTTAGCCTAATCCCAGAGTATGTGTTCAAGGCAGCTGCAGCTCTCTCTGAGGGGAGAGGGCTCCCCTCTGGAGGAAATCTCCTTGTATTCTCTTGCTATGGAAATCTGACCTTTGTCAGCACCTGGGCCCCACGGCTGGGGCCTGTCCCCAAGAAGTGGCTGAGGAGGGGGCGTGAAATTGCCAACAGCTGAACACACCAGCCTTTCCCCACATCCTCTCCAACCCAGTGGCTGTTCACATTCCACAGCACCAGCTCTTTCCGGGCCCCCCAGTGCCAGGCTCATGTTCTTGTGTGGGTACTTGGGGCCCAGCCTGACATGGCCCTGCTGGTCTCACCACCTGGCCGTGCGTGGGATGGCCGTGGGCCCCTCACAGCTCTCGAACCTCCAGGTCACCCTTGTACCCTTCAGAACTCAGCTCAGTTATCTCCTCCTCCAGAAAGTCCACACTGACCTCATAGCACAGCCTAGGCATTCTGCTGCTCTGCATGACTGGTATGACCCACTTATGTCTGTTTCTGTCCCACTCAGGGCAGTGGCCTCTCAGGCTCCACCTCTGGGAACTCAGGCCCGGTGCAGAGCAGGCCACTCTAAGGCTTGTCAAATAACCAAATGATCCGGTAAGGGGGACAACGT
Organism: Crocuta crocuta; assembly: GCF_008692635.1. NCBI lineage: Eukaryota > Metazoa > Chordata > Mammalia > Carnivora > Hyaenidae > Crocuta > Crocuta crocuta. The sequence continues at coordinate 9,885,878 of NW_027528977.1, read as the reverse complement.
GGTTCGCAGCCAGACAGGCCCTTTCCTCCAACAACTGAAGCCCAGGAGAGGTGTGTTGGCTGGCAGGACTGAGACAGTGAGACCAGTATCAGGCTGCACTGCTCCAGAATCTTTAGAAAGGAACAACTCTTAGATCCTGGGGACCAAGATTATTATTGTTGCTGAGGGACCCACCGTGCATGCTAAGGACAGCTTCACCAACTCAGCAGAGCTTCTAACCCTGTGGGGGGCCCCTTCTGAGCAATCCCTGAAGAGAGACAGGTTAAAAGTAAATGATGAGTATCATGGAATTCTCTAGCACAGCACAGTCAAATAGAACTTTCCACAATGATAAAAGTGTTCTAGATCTGTGCTGTCCAAGACACTAGTCACTAGCCAAATGTGGCTCCTGCGACTGAGGAACAGATTCTTTTAGTTAATTTAAACAGAAATGTAAAGAGCTGTGTATGGACAGGACAGTTCTAGAGCCTTGACAAAGGGGTTTCTCTAAAGGCACGCATGGGGTGTTCTCCCCAACTTACACTACTGAGGGGGAGATGTGAGGTACAAGCAGTGTGCCTAGTGCATTCATATCCAAGTAAAATACATGCCTGAGGTTGTAGGGGTTCAATGGTTGGGGAACGGTGGGCAAGTGGTCACTAAGTTTGCCTCTGGGGAGGGGAACGAGGCAGCCGAGGTAAGGGAGAGAGGGAGGGGACCTTTGTTTCTTTACATTTTTGTAATTGGTATGTGCATTACTTGTTTACCAAAAAAAAAAAAAAAAAGGAAAGAAAAGAAAAATTTTCTTTAAAAAGTAAAGAAAAAATACCAGAGAAGAAAAGTATCCCCTCTGCATACACACCAGCTTCCAAGGCTGCCTGGACTGAACCTCGGGCTGCTCCAGAGCCAGATTCAGAACCTGTAATGCCTAGCACCCTCCTAAACAGCCACATTGTCCTCCTGCCTGCTTTGCACACCAGCTCAGGCTGAAACCAAGGCTCACTAGATGCAGTCTGAATTGACCTCTGCCCACTCCCCAAACCCCTTGCTTACCCCTCCTCCATCAAGTTTCCAGCCCCAGTAACTGTCTTTCTCTTTTTGCACCACCCCAAGCTTACACAAACCTCAGGGTCTTTGCACTTACAGGTCTGTGCCTGGAATGCTCGTCCCCTGGTTCTTCTAGCTGGCTCTCAGGACAAAGGTCACTTCTTAAGAGTGGCCTCTCCTGAACACCCTGGCTAAAGTCCTCCCTCTGTTATTCCATATTTTAGCCCTTTATTTGTTTTCTTCTGTAATTATCTTATTTGTTCATTCTTTACTGGCTGCCACCTCATTAGAAGGTGAGCTCTGAGAAGCTAAGGGGCTGTCCTGTCCACAGTTGTATCTCAAAGTCTACAATGGGCTATTTCATGTAGTAAGTGCTCCATAGATGCTCATGGAATAAATACATGTTGGATGAAATTCCCAAATTCAAAATTCAAATCCCAGGCTGGCAAGCTGATCTCAAAGAGGCCTCCCAACCCCTCTGGGAGCTGAGACAATGCCCCTGTAATGTATACACACAGCCTCCTGAGGGGACCACAGTGATGGGCCCCACAGTATCTACAGAGAGATGGACAACCCATCCCCTGACTGGGGGCCCGGTCCTGATGTTGAGCTGGAAACCCAGGGAGGCCTCAGGACTGTCACTTCCCTTAAAGGACCTCCAGACTCAGGGCTTCTGCTTGTAAGCCAGCATTTCCCCCACAGTGACAAGGATAGCATGAGAGACAAGGGACCAATATCTAAGAAAGGACTGTAAATATACAAGAAAAAGACATACCTCCAAGTAAATATACAAGAAAAAGACATACCTCCAAATACAAATACAGAGAGCATGTGACAAGGTAATTGACTGATAAGGATAAAGCATGTGAGAAGATCCTAACACTCAAGAAGAATCCAAAAGGGGGCACCTGGGTGACTCAGAAAGCATCCAACTTTAGCTCAGGTCATGATGTCATAGTTCATGAGTTCGAGCCCCACATCAGGCTCCATGCTGACAGCCTGGAGTTAAGGGCCAGGAGCCTGCTTCAGAGTCTATGTCTCCCTCTCTCTCTGTCTGTCCACTGCTTGCACTCTCTCTCTCTCTCTCTCTCAAAAACAAATAAACATTTAAAAAAAGAAAGAGTCCAAGAGATGCTCCCATTTTGCACCTATTAGACTGACAAAATTTAGGAAACTAGAGAATGCCAGGTGTTGGCAGGAATATGGTGGGCCCTTCTAGACTGTAGGTATAGCCATCCAGAGCCATCTGGGAGCTTTCAGCTAATTATATAAATGCATACCCTATGATCTAGCAATTCTTCCCTGAATGTACACCTCCTATCCCCAATCCTCACAAATGACTACACAGGAAGGGTGGGGATGGGGATGGAGGCACTCTGGAGTCCACCACTGGGAAATGGACCAGTAACATTTGTGGAGGACATAGCTACATGGAGGGACCTCAAACACCTAGTGCTGAGGGGGAAAGGATAAGAAGTGGAATGAGCTCTAAAGCATAAAGCCATTTGGATAATGAAATTACACAGAAAACACACATGATGAGAGCACACACAAAATCATGAGCACAACTGCCTGAAGGGCAGGGTGGTAAGAGTGGGGAATGAGGATCGAAGGGAATTCAGAAACAGACAAAAGAAGGAAGCCCAGGAGGAGCAGGCGCCCAAGTGAGGGGTCACTGATACTTTCAGAGATGACCTGGGTGCTCAGGTTGAGAAGAATGAAGAGTTAACCAGACAGAAGGCCTGTGTGTGTGTGTGTGTGTGTGTGTGTGTGTGTGTGTGTGTGTGTTAGAGAGAGAGAGAGAGAGTGTTATGGGGGGGAGAGGAGAGAAGGTGCAAATGTTTATTGAGCACCTACTATAGGCCAGGTGCCATTCTTCTCATTGGGTATACCCTGTGTTAAAGACAGGTAAAATGTAGGGATGGAGACAGACATTACACTAACTCCCAGGAAAATGCTAAGTAAGTACACACTCTCAAGGCCAATTGTCTGCAGCTCTGAGTATCTACAATGGTGACTGATCCTGACCTGGCTCAGAGAAGGGCTCCATGAGGAAGTGATATTTGTGATGAAGGCGGGGAGCACTTGGCCTTGTGGTTAGTATTAAGCATTCCAGGCAGAGAACAGTCTTTCCAAAGATCTGGAAGCAGGCTGGAGTGGGGAGAATTTGAGGCATTCGATTCTGGCCACTTGGGCAGAGCATATACAGAGTAAAGGAGAACATGGTGCCAAATGAGGCCACACTATAGAGGGCTTTGTAGGCTGTGGATTTCATCCCCAGGAGAGTGAAGAGGCCAGAAAGTAAAGGTCTACGAATGCAGATGTGGGGAGATGGGTGAGGAGACTGTTACAGAATCTAATTGATTCTGGATTCTACAGATCCGGGAACAGGAACAACACTCCCAAAATATATACATGGTCTCCCAAGGGGACAGAAATAATGAGCCCCAGAGAGTCTACAAAGGAACTGTCCACTTCCCCTCTTATTCTCTGACCTGGGACCAGCACTATCCCACACAGCTGCAGTGCAGTCCCCCAGGCTTTGACCGGAGGTAGAGGGGATGGCCTAGCCTTGGAGCACAGGGTGGGGTTGGGGGGTGGGGAGAGGATAGAGGATGGAAAGAAGTAGAAATTGATCTAAGATGTAAAATAAGAGGATTTGCTAATGGGGGCAGGAAGGAGAAGAAGGTGGTCAAAAAATTGCAGATGGAAAAGGGCCAAGAATTGGGTGACCAGGCAGAGTCCATGTGAGTGTTTCAGGGGCCTAAAGAAGGGTAACAAGGAGGTGGGCAGGGCAGATAATGGTGACAATCTAAGATGAACACACTGTGCTTAACCCTGAAAAAAGGAACAGGGAACCAGCACCACCCTAACTCCCCCATCCTTGAGCCTTGCCTCCCAACCTCCCCCAGCTTCATGCCTGGGCCTCTTCCTTTTCTTTCCTCATCTACCTCTTCTTTCCTCTCCAGTCTCTGCCTTATAATTGTGCCCTGGGAGAAGTCTCCAGCACAGAGGAGTGGAAGGGGATATGGTAGGGTGATGGTGCCACCTCCTGGAAGCCACAAGAAGTGCAGCATCCCACTTAGTCCTGTGGAGTGAGGTTTGTGTGCCATGGGCTTTACCTTCTAGAGGTTTCAGGAGGGGATCCTGTGAAGAGATGTCTTCTGCTGCTGGTGCTCAGGTCATTCCTGGAGGACTATTCAGCTCTGGCTACTATTTTTTTTTAATGTTTTTTTTTTTTGTTTTTTTGTGTTTTTTTTTTCTAGGAGAGAGAGACAGACAGCGTGAGCAGGGGAGGGTCAGAGAGAGAGGGAATCACAGACTCCGAAACAGGCTCCAGGCTCTGAGCTGGCAGTCAGCACAGAGCCCGACGCGGGGCTCGAACCCACGAACCTCGAGATCATGACCCAAGCGAAAGTCGGACGCTTAACCGACTATTGGCTGCTATATTTTTAAGTGTGCTGCTCATAAGCTCCTCTCCACCATATCCAGGGGAATCACTGGCAAGCAAAACTACTATAATTATCTCTGGTCAAGGGGTGCCTGGGTGGCTCAGTCGGTTAAGCATCCCACTCTTGATTTTGGTTCAAGTCATGATCTCACAGTTCCATGGGATCGAGCCCCGTGTCTAGCCCTGCGCTGATAGTGTGAGCCTGCTTGGGACTCTCTGTCTCCTCTTTCTTTCCCACCGTCCCTGGTTGTGTGCATTCTTTCTCTCTCTCAAAATAAGTAAATAAACTTTTACAAAATTATCCCTGCCCAAAAACCTTCCACTGCCCTCAGAATTGGGTCCAAGCTCTTCTCTTTTAAGTTTGTTTATTTTTTTAGTAATCTCTACACACAACTTGGGACTCAAACTCATAACCTTGAGACCAAGAGTCGCATGCTTTTCCGACTGAGCCAGCCAGGTATCCCTGGGTCCAGGCTCTTTAACAAAGCATTTGAGGATTTGGACCTGGCCTTAGGCACGCTTCATTCCAATTGGTTTCAATCCCAACCTCCTCCCTCTGCTCTTCTTTTTTTTTTTTTTTTAATTTTATTTTATTTCTAGGAGAGAGAGAGAGAGAGAGACAGCGTGAGCAGGGGAAGGTCAGAGAGAGAGGGAGACACAGACTCTGAAACAGGCTCCAGGCTCCGAGCTGGCAGTCAGCGCAGAGCCCAACGCGGGGCTCGAACCCATGAACCGGGAGATCATGACCTAAGTGAAAGTCAGACGCTCAACCGACTAAGCCACCCAGGCGCCCCCTCCCTCTGCTCTTCTTCCCACTCTGCCAATACTCCCCCAAGCATCTCCACCCCCTTTTTACAGGTTGTTCTCTCTTCCTAGAACACTCCCCTCCCTACTGCTTTTCCAAACTCCTACTCTTCTTTCAGATCTCAAATTCCATATCTGCCAGGAGGAGATCTTCCACCCCAACATTAACTAGGCAAAGAGGGGAGGGAAAGAGTGTTTCGGGCAGTGGGGACATCATATGCAAAGCCTACAATAATTTCAAGTAAATGGGAGGGGGCTAGAGACCAGAAACAAGGACAGAGCTGGCATGGCTGCAGCCACAGACCCCCACATGGCTCATGGGCCAGTTGAGGGGTTGATGCCCTGGTGAGTGACAAAATTTTCTGCAGCAAATGACATGATCAAATGTATGTTTGGAAAGGCCCACATGGAGTTGCCAAGTAAGAAAGGAAGCTAAAGTAGGTGAGGGAAGAACTGGTAGGGGCTGCAAGGCAGGAGATGACGGGACCTTGGACCTTTGAGCCCCTACTTCGTGATGTCTGGGTTCTGAGCTGGCACGCCCAGTTATTGGCTGTAGCCTCCCAGAGGGGAGCCCTACTTTCCCCCGTGTGTTCCACACCAGCTCTTTCTCCCTGCTGCAGCCCCCTTTGCCCAACTTCTTATTCCTGGTGTTGGGTTTCCAATGCTGCTGCCCCTCAGAGCCAGAACCTGTGTATTGTGGGACTGCCATCCCACTTGAGAGCAGGGCAGGACACTAGGCTCAAAGATGAGAAGTCAGGACTGAGTGGCCGAGATAACAAACCAGAGTCTGTTTGCCTGTCTGCCTCCTCCACTACACGAGGTGGCTTAGCAGTTACAGGCAGGGCTCTGTCACCTCATGGCTGGCTGTATGATTTTAGGTGGGTGGCTTTACCTTTCTCTGCCTCAGCAGAGATTACTCAAGTCTTCTACAAAACTGGAGTAATCACAGTAAATTGTTCTATGGGTTTGTGAAGAAATAAAATGCCCATAAGGGGCCCAGCACAGCACCAGGCACATATTAGATGCTCAATAAAAGGTTGCTGTCCACATTAATACTGTCACAGGAACTTAACATGCTCATTGGGGAAATGTGTTTCAGGTTCCTGAATCAGAGGGAGACAAACAAAGTTCATGGGAGTAGGGGGAAAGCTGGGAAGGGAGAAGAAAGCAAAGGGAGCATCTCAGGGCAGGCCTGCAGCTAGGTCACCCTGAGTTCCAAGCACAAAGCAGGTGTCAAGGGCGCCAGCTCTGAAGGCCTTGAATGTCACATCAAGGAGCCCCCCAAGTTTTGGAGTCAGAGAAGGTGCAGATAGTTCCTAAACCCAGGGATGGGATGCTTTCTCCTTTACAGGTAACAGCACTGGCCTTGGAGGCCCCAGGGAGCTAGGACAGCAGAGGGCACTGGCAGCAGGGAGCACATTCTCAGTCCTCAGAACTGGAGTCCAGGCAGCCCTTCCCAGGCTGGAGAACCTCCCCTATGTAATTCCCCAGCTGGTCACACGGTGGCAACAATGCAACATGAAAGTCCTCTTACCCACCCTCCCTTTGAGCCGAAATGAAAGCGAAGTACCAATGCTTCTAGGTAACTGTAAGAGCTCCTGCTCCCATCACTAGGCAGTGCCGCCTTGGCTGAGCCTGCAGATTAGACTGCGTGGGAGTGAAATATTAGACAGGGCACAAAGGACTTTCACTTTGGCTTTCTCAGAAGTTTAGCTCATATATGTAGCTTTTGCTTGTGGAGGTGATGTGATGGGACTGTTTCCATCCCTGGGGTAGAGAGGAACCAGGATGACAGATGAGCCCACTTTGAGCACCTCCTCTGCGGCAGGCACTATGCAGACATTCATTCCTACATGAAATCAGCACACAGTAGTAATGAGGCATCCACTGTGTGCTGGTCACAGGAGACAGCAACATATAAATATTTATGTATTTATTTTACATATAAAGATATATTTTAAAATATATTTGGATTATAAATGAACACATTGTTTAACAAATATTAATTGAGGGGTACCGGGCTGGCTCTGTCAGGGAAGAGTGTCACTCGTGATCTTGAGGTCATGAGTTCAAAACATGTGTTGGGTGTAGACATTACTTAAATAATAAAACTTTAAAAATAAGTAAATAGAAAAAAAATAAGTAAATAGGGGGTGACGGGCATGGAGGAGGGCACTTGTGGGGATGAGCATTGGGTGTTATATGGAAACCAACCTGACAATAAACCATTAAAATTTTTTAAAATAACGATTAATATAGGGGCGCCTGGGTGGCTTAGTCGGTTAAGCGTCCGACTTTCGCTTGGGTCATGATCTCGTGGTTCGTGGGTTCGAGCCCCGCTTCGGGCTCTGTGCTGACTGCCAGCTCAGAGACTGGAGCCTGTTTCAGTCTGTGACTCCCTCTCTCTCTGACCCTCCCCTGCTCACGCGGTCTCTCTCTCTCTCTCTCCTAGAAATAAATAAAACATTTTAAAAAATAAATAAAGATTAATATAAAATAAAAAAATAAGTAAATAAATGTTAATTGAGTTAATTACCTACCTTGAGCCCGAGATACCCAAGACATGCAGGTAGTGAGTTTGGAGCTTTGAAACAAATCTAGACTAGAGATGGAGACTTAGGCATTGCTGGCATTTAGGGAATGCCAGTGATGAGCTGAGGAAATTCCTCAGGAAGACTGGGTAAATGATCAGCAAAGTGGACCTCTATTTGCTGGACAGAAAAACGGGGAGGCATGCCTGAGATATGAACCCATAGAGAAAGGATTGCAGGAGGGGTAACAGACGAGAGTGGGAGTCCCCGGAAACCCTGTCGGTTCCAAGAGGTCAACAGAGTCCAATGCTGCCCGAAGTGGAGCAGCAAAGTTTATGAAATGCCACCAGATTTGATCAAATTGGGACTGTTGTGATCTGAAAACAGCCTGCAGGGAGATGAACTGGGAGATGAGGAAGGGAGGCTCGAGGTGGTGAAGAGGCAGAGCCTGGCTAGAGGGACACTGAGGTTTTTCTTCTGAGAGGAAACACAGATTGCGGGCTGCCGTGGAGGAACAAGAAGACCGCAAGGTTGGAGCTCCAGAGCAGCAAGAGGCGCAAGATGAACAAAAGCCGGAGGAAGCATGAGGGCGGGATCCAGGTCCCAAAAGAGGGCCGACACAGTCGACTTCCATCTCTTTCGGGGAGCAGTGGGGAAGGGCTGGTGACGGCAGATGCCCAGCAGACTCGCTGGCTAGATCTAGGGCACGCCAGACATCACCGGGTATTTGGCGGCCTTTTCCCGGTACAGCCCGGCAAAAAAAACCACCTTTTCTTAGACTCCACGCCAGCTGGGCAGATCGCGCGGCCCACGGCCTGGCCGCTTCTGATTGGTCAGCGGGAACCACCTGACCGAGCCGGCCAATCAGAGGCGATCTCGTAGGAATGCGGCCCCACGTGTGGCTCCGAGCCGAGTCCCAAACCTGCAGTGCAGCCCCGCGGCCCAGAGGGCCTCGTGCGTGTAACCCCGGTGGGCCAGTGCGGAACTCCAAGGCTGCGGAACTTCAAGGCTGCGGAACTCCAAAGCTGCGGAACTCTAAGGCTGCGGAACTCCAAGGCAGAGGTCCTGCCTTCCCTCACCATGTCTGATTTCCGCCGACCCAGAAGTCCAGAACCCCATTCCTTATGCGGACTCTTTCGCGCGCGGTTCTGCCGCCTGGCCCGCTGGTCCAAAGTGGTGATTTGGGGGGAGACAGAACCAAGTTCAAGTCAGTGACTTACCATGTGACTTACGACAGGTGATAATATTTTTGAGCCGTAGGTTCCTTATCTGTAAAATGGGACTATTGATACCTAGATGTTTTTGTGAGGAATGTGAAACCCAGTGCCTGGTACGTGGTGAGCCCCCCAAAATTATTGGTTATATATTTTTTTATGATTGTTGATATTGCTCTCTATCCTCAAGGAACTCACCATCCTCGTCACACACGGCCCTGTGCTAGGCTACTTTTTATTCCTGATGGCTTACTAGAATGTAATCTGCTTGTCAACAAGGATGTGCCAGTATGCCTTTTCAGTCTTCTGACCCCACAATCCCTTCATTTGGTCTCACAAAGGTAATTTTAACCTACAGAAACAGTAGTTGTAGAAGAAAATCATGGAATTTATAGCACAGAAAACATCAGCAGTTAGGTGGGGATATTTATAACACAAAAGGGTGTACTGGAATAACATCTCTGAAGGCCAGCTCTGTGAGTTTAGGCAGACCTTGATCTCTTTGAATCTCATTAGAACAAGAATCATGACTATAATCGTTGCAAAACTCTCCAGGTGCCAGTCGCTATTCAAAGCTCATCTTAACTCTCAACAACCCCACTTTATAGAGAGGATACACAGGTACAGAGAGGTTCATAGCAATGAAGTGGCAGAGCTGGGGAATTCAAACCAGGCCTTCTGGGTCACAGTCTGTGTTCATAACTTCAGAGCTTGATACCGCTCAGACACCAGGGCAGCTGTCATACTAGAGACCCAACACAGAACTATGGAGAAGGTAAGGGCTTCTGCATCCAGGAACCAAAGGAGGTCAGTGTGGCTGAGAGGTGGATAAGGAGGGGAACAAGGTAGGCAATGAGCCTAAACTTGCAGGCAGGACCACATCTTGGAAGGGTCTTAGGCCATAGTAAAGAGCTGGTGTCAGCACATGGAAAGCATGTGACTAAGGGTGTTTTTGACTTGTTGCTACTGGCCTGGGATGTAGAAGACAGCAAGGGGCCTCTGTTACTATGGTTTAGCTTCAGTCCCTGGCGGGCAGAGAGACGCAGGCCCAACATGGCCCTAAATCCCCCTGGTAGCTCCCTGAGCTCCCTTGCTGGGCAGGGCTGGAGATGACACCAACTTGAAGCCTCCTGTGTCCTCCTTTCTGATCTTATTTGTTGCTGTAACCTCATTAATGCAACTAATCAGACCTTCTGAAACCAACTGCATCCTCCTATTGACTATCCAAGTCTGTGCTTCCAGTTTGAATTTGGAGATGCCCTATCATTTAAGACCTCTGAAGTTCTCTCCAAGGTTCTTGTTATCAACTCTAGACCCATAAATTAACTCTTCACATAAGGGGCCCAGGATTTGAGGGGTGGCAGGTAGGGGGCCTTTTTGACTCTCAGGCCTCAGGTGGTCATTTCACTTTCCTGTCTTACCACTCACTCTTCTGGAAACTCCCTGGGATTCTCCTTCTCAGATTCCCTGTGTTTTCTTACTGCCTCTCCCATCCCCACCAAAGGCTTCAGGTCCCATCTCCCCTGTAATGACTCTTGTAGTATATTCTCTTGCTTGGCTCTTCTTCCAGATCTTCAAACCACATGTACGTTGAGCTGAGCTGTGGACAGGATGTCTACCCCTGATCTCCTTGGGCTTCCCAAACCTAATGTGTCCAAATACCAGTAGCTGCCTTATTTAAAATCATTCTTGCTAAAAACTTTAACCCAAATCTAATCAAGCCCCTGCCTAATATGCACTTTACTGGAAATGCAGGAGCAGAGCAACAGATTAAATGGCACGAAGGGGAAGCATCACCCAACTGCAAACAAGTGGCATTCTCAAGATAACTGGCCTGGTCACTTCAAAAGCCAAATGTCATATAAAACATGATGTGGGGGCATTTTATTATTTGTTTATGTTTTTAAAATTTTTTTTTTAATATTTTATTTCTTTCTGAGAGAGAGACAGCATGAGCAGGGGAGGGTCAGAGAGAGAGAGAGATACAGAATCTGAAACAGGCTCCAGGCTCTGAGCTAGCTGTCAGCACAGAGCCTGACGCAGGGCTCAAACCCAGAAACCGTGAGATCGTTACCTGAGCCGAAGTCGGACACTCAACCGACTAAGCCACCCAGGCACCCTTGTTTGTTTATGTTTTGATGTGTAGGCATATTAGATTATAAAAGACATAAGATATACAAGGACCAATACAATATGTGGTATTGATTAGATTACGGTAAGAAAAAAGCTATTTTCCAAAGACATTTGGCAAAAATTTGAATATGGAAAGAGTATTAGATTTTTGGGAAATCATTGTTAGGTGGTATTTTGGTTATATAAGAGAACATCCTCATGTTTTAGAGAAGTTTGCTAAGTGCTCAGGTGAGAAGTATCAGAATATATGTTTTTCATTTTGAAATTGTTCATAAAAATTATCTATGGACAAGTATGCCACAAAATGTTACCGTATATTGGAGTGCCTGGCTGCTTCAGTCAGTAAAGCTTGCAACTCTTGATGTCAGTGTCCTGAGTTCAAGCCCCATGTTGGGTGCAGAGCTTACTTAAAATATCCATCTATATATTAACATATATTGAATCTAGGAGGTATTGGTCATATTTTTCTTTCTTATTTTTCTGTATATTTGAAAACTGTCACAGTACAATATTAACAACAACAGAAAGAATTTATTTCCTATCCCTGCCACAGCCATATTCCTTCTGCCCCCGCCCCATCTCAGTGGTTAATAACTTCATTTCTTTTTTCTTTTTTTAATTTTTTATATTTATTTATTTTTGAGAGACAGAGTGTGAACGGGGGAGGGGCAGAGAGAGAGAGACACAGATCTGAAGCAGGCTCCAGGCTCTCAGCTAGTGGTCAGCACAGAGCCCAATGCAGGGTTCAAACCCACGAACCATGAGATTGTGACCTGAGCCAAAGTCAGATGCTCAACTGACTGAGCCACCCAGGTGCCCCAATAGCTTCATTTCTTTAGCCACCTCATCTGAGCCGGAAACTGGACCCTGCTTTGACTCTATATTCCCTTATGCTTCCTTTTAGTTTCCACATCCTATCCATTCTACTTTCTGAAACCCTTGAGTCCATTCTTTATCCCCATTTCCCTGCCACTGTCCTGGTCCAGGTCATAGATACCTCTTGCTTCATGACCCCAACATCCTCCGAGTTCTCCCTCCCCCCCTCCCCCTCCCCCATGGTCTCAGGGCTATCTTTCTCAATGTTTTATCTGATCTTGATGCTCCTCATGCCAGCGGAATTAGTCCCCAGTGCCTCTGAGCCTTATATAGTCTGCTTCTAATAACTTCTTAAAACTCTCCTCTCTCCCTTTTAGCCACATTCAACCATTTGGTTCCTCTGTATTCCTTTTATATTAAGAATATCTTCCAGAAGGGTGGCTCAGTTGGTTGAGTGTCTGACTTTGGCTCAGGTCATGATCTCATAGTTCATGAGTTTGAGCCCTGCATTGGGCTTACTGCTGACAGTGCAGAGCCTGGTTCCAATCCTCTGTCTCCCTCTCTCTCTGCCCCTCCCCACTCTCAAAAATAAACACTAAAAAAAAAAAAAAAGAAAGAAAAAGAAAAGAACTTCAGGACTTCCTGAAGGCTTGAGAATATTACAAATCTGCAGACAAAAAGCATGTAGACAGCAAGTCCAGAGACTAGCCAAACTCATTATAGGGCACAGGCATGCCGGTTCATTTAGCTGGGCCTCATTTCTGCCCCCAAACTGGCCCCCATGGCTTACCTTTGTCCCTATCTCAACTATGTTGGCCAGGTATGCTGCCACAAGTCATTGCTTTTTTTTTTTCATCAAGCAAAACCTAGTTTATTACTGCAGTGAGGGAGAATACATCCTTGACTAGATCTCAGAGACTTTAAAAAAAATTTTTTTTTTAAAAATCTTTATATTTGAGAGAGAGAGAAAGACAAAGAGAGTGCAAGTGGGAGAGGGCCAGAGAGAGAAGGAGATACAGAATCTGAAGCAGGCTCCAGGCGCTGAGTCGTCAGCACAGAGCCTGACGCGAGGCTTGAACTCCCAGACCATGAGATGACCTGAGGTCAGATGCTTAACTGATTGAGCCACCCAGGCACCCCCAGATCCCAGAAGACATTTAAGGTCTTGGTTGGGATGGACTAAAGTAAATCTTTCAATGCAGGAATCCTGCCACAAATCATTCCAGCTTTGAGAAGTCACCCACAGAAGGCAGTCCTGTCTAAACCCTCCTTAGCACTTCACACTATCCTGTGTATATAGGGGTGGCTGGCACTTAAGGTTTAGAAAATGTTGCCTATGGTCAAGGGCCCCGTGGTGTAGTTCCTCCTGTTTTTCCAAGCCTGGGTGCCAAGGCCACAACCTTACATGCACCTTTGCCCCTTCATCTGGTACCCACTGTCCCCTAGAACGCTGAAGGAATCCAGTCATGAGTGGAGTATGCCACCTGCTTAGGCCCAAGCCTGGGCTCAGGCTCCAAGGCCCTCAGTTGCCCTTAGCTTCCTTGAGCCTATACCCCTTTCCTTCCCTCTTACTTCCTACCTCTCCAAAACAGAGGCACTGGGTGGGACCTCTCTCAATTTCCTTCCCTCCTCACTTAAACATAGTGAGGCTCTATTTTGCCTTTCCCTACACATTCTCAGAAGACAAGGGATTTCTCCTTTGCTCCAGGGCACATCCCTTCACCCACAACACATTCACACCCTGTACCTCCTTGACCTGAGGGACTTCTTGCTCCTGTACCTTTAACCTTCCCCTCCCAATGGCTTCTTCCTAACAGCATTATACACACTCAAAGATTTGTTCATTCAATCCACAAATATTTACTGGGCACCTAAGCACCTACTCCACACCAGGCCCTGTTATAGGCATTGGGAACACAGCAATAAAGGAGTCCTGACCTCTTGGAACTTCCATTCAAGACAGTGAGAAAGATGGGAGAGTGGGGGGGAAAATCAGGCTACGAAAACTGTGTAGTACTTGCATAAATATAGGCTTATCAGTAGATGGAACAGATTGATTGAGAATTCTAAAATAAACCCATAATTCTGTGTTCAGTTGATTTTTCATGAAGGATGTCAAGACTATTCATTGGGAAAAGACAATCTTTTCAACAAATGGTGCTGGGACAGCTGAATATCCACATGCAAAAGAATACAGTTTGAGTCCTATCTCACACTATAAATTAACTCAATGGATCAAAGCCCCAAATGTAAGAGCTAAAACTATAAAACTCTTAGGAGAAAACATAGGGGTAAAATTTCATGAACTAGGATCAGGAAATGGTTTCTTATTAACAAAAGCACAGCAACAAAAGAAAAAAAGAGGCAAGTTAGACTACACAGACATTAAAAACTTTTGTATTTTGAAGGATACTATCAAGAAAGAGAAAAGACAATTCACAGAATGGGAGAAAATATTTGTAAATCTTATATCCAATAAAGAACTTGTATCTAGAATATGTGAAGAGCTCTTTTAACCCAACAACAACAACAAAAGACAAATTAACCAATTTTATTTAAAAATTTTTTAATGTTTTTTATTTATTTCTGAGAGAGAGAGAGACACAGAGTGAGCAGGGGAGGGTTAGAGAGAGGGAGACACAGAATCCAAAACAGGCTCCAGCCTCTGAGCTGGCTGTCAGCACAGAGCCCGACACGGGGCTCGAACCCATGAACTGTGAGATCATGACCTGAGCCAAAGTTGGATGCTCAACCGACTGAGCCACCCAGGTGCCCCTAAATTAACCAATTTTAAAAATGCACAAATAATCTGAATAGACATTTCTTCAAAGATATACAAATGGCCAGTAAACACACTAAAAGATGCTCAATCATTATTTGTCATTAGGGAAATGCAAATGAAAATCACAATGAGATACCATTTTACACCTACTAGGATGACTGTACTCAAAAAAGCAGATAACAACAAGTGTTGGCACAAATGTGATGAAATTGAAACCCTTCTACATTTCTAGTGAGAATGTAAAATGTTGCAGTCACTTTGGTAACATCTTCAAAAAATTCCTCAGAGTTAAACATGGAGTTACCATCTGGCTCAGCAATTCCACTCCTAGATTTATACCTAAGAGAAATAAAACATATGTCCACGCAAAAATTTGTGCATAAATGTTAAAAGTAACATTCATACTAGCCCTAAAGTGGAAGCAACCCAAATATCCATCAACTGAGAGGCATCAATTGATAAACAAATGTGTTATATCCATACAGTGGAATATTATTCAGCCACAAAAAGAAGTGCAGTACTGATACATGCTACAACATGAATGAACCTGGAAAATATACTCAGTGAAAAAAAAAAAAAAGCCAGACATGAAAGACTACGTATTAGGGACACCTGGCTGGCTCAGTTGGTAGAGAATATGACTCTTGATCTCAGGGCTGTAACCCCAGGATTCAAACCCCACACTGGGCATAGAGATTGCTTAATAAAATTTTTTTTAATAAATAAAAGGCTGCATATTATATAATTTCACTGATATGAAATGTCCAAAATAAGCAAATCCATAGAGACGGAGAGTAGATTAGTGGTTGCCAGGGCCTACGAGAAGGGAGGGAATGGAGAGTGACTGCTAATGGGCAGAGTTTCTCTTAAGAGTAATAAAATGCTCTGGAATTACATAATGATGATGGTTGCATAACTTTGTAAGTTTATTAAAAACCACTGAATTGTACACTTAAAAGGGGGAGTTTTATGGTGTGTGAATTATATCTCAATAAAAAGAAAATAGAGAAATAAGTAGTAAAGGAAAATCAGATAATTTTAGAGAATGGCTAATTGCTATAAGTCACTTCAACAGAAAGATGTGATAGAGTGACCTGGAGTGGATAGGGGCTCCTCAAGGTGAGGGAGGAGCCCGAAAGGCCTGTCTGAAGAGGGACTCTTAAGCTGATTGACAGAATCCTGGGAGACCTGGGAGGGCAGTCTTCCACGCAGAGGAAACAGCAAACACAGGCCCTGAGGTGGAACAGTTTACACAAGACCAAGTCTCTTCTGCCTTCAGAAAAAGCTCTCTATCACTATTCCCTCTCCAACAATTGCCTCCTGTTCTACACAGCTACGCATTTTCCAAATGTGGTTTTTGTCTAAGGTCTTCACCCTGGGGATGTGAAGACTTTCCAGATTATTCTGAGCATGGTTGTTTACTCAATCACAATTTTTGCCTAAAGTCTGCCCCTGGTAGATGCGAAGATTTTCCAGATGGTTCTGACATGGTTGCAGTTATTGGAACAAGATTCTATACTTAAATAACTTTCAGATGAAATCCTTGTTCTACCTGAGAAAATGCCTCTCTCCACATTTCTTTTCAGATGGCTTTTATGTGAAAAGCCGCATTTCACCCAAATGAATCTCCCCTGCTGGAGTACTTCAGGAGAGTGGGTTCTGCGAGACCCCTCAGAGCTTCCCAAGGACTTATCTTACCACAAACTCAGGGCAAGACTCTAGCCTTGCATGTCTGTCCTAGGACTAGAACCTAGCAGGGGACTAGGACTATGCATCATGGGGATGCATAATAACATAATGGCTTTAATCCAGAAGTGGAGTCATGTTTTTGGACTGATAGTCAATCAGTTGGCTGAGGGATTTGATAATGTTTTATTTACTTTTGAGAGAGAGAGAGAGAGGGAAACACAGAATCCAAAGCAGGCTCCAGGCTCTGAACTATCAGCACAGAGCCTGACGTGGGGCTGAAACTTGTGAACTATGAGATCATGACTTGAGCTGAAGTCAGGAGCTTAATTGAGCCACCCAGGCATTCCAGGGAGGGTTTAAGTTTTACCTGTTTGGTCCATAATTCAAACCATAATTCTTTTGGAGACACGGACATGGAGAAGAGAGGAGAGGACAGGTCAGGCATTAGCATATGTTTCTCTAGTACTTCTCTGTGTCTCACAGTCTTGGGCTTGGTCACTGGAGATTAGAGAAGTATATGCCCTGAGCCTGGTATAAGGAGCTCACCAACTGGCTGGGACTGTATTTGGAAGCCAATAGTTACTGTAGTGGCTCATTCAGGAAAAAAATGACTGACTGCTGGGGTGGGATCAGTGAAGGTTTCCAGGAGGAGGAGGAGTCTTCTAAACTGGGCCCCAAAGGTTGAGCAGGAGTTTGCCTGACAGGAGAAAAGGCAGAGGGAATAGTATGAGGACAGGCTTCATGAAATATGGTCTGTCTAGACACAGTGAGTACATGGGCAGCCAGGGAAGTGATGAGGGCAAAAGGGCAGGGATTAGTAGCCACCACACGCTGGGTTTTCATAAGAGAATATCTGAGAAAAAGAACACTTGAAGATGGAAACTTGAGTCCTTGGGGCTGGGGCTACAGGGTCAGATTAGCAGAGAGAAACCTGGTATTTTGGGCAGGAAGGAAACACTGCTGGAAAGCTATATGGCTTCAGATGTGGCCAATCCTTCCTTGATCTTAAGTAGAAGCCCGATTCAGTTCTGCAGAAACCATTGAGTAGACAGAAAAAGGAATTTCCAATCCCTAGACCCATAGGAAGGGATGGCTGTGGTGTTCACCAGCAGCATTTAGGACTAATCAGCAAAGGCCTCCATACCTCCCCACCGGACCTGGCTGTTTAGTCAGAAAGCAGATGATGCTCATGTCCAGTGGAGATAAACAGCATGAACTGGGAGTTTGGGTTAGGAGTTTGGTTTTGACAAAGACATGCTTCCTCTCTGGAAGATGGGAAGAACAACAGTGCTCAACTCAGGATTAAATGAGAGGGTGTCTTGGAGAATAGCTGGCACAAAAGAAGAGAAGCCACAACTGTTACTGGAATAAGACAGTTCAAGCATAACCAAGAAGCAAGGCCCTGGCCAGGGTAGTGTTTCTAGAGGAAGTATCAATCTCTTCTGGACACTGCTGGTAGAGTGAGTTTTATACTGCATAGATGTGATCCATAACCTGCTCTTTAACCTTCCATGGTTTCCTACTGACCTCCAGAGAAAGCCTAAATTCTTTTAAAAACTCTTTTTTAATTTTTTTAAATGTTTATTCATTTTCAAGAGAGAGGGAGACAGAGTGCAAGCAGGGGAGGGGCAGAGAGAGAGGGAGATACAGAATCTGAAGCAGGCTCCAGGCTCTGAGCTGCCGGCACAGAGCCCAGTGTGGGGCTCGAACCCACAGACTGCGAGATCATGAGCCAAAGTTGAACGCTCAACCGAGACACCCAGGGGCCCCAAGCTTAAATTCTTTAATTTGGACAATTAGGCCCTGCTTAGTCAGGCACTCACGGCCTTTCCTATCCTTACCTGAGACCTCTTATTGCTTCCCTGACTGCCCCTGAGGCCTCCCCAGATCCCCCAACACCTTCACCTTCTCTCTCAGGGCTCAGCTCTCTACCTTCTTTTTATTTATCTGCCTTCCTCACAAGGCTATGAGGGGAGAGCTTAATAAATATCTGCAGAATGAATGAATGAATGAAAGAGGGGCAGTTCTAAGAAAAAAAGGATCACTGTACACCGGCCAAATGTCTTGATAGGTATCTATCTCAGCAGAGTAAGAATTATCAGTAACCATAATTCACAGATGAGGAAACTGAGGCTAAGATAATCTCACTGCCTGACACTCAAATTCCTGAGTACCTGTGGGTAAGGCACTGTGTTGGGCTCTCACGATGGTATCTGTGTGCCAGCTAAGAGCAACAGATATGAGGCCAAGCACACCAGGTGACTGTTAAGGCTCTGACGCCTTGCAGAAGAGCTTAAGCTTTTGGACTTCAGTTTTTCACAGGGCTGCTGAAGGGTTAAAGGAATGTTAATGTATGTCAAGTGCCCAGCATGGTGTCCAGCATACAGCATAGACTTAGCAAGTATTTGATTCTAATCTCAGTCTTAAGGATGAGAGATACAGGCCCAGAAAAGGTCCCTGAGCAAAGATGAGGATGAGGGTAGGATCGAATCCTGTCCCTTCTTCCCTGACTTCAAAAGCCAGTGTCCTTGTGAGAATATGTGGTCCTGTGGGTCCCTTCAGTCCAGAACGAATATACATGAGGCACTTGGCCAGGGCTGCTGGATGCAGAGGCCCTAGAAGGGGCTGTTGTAGTTGAGACCACTCCAGCCAAGTTCTCCTTAACAAGCAGGAAGGGCCTCCTGAGGTCACCTCAGGAAAGTCCAAGAGGTTTACCCCGGGCTTCCAGTAACCTGTTCATCCCAGCTGCCTGTCCCTCTTTTAACCTCTACTGCTTTTTCTTGGGGGCTGGAAAGTTGTAAAGAGGGTTTCCTATAGGGCAGTGATATTCAGAGATCAGCTCTGGGAGGAACCATTGTTCCAGCACCTTTTTACATTGTAGCACCTTGATTTAATTGTCTTTTCCTGAGGCCTGGGGATTTCTGGGGCAGGCATCTTGTCCTTTGTTTTCCCAGCATGCAGCATATTGACCAGAATGCAGGAATTGGTTGCTGAATGAAGCAATGAATTACATTTCAGCATTCATCAGGTGATTAGTAGTCTGCACAGGCTTCTAAAACTTACCTTTCCCTTGGAGGAAGCTCACAGCCACCCTTGTGTGTTGGAAGCACAGGTGAGGAAACTGAAGCTTGGGGCTGTTGGGTGACTGGCTCAAGCCCAAACAGGGGCAGCTCTGAGGCCCTCAGGACGTTCTGTGGGAAAGTAAAATGTTGAGAGGAGCCTTGATGAATTGGGGCAATTGGCAGGGGCTAATTGTCAGTCAGAAATACTCAGCTCAGATTATTAGCTGTGAAGAAGGAAACAGTCAAAGCTTCCCCACTGAATTGCCCAAATGGGGTTGGGTGGCAGGAATGACTCCTTAGCAAAGCAAGGGCTGGTCCCTGTAGGGCAGAATGCTGTGGTGTAGACCCAGCTTTTCTCCTGCTGGTCCTAGTGCAGAGAATACTGCCAACCTTACTTGGCACCTGGGAACCTTGAGAGTACTTCAGAGGCCCCCTGGGATCACAGTTGGAGTGGGGGGGGGGGCATTACTTTGGTTCCAGGGGACATCTTCCCTCTAAGAAAGTCAGCTTGGTGTCTTGACAGGGGCTGCATCCCAGAACTTACACGGTGTGCTATGGACCTGGTAACTTGTGTATCCAGGGCTGGACTGTGGTCTTTGGAGAGTAGGAGATAAGGGGCATCCTGAGCTCCCAGCCTACTGGGGCCAGTCTCCGGGAGAAAGGTGGGTAAGGCTTGAGGGTGGAGTTTAGGGACCCCGGTGCGGACGCCGCGCAGGACAAGGCCAAAAGTAGCCTTTCTCCCAAGTGGGCTCAGGGCTAATAGATAGAAGGGCTGCGGGTAAACACTCCACTGGGGCAATAATTATGCACATTTACTAAGCCCAGGGAGGACTCATGGTCACGTGGCTCTCGAGGGCGGCGCCCTCAGCTTTGAGATGGAGTTAACTCTAATCACAGAAGGCTTTCTGGAGGAGGCGGGATTTTTATGGCGGTAGGTCGTGGTTTTCTCCTAACAGCGAGGATGCCCTTAGCACTTTAGGTTAACAGCTGGCTGCAGAGGTGAGATTTGTCGGGGTACAATAGCCCAGGGGGCGATGAAATCAGACCGAATTGGGGGAAGGGCTTAGGGAGCCGGAATCTCGGTGTGAGGCTGGGTTTGGGTTCCTTGACCTGTCCTTGCGCCGTCTTTGATGATTGGACGCGTCGTGGCCGCTCTAGGCCAGAGCTGTGGGGCCCCGGGCGCTGGGTGCAGGCCTCGAGGTCCAAGACACCCTGGGAGCAGACAGCACCAGCCTGAGGATTAGGCGATTAAGCCATTAGGCCTGACTGGGCCAGCCGGCGGTCCGCCCTCCCAGCGCAGTTCCGCCGGGGTACCGAAGCCCGGCTTGCAGGGGCGAGGCGCGCGCTCCCGGGGGATCAGGACTGCGGAGCAGGCGGCCCGTGCTGGGCGGCTGTGGCACGAGAGGGCCATCTGCCTGGGTGCGGAGAACTGCAGCGTCCGCTGTGCGAGGCGCGGCCCCTCCGGGCCCCCAGCCCGCGTCCTCAGCCCCGCGCGCACACACCTACTGACGCCCGCCCGCGCCTGCGGCCCGAGTCCCCGTGCCAGGCCCAGACCCAGACTAGGCGCGGGAGGCGGTACAGGGATTAGTGGACCCCTCCCCCCAGCGCTCCCCTCGCCCCGCCCGAGGCAGCGAGGACCCCTGGGCTCGGGGGTGGTGAGGGAGCTTCGTCCCGGCGGTGCCCGGGCTGGGTACACGGCCTCACTGGGCGGGGGCCGCACGGCGGCAGGCCGAGGTGCGGGAGCGCTGTCAGGCTGCTGCCCGGCTCCGGTGCGGGGGGTGGGCTAGCGCGGGG
>NW_027528977.1:9678771-9864449 GCF_008692635.1 Crocuta crocuta | reverse complement strand
GGTCTGCGCTGCTCTAGGGCGGCTGCCTGTTTAGCCCGGGACGAGCCAGCCCCCTGCCTCGCGGGCGTCGGGCCTGCGGCAGGAGGGAGCCCTGGGGCTGCACAAGCTTGGCTCTGGGAGGCAGACCCGAGCTGCTGCCTCCATTTTGTTTCCTGCTCAGCTTGGTCTGTGGTGGTGGTGGTGTGGGTTTGGGGTGCGGCTGGGCAGNACCTGCGGCCGCATCTGCTCAGGGCCTGAGGCTTCGAAGACCCCAGCCCAAGCCCCCAGGTGAGCCCCGCGGTAGGAGGGGGGGTTGCCTTGGCCTCGGGGCGAGCCGAGCGGGCTGAGGGCAGGTGCCCAGTGGATGGGGAGCCGGGCTGTAACCTAAGATGGAGGCCGGGACTGACGCGGGCCCGAACGGAGCTGGCTGGGCGGTCGGACAGGCCTCAGCCGGGCCAGGTGCCGCCCGGGATGGGGCTCGGAGACGGGTAGGGTGCAGGAGTCGTGTGCAGCCCGGGGCTATAAATGCGACCCGAGGTAGGTGNGCGAACTTCCTCCCCGCGCGGCCCGTGCCCCGCCGGCCTCCCGCGCGCACCTCGGCCTCCGCCTCCCCTCAGGTAGCCGGCTGGTGGGCGCGGGGCCGGCTACCCTCCTGCAGCAAACTTTGCTTGCTGCTTNGGAGCGGGGCCGGGGCAGGCGGCGGCGGCGTCGGCAGCAGCCATGTTTGTCAAGCTGTAGCAGCTGCTGCTGCTCCCTGACTCGGCTTCACCGGCTGCCTCTGTTTCTCCCTCCCTGCCGCGTCGTGGCCTCTGGGCCCTGCAGCCGTGGACCGAGCAGTCCTGCAGTCTGGAAGGCGAGGTTCGGGGTGCACTCGCTTAGGCCGACTCGCCTGCGGCCTGGGCACGGCCGCTGCGAAGGCTTCAGTGCCGGCTGGGCGCAGGGTGCAGCGCTATTGTGACCGCTGCGCCCGAGCGAGCCAGGAAGGAGGGGGGGGTAACCTTTTTTGTGCAGCGTCCGGGAACCCCCTTCGAACCGTGCAGCCCTCTCCCTTTGGGAGAGCCGGCTGCTGGACCCCCCCAGCGGGGAATGGGGAGGGCAATTTCTGTTTGAGATTTAGGAATTTCTGTTGCCAAAGGGATTTTAGTTCAGCCCAACTGTCCACCAGTCTGCAGTGCAGGAAAAAGGGACGGGCTGCTTGCATGTGGCAAGATCTGCCCAGCTCCGGGAAGATGGAGTTTGCGGAGGTTCACCGAGGCCATTTTTCCATCGTCAGCTGGGGAACTTTTTCCGCCCATGGAAGTGCAGCAGAAAGGCATCGAGGCCACTAGGCCTTCAGAAGTGGCTGCCATTTTGAAGATAAGAGTCAAATGGCCTATAAACTCAGATTAATTGCTGTTTTTGGATTCCAGGTTGATGCTGGCCCAGGATGGATCAGACCTGTGAACTACCTAGAAGAAATTGTCTGCTGCCCTTTTCCAATCCAGTGAATTTAGATGCCCCTGAAGACAAGGACAGCCCTTTCGGTAATGGTCAATCCAATTTTTCTGAGCCACTTAATGGGTGTACTATGCAGTTATCGACTGCCAGTGGAACATCCCAAAATGCATATGGACAAGATTCTCCATCTTGTTACATTCCACTGCGGAGACTACAGGATTTGGCCTCCATGATCAATGTAGAGTATTTAAATGGGTCTGCTGATGGATCAGAATCCTTTCAAGACCCTGAAAAAAGTGATTCAAGAGCTCAGTCGCCAATTGTTTGCACTTCCTTGAGTCCTGGTGGTCCAACAGCACTTGCTATGAAACAGGAACCCTCTTGTAATAACTCCCCTGAACTCCAGGTAAAAGTAACAAAGACTATCAAGAATGGCTTTCTGCACTTTGAGAATTTTACTTGTGTGGACGATGCAGATGTAGATTCTGAAATGGACCCAGAACAGCCAGTCACAGAGGATGAGAGTATAGAGGAGATCTTTGAGGAAACTCAGACCAATGCCACCTGCAATTATGAGCCTAAATCAGAGAATGGTGTAGAAGTGGCCATGGGAAATGAACAAGACAGCACATCAGAGAGTAGAAATGGTGCAGTCAAATCGCCATTCTTGCCATTAGCTCCTCAAACTGAAACACAGAAAAATAAGCAAAGAAATGAAGTGGACGGCAGCAATGAAAAAGCAGCCCTTCTCCCAGCCCCCTTTTCACTAGGAGATACAAACGTTACCATAGAAGAGCAATTAAATTCAATAAATTTATCTTTTCAGGATGATCCAGATTCCAGTACCAGTACATTAGGAAACATGCTAGAATTACCTGGAACTTCATCATCATCTACTTCACAGGAATTGCCATTTGTAAGCAGTTTTTGGTACAACTTAAATATATACATAAATGTATATATACAGGCAACTTAAAGGGAAGCATAACTAATTGTTTTGGTTGCTTATCAGTTAACAACTGAGAGCCTATTGCTACTGATAGGCTTTTTGGGAAAATTTTACTTTGATTTTTAAATTTATCTCTGTTGTATGATTTTTTTTTTCCCAGATTTTTCCAGCTAACTCTTCAGTTGAGGACTGGTTAAGAGTTAAAACTTTCAAGGGCCTTTGAGTTCAGATTTCATTTTTCATGATGAAGCATACATTTGTTTAGTTTTACTTTATTTTTTAAATACTTTGGCTTGCTGGTATCCTGAGTGCAGGTGAACCAGTTAGTGTTCTGGAGCTCTTTTTTACATAAGGCATGGCTTATTTTTTTAGTTGGTGAGGTGATGCTTGCTTCACATCGAAGTGCATTTTGGGTACAAGTTGAAAGTAGCTAAGATGAGAAGACCTTCTTGGACATCAGTCAAAATTTAAATTAGGCTAGTTTTTCTGAACTACCTGTTGTGAAGGTATAGCATCCTATGCTTTAGGTAACTGCCACCATCAGAATAGACTCTTGAACTTCAGTTATTTAGTAGTGCTGTATATTGTTAACGAGGGGTAAATGATAAAGTTCTTTTTTTTGATCTTAGGCAGAATTTCTTGGACTGCCTATAGTTAGCAGAATGCTCAGTTCTCTTAGCCTCAGCTTCATCACCTTTAAAATCAAACTTCTTGGTTGCTAAAAAATTTCTCTCAGCTTTAAATATTTCATTCTGATTTTGTTTGTGCCTCGATGTATTGTTATGGTTACCTGCAGTGTCAGCACAGAGGATCTCCTTACCCCCCATGCCTCTGAAATCTATATAAAAATTTAATCAGAAAAAATTGTATGTGGTGATTGTTTTGAGTACATAAAAGATTTCACTTTACCGTATAGCCTTGATGTTCTTTAAAGTCACAGAGTATGTGGGTGTGTCGCTTTTGTTTGTTGATTGATGTATTAAATATGCTTTAGTACTCCCTGCTTTCTTAAGTTGGCAGTTGCACATTTAAAAAATTTGTTTTGGTAGTCAGTCACCTTGAGTCTGTATCGTCCTTGGTATTTTTTAGGGTGGATAACTTGTGTTGGTGACCTATTGGCAGCTTAGACAAACTCTTTGTCTTGGGTTCACATGGAAATTTATTTTACATATGCACGTTTGGTCTTGTAATTACCTAAAATCTTACATTGACAGTGGAGATAGATGTTTCTCTAGAAGTGTATATATAGTGATACATAAATCTGTTTCTTGTTAGAGAGGTCACTGGAATTTTGGCTCTATAATAATTGAAAATATTGGAGCTTATAGACCGTATGTTATATATCCTAAATGGGACTTAGCAAAATTGTGTATAAATAGAAATTTTTTTTTTCTGGCAGAAAGTCTAAATTGCTTAAAGACTTTATGGGCTTGAAGAGGCAAGTAACCAATTTTAAGCCTTTGATTTAAGGCCGTGGATGCAATCTATTGATTTGGTTTTTGCCTTTGATATTTTTTAGCTGAAGATTTGAAATAGTGAAGTCAATCTTAGAGTGCAAATTTAGCTGAATAATGTAGTTTGGGAAAGGTGTAATTAAACATAATTCTGTATGGCTGCACACTACTAATATATACAGAGTACTGCACAGTTGATTCATTGCAGCAAGTATAGAGCACTTACTTTGCATTAGATTCTATGCTTAGGGCTGGAAATTTTAGAAAATCATTAGCAAATGCTATTGGTCTTTTTTGTTCTGTGATGTCATAATAGAATAAGATTCTCTTGGTAAGAGTAAACTAGTTATTAGGATTGTAAATTCCCTTTATAGAGTTCGAGAAAGGCACATGGTTCAAGATCATATTGTCTTATTTTGTATATCTGGCTATAAGCAGACTGTTTGCCCCCTGCCATAAATAAACAGCCTCTTCAGTTTATCCTCTGCTGTTTATTTTGTCTGAATATAGTGATGTGAATAATGATTGTCATTATAGTTGATAACCTTGACTTGGTGCTTTTATATTTAATTGGGTTGACACCTTCTAATTCCTGCCAGTGAATATATACAGTGTACAGTGCTTCATAATATGTTGGTGCTTGATAAAATACTGAAGGAAGGTTTGTCCCAGAGCTACAAGTTAAAACAAAAGGCAATAACTTACAGCTTATTAAGTGTTTTGGTCTGTATTGTCTCTTCATAACCTTGTAGTAAAAGATGTCATAGAATACAGATCATCCTTCAAGGCACTTGAGATTATTAGAGACAAGACTAAAACCCTTGAAATCCTAGAATTATCTCAGTACTCTTGGTTTTCTCTAGTGATTTCTGAAGGTCTCTGACACTCTTGGCTGGGCCTGGTTTACTCACTAGGCTGTTTGTAGTAGTTGTTTGTTTTTTACTCTTCCTTACTTAGATACTTTATAGAGAATTTATATTGTGGTGGTATTCATGAATTTAGGGATATTCAAAATTATTAGGATGTAGCTAGCTCCAGGATAGTCTGATGTACATATTATACTAAAGAAGATCACTAAAAATGAATCTACTTACAGTTGGAACTAAAATTTCACAATAAGGAGAAAAGGGTTTACTTAGGATTTTATATTAAAATTAAGAATTCTGAAAATAAACTGTTTAAACCTGTGATGAAAAATTTTGGTTATGATGGCAACTATTTGTTATAATAAGGCAAGAATCAAATTTAAAAAAATTTTGTCCAGGGGTACCTGGATGGCTCAGTCAGTTGAGCATCTGACTCTCAGTCTCACCTCAGGTAGTGATCTCCAGGTTTGTGGGATCAAGCCCTGTTTGGGGTGTTGTGCTGATCACGTGGAGCCTGATTGGAAATCTCTTTTCTCTTTCTTTCTCTGCCCCTCCTCCTTTCTCTCTCTCTTTCAAAATAAATATGTCAAAAAAAATTAAAGTTTTGTTCAGCAAAATTGTCTAATAGGAAGCTGACATACTTTAATTTGCTTCAGTGTCATCATGATCATAATGAGGTTAAATTTTTGTGAAATAGGTAATCAGTAAAATTTTACTAATTTGTAAAACAGCAAGATTCTCTTTTAAGAATGTCCATTATGGAAAATTTCAAGCGTAACCAAAAGAGAGAGAATAGTAGAAATTCCTACATACTCATTGGTAACTGCTCTTTTACCGATCTTGTTTTATCTTCCCTCTGTTAAGTCATTCACTTACATTGTTTATAAATTTACTTATTTATTTAGAGTGTATGCGAGTGGGGGAGGGGCAGAGAGAGAGGGAGAGAAAGAGAATCCCAAACAGACTACACAGTGTCATTGAGGAGCCCATCTTTGGGTTTGAACTCATGACTGAGATTATGAACCTGAGCCAAAACCAAGAGTTGGATGCTTAACCAACTGAGCCACCCAGGTGCCCCAATAGCTTAATACTTTGATGCTTATCATGTCACTCTTTGAAGCTCCTGTCCTATTATTGTTGTCATTTGTCATGTGTTTACTGGTTGACCTAGATCATGTTTTCCATGCTTGTAATCAGAGTGATTTTTCTTTATTATTTACATTGATTTCAAGAAATACAGTATCTTAAAACACAGCGTCTTTTTGCCAGATTTGTTTGCAGTTTTACCTTGTAATTGACTAGCATTGAAATAGTAGTTCCTTATTAGGTGGAGATAGACACTATATTATCCATAGGAAGATGTTTGAATAGAGACTTCCTTTTGTCATTTAAAAATAGATACTTTGGTGTTGTAACAATCCTGTACAATCTTGAGGATTTACAAAGCACTCAAAACCACCCCCTTGTACTGAGTTCTATGCTGTACATGTTTAAGTGGTTAAAGAATTGAGTGGAGAGATGAATGAAATCTAGAGTAGTCAAGGCTTCAGGGAAGAAGTGGAACTTGAATTGGCTTTGGCTGGGTTGAATTTGGTTAGGTTTAGAAGGCTATTTTCTTTTTCTTTTCTATTCCTTTTTTTTTTTTTTTTTTTTTTTTTAAAGCTTATTTTAAGAGCACAAGCAGGGGAGGCGTAGAGAAAGGGTGAGAGGATCTCAAGCAGGCTCTGTGCTGTCAGCATGGAGCCTGAACTCATGAACTGTGAGATCATGACTTGAGCTGAAATCAGGAGTCTGGATGCTTAACTGAGCCACCCAGGTACCCCCTAGAAGAATATTTTGTATGTAGAGCATTAAGTGAACATAGTATTTTCAGGAAATATTTGTTGGAGATTGTTTGGGTAGGATAGGTGTAGTCTGGTAATAGGGCCTAAAAATTTGGATTGTGGCATTTGATGTTGAAGTGATAGGACTGGGAGCCAGCAAGGGATTTTAACTGAGAAGTGATCTGATGAAATCAGTGTTTGGAAAACTTTGGCTGGGGAAGAATAGAGGCAACCTTAGGATATATGAGTCTGTTGCAATAGTAATTAAAACTTAGACTTGGACAGAATTAATAGTAGAAAGAAGGAGGGTAAATCCAAAAGATATTTTCAGAGGAGGGAAATTGGCAGCCATTTTGCGTTGCCTGGAGGCAAAATTAGTCTGGATTTGGGGAAAGAAGGAGAGATGAGTGCAGATGATCTCTATGGCTTCTGGTGGTCCCTGAGACAATGATTCCTCGGGGATTCTCTCTGCTGTCCCCATCATTGCAGTAATTCTCTACCCCCTCCTTTCCAGTCTAAGAAGAAAATAGATCCTGTCTGCGTACCTCTCAAGTTCTGCTCTTTGACTCCCTCCTTGCTGGAGAACCTAGTGTTACTCATCCCTCTTTCCTCTTTTTTTCTGGAGTCTTTATTTTCTGCCTTTCTACTTTGTCATTTTTTTCTGCCTAAAACCAGGATGACATCTTCCTATTCTAAAGGCATCTTCCTATATCCTGTAACTCTTCTAATGATCTTTCCCCTTTAATGGTGAATTACTTGAAATCGTTAACTGCTTTTTAACCTCTCCTTAAAGCTCTGTGGATTGGCTTCTATATCTTCCACTTTGCTGCAACTGTTCTTTTAAAAGTCACGGATGATACTTCCAATACTTACCCTATTAGATTTGCGGTATTTGACCACCACTCCTTTATTTTATTTTATTTTTTTTTTAAATGTTTTATTTATTTCTAGGAGAGAGAGAGAGACAGCGTGAGCAGGGGAGGGTCAGAGAGAGAGGGAGTCACAGACTGAAACAGGCTCCAGGCTCTGAGCTGGCAGTCAGCACAGAGCCCGACGCGGGGCTCGAACCCACGAACCGCGAGATCATGACCTAAGCGAAAGTCGGACGCTTAACCGACTAAGCCACCCAGGCGCCCCTGACCACCACTCCTTTAAACAGTGCTTCTTTGCTCACTGTCTTTTCTTCCTTTTTAATTCTCTGCAGTCTCATCCACTTTCATGGATTTACTTTATTCCTACTCTATAGTTTGAAAATGCTCTTGATCTGATTTCTGAGCTTCAGACCAAGAAATTCTAATTGCCAAGCTTTTCTTCTTCCTAGGTCATAATCAATTTTGAACCTGTCCCTTATGTCAAATGTGCATTTCCTTTTGTGATAATGATGGCATCATCCTCCTCTTCATTTCAAGGCTGGAAACTTTGTAGTCACTTGTTTTTATGATAAAACCACATTTGAGTGCTTCCTCTGTGCCAGGCACTGCTAGTATTAAAAGGTAAGACATACTCAGTGTTTTTAAGGAACTTTACTGGTTAAGGAAGACGAGTGTAAACATTGACAATACAGAACAGTAAGTAGTCAAGTAGGTGTTATAAATACAGTACTGTGGCATATCTGGAGTAATCATGAAGAACTTCACAGAGAGGTTATATATATAATTGAGCAGAGATAGACATGCCAGTAAGTAAGGACAAATAGCATATAGAAGTGCCAAGAAATTCTTTGATAGGAATCTGGGAGAGTGGGGTTGTCAGGAGGTAAAGTATAAACATAGGTCTTGTATGCCATCCTGTAAAGTTGACTTTTTAAAAATTTTTTAAAATGTTTTATCCATTTT
Source organism: Crocuta crocuta (assembly GCF_008692635.1). Taxonomy (NCBI): domain Eukaryota; kingdom Metazoa; phylum Chordata; class Mammalia; order Carnivora; family Hyaenidae; genus Crocuta; species Crocuta crocuta. Next base: position 9,856,106 of record NW_027528977.1, on the reverse strand, counting down.
TGAGAGAGAGAGAGAATGAATGTGAGTGGGGGAGGGGCAGAGAAAGAGAGGGGCACAGAATCTGAAGCAGGCTCTAGGCTCTGAGCTGTCAGCACAAAGCTGGACTTGGGACTTGAACTCACAGACCACAAGATCATGACCGGAGCTGAAGTTGGACGCTTAACCAACTGAGCCACCCAGGCACCCCAAGAGTTAACTTTTTTAAGGTTTTTTTGTTTGTTTTTATTTTTAATTTTTAAAATTTTTCCTAAGTAATCTCTACACCCAGCATGGGACTTAAACTCTAAACTCACGACCCTGAGATTGAGAGTCACATCATGCTCTTCTGACTGAGCCAGCCAGGCACTCCATTATGTGATTTCTGAATACACAGATTTGGGGCGCCTGGGTGGCTCAGTCGGTTAAGCATCCGACTTTGCTCAGGTCATAATCTCACGGTTCGTGGGTTCGAGCCCCGTGTCGGGCTCTGTGCTGACAGCTAGCTCAGAGCCTGGAGCCTGTTCCAGATTCTGTGTCTCTCTCTCTCTCTGCTCACACTGTCTCTCTCAGAAATAAATAAAACATTAAAAAGAATAAAAAAAAATAAATTACACAGATTGTCCAGTCTTTTTCTCATTTCTTCATTCCCAGTCTACTATGAGGCCTTTATCACTCTTCATATATTTTTCTTTCCAGTCTGTCTTACCCAAAATTATTCTGACCTCCAAAATAGAAATTCTAGGTCTCTGGTTAAAGCTTACAACTGTAGTGCCTCACTTCTTTCTCTGTTTACCTAACAAAGTCCATATTTAGAGCCTCTTTGATAAGACCCTTTTCTTGACTTCTCACATCTCATATGCTATGTATCCAAGGTGTTCTGGGTTCAGTCAGACTAAACTAATAGTAGTGGTTTACTTCACACTCTCCCCTGGCTCATGTCTTTATCCTCCTGGTCTGATTCATTGTTGCGTATTATCAGTGTGTGGCGTGGTGCCTTTTTTGTAGTAGACCTCATATAGTTACTGAAGGAAAGGGTGGATGGTGCTGTTACAGTGGTACAACTTGGGGAGGGAAGTAGATTTTATTTTATTTATTAACAATTTTTTTTAAAAATGTTTATTTTAGAGAGAGAGAGAGAGGGACAGTGCAAGACAGTGCGAGTAGGGGATGGACAGAGACAGGGCGACACAGACTATGAAGCAGGCTTCAGGCTCTCAGCTGTTAGCACAGAGTCCAGTGCGGGGCTTAAACCCACAAGATGTGAGATCATGACCTGAGCCTAAGTCAGATGCTTAACTGATTGAGCCACCCAGGCGCCCTGGGAAGTAGATTTTAGGTAGGAAAGTGATTAATGGACTGTCAGCTCTCCTTCTCAGTGTACCAAATTTCAAAACTTGAGAATTTTTTTGACTTTATTTCCTTATGCACTCATTTCTAAGGCATTTAAATTTGAGTTCCTTAATATCATAATATCTTTCTTCCCATTCTCACTTTCAATCTTCAACGAGCTAATTTTTTTTTAAGTGGGCTCCCCACACCAACTTGGGGCTTGAACTCATGACCCTGGGATCAAGAGTTGGTGCTCCACCAACTGAGGCAGCCTGGTGCCCCCTTACTTTTCAGTCTTTTAATTGTTGATGCTAAATCATAGTGGGTTTTTTTTTTTTAAGTTTATTTTGAGAGAGAGTGAGAGCATGCGAATGGGGGAGGGGCAGAGAGAGAGAATATGAATATCCAAGGCAGGCTGCACATGGTCAGCACAGTGCCTGACATGGTGCTTAATCTCAAACCATGAGATCATGACCTGAGTGGAAATCAAGAGTTGGACACTTAACTGACTGAGCATCAGGCACTCCGAATCATAATGGTCTTAAATTGAAGAGATCTCTTTGTGTGTCTGAGTGTGTATTGTGCTTCCTGTTTAGTTGGAGAAGTCCCTTTAATCTCTGAGGCCCAGTTCCTCATCTCTAAATTAGGGCTAGTACTTTACATACAGGTTTGTTTGAGAGTGCAACAAGATAATTTGTGTGAAGCAACTAGATGCTAGTTCTGAAGTAGGTGCTCAGTAAGCAATGCCTATTATATGTAAGAACCAAACACCTATTTGGAAGAGTTAGTTGTAAATTTCTAGAAGCCTGTCTTTGCATTTTTGCTTTTTGTCTCTATTCTTCCAAACTCTTCTGCCTTACTCGGTAAGTTAAAGACATTAACTACCGTCGACAGTTTCTATTTCTGTTTAATAGAATTTTATCCATTTTTACTTGGTAATCAGGAGAATTTACTTTGTGCAGTAGGATCAGGATCTTTGTGTACTCCCAGCTATTAAGTAGTATAACTTTATTATGTTGTGTTTGGCTGTTTGTCTTTTGTCATTGCCATGGATATAAATGTTACACCTCTACCCCCTAGTTTTCATAAGAACCCACTGAAAGGAGATCCCATCTCTTGTCGTGGCGGATCTGATTTTCATTGAATGATTGTTGTTGTTTTTTTAAATTTTTTATTTATTTCTGAGAGAGAGAGAGAGAGATCTTGTAAGCAGTGGAGGGTCAGAGAGAGAGGGAGACGCAGAATCTGGAACAGGCTCCAGGTTCTGAGCTAGCTTTCAGCACAGAGCCCATTACGGGGCTCGAACCCACGAACCGTGAGATCATAACCTGAGCTGAAGTCAGATGCTTAACCAGTTGAGCCACCCAGGCGACCCTGAATGACTGTTTCTTAAACTTTTTAAAATGATTTCAAATGTGGTCTTTTGAAGAAATGGCTAGGATTTTTTTTTTTTTTTTTTTTGATGTTTATTTGTTTTGAGAGTAAATGGAGGAGCAGAGAGAAAGGGAGAGACAGAGTTCCAAGCAGGCTCTGTGCTGTCAGTGCAGAGCCCCATGTAGGGCTCAAACTCAGGAACCATGAGGTCATGACCTTAGCCGATATAAATGGGGTGTGGGGCGCCCGAGTGGCTCAATTGGTTAAGGATCCGACTTTGGCTCAGGTCATGATCTCGCAGTTCGTGAGTTCGTCAGTTCCTGACGAGTGTCAACACAGCGCCTGCTTCGGATTTTCTGTCTCTTTCTCTGTCACTCTCTTTCTCTCTCTGTCCCTCCCCTGCTTGCACTCTCTCTCAAAAATTAATATAAACATTAAAAAAAAATGCTTAACCAACTGAAGCCACCCAGGCACCCCAGCTATGATTCTTTTTAGTTAGAAATGTAATAAATATTCATGGTAAAGAAAAAGGTCAGACTTAAAAATGGAATGTAAAAGTTTCTATTTCTGTCACCCCTCATGTACTCTCGATATTCTTTTAGACTCTTTATACAAACCTTTTTTTTTTATAAAGTTTTTTTTTAATGTTTTATTTATTTCTAGGAGAGAGAGAGAGAGAGACAGCATGAACAGGGGAGGGTCAGAGACAGAGGGAGTCACAGACTCTGTAACAGGCTCCAGGCTCTGAGCTGGCAGTCAGCACAGAGCCCGTTGCGGGGCTCGAACCCACGAACCGCGAGATCATGACCTAAGCGAAAGTTGGACGCTTAACCGACTAAGCCACCCAGGCACCCCTATACAAACCTTTTTTTTTTTTTTTTTTTTTAACTTTAATAATGTAAGTGGCCTGTATACATATTCAATACTTTGGTTAATATGTCAAGGACATATTTTTCATATGAGCATGTAGATAGATCTGCACTCTTTTTTATTCCTGAAATTTTTACTAAGCTAAATGTAGATTCACATGCAGTTTTAAGTAATAATACAGAGGAGATCTCTTGTACATTTTCCCTGGTTTTGCAATGGTAATGTTTTGTGAAAACATCTAATATTACAACCAGGATATTATTGTTGATATAATCCACCAATCTTGTTTGGGTGAACCCAGTTGTTTTGTTTTGTTTTTAATGTTTTTCAATTTTGAGAGAGAGTGTGAGTGGGGTCGGGGCAGAGAGAGGGGGAGACAGAATCAGAAGCAGGCTCCAGGCTCCAGGCTCCAGGCTCCAAGCTGTCAGCACAGATCCCGACGTGGGGTTCTAACTCCTGTGCCATGAGGTCATGACCTGAGCTAAAGTCAGATGCTCAACTGACTGAACCACCCAGCCGCCCTGAACCCAGTTTTTGTTTTTCATGGTTTTTTTTTAACCTAAAAGAAAATTCTGTATTTCTAAGATGTGTTCTAGATGTCTCCAGTTCTATCTGTACTCATGTTGTGTAGTACATAGTGTATATAATGTGTATAAATTCTCTACATTTTTATCACCTGTGGAGGTTCATATATGTACCACCACAGTCAAGATACTAAACAGTTCCAACACCTCGAGGATCTCTCCTGTGCTCCCTTTATATCACATCCATCTCCTTTCTTGCAGTTCTTTCCCCAGCCTTTGCTAACTAACTCTGTCCTTTGTAAAATTTTGTTATTTTAAAAATGTTACATAAATGGTATCATACAGTATATAGCTTTTTGGGATTGGGTTTTTTCACTTATATATGTAAGTCCCTGGAGATTCCTTCAGTTTATTGAATGTATCAATATTTTATTCCTTTTTATGACTAAATAATATTCCATAGAATGTGTATTCGACAGCTTGTTGAACTACTCACCTGTTAAAGGACATGTGGCCTTATTCTAGCTTTTGTCTGATGGAAGTAAAATTGCTATGAACATTTGTGTATAGGTTTTTGTGTAAACCTAAGTTTTCATTTCTCTGGGATAAATGCCCAAGTACAGTTGCTGAATCATATGGTAGTGACTTGTTTAGTTTTAGAAGCTGCCAAGCTGATTTTCAGAGCAACTCTATCATTTATATTCTCACTGGCAGTGTATGAGTGATGGAGTCTCTCTGAATCTTTGCCATCATTTGGTGTTACCACTGTTTCTTTTCTTGGTTTCTTTTTTCTTTTTTACATATTTTTAAATAATCTCAACACCCACTGTGGTGCTTGAACTTGGAACCCTGAAGTCAAGAGTTGCATGCTATAGTAAGTGAACCAGCCAGGCGCCCTCTTTTTCCTTTTTCTTTTTCTTTTTCTTTTTCTTTTTCTTTTTCTTTTTCTTTTTCTTTTTCTTTTTCTTTTTCTTTTTCTTTTCTTTTTCTTTTCTTTTCTTTTCTTTTCTTTTCTTTTCTTTTCTTTTCTTTTCTTTTCTTTTCTTTTTCTTTTCCTCCTCTCCTCTCCTCTCCTCTCCTCTCCTCTCCTATTTCCAGTATAATGAATATACAGGTTATATTAGTGTGAGATATATAGTATGATTCAGCAATTCTATACATTTGTGTGGTTTTTATTTATTTATTTATTTTTTTAAGTTTATTGAGAGAGAGAGAGAGAGCAGGGAAGGGGCAAAGAGAGAGGGAATGTGAATTCCAAGCAGACTCGATACTGTCAACACAGAGCCTGACATGGGGCTTGAACTCACGGGCTGTGAGATCATGACCTGAGCTAAAACCAAGAGTCAGATGCTCAAACACCTGAGCCACCCAGGCACCCAAAGATAAGGGTACTCTTACTCTCCTTCACCTGTCCCCCGGCTCTATATGACCTCTGGTAATCACCAGTTTATTTTCTGTATTTAAGAGTCTAGTTTTTTGTCTGTCTTTTTAAAAATTTTTACTTTGTTTCTTAAATCCCACAAGTGAAAAATCATACGGTATTTTCTTTCTCTGATTTATCTCACTTAGCCTTATATACTCTCTAGATCCATCCATGTTGTTGCAAATGGCAAAATCTCATTTTTTTTAATGGCTGAGTAATAGTCTGGTGTGTGTGTATGTGTATGTATATTTTGCCCATTTCTAATTGGATTGTTTGATGCATACATATATCTCCCACATTTTCTTCATTCATCAATGAAGTATTCATTCATCTGTTGGTGGACTTTTGGGTTGCTTCTAGATCTTGGCTATTGCATATAATGTTGGAGTAAACATAGGGTGCATATATCTATTTGAATTAGTGTTTTTGTATTCTTTGGGAAATACCCAGTAGTTGGAACTACTGGATCATCTGGTAATTCTGTTTTTAATTTTTTGAGGAGCCTCCATACTGTTTTCCACATTGGCTGTACTAGTTTGCATTCCTGCCAACAGTGCACAAGGGTTCCTTTTTCTCCACTTTCTTGTCAACACTTGTTTCTTATGCTTTTTGATTTTAGCCATTCTGACAGATGTGAGGTGATGTCTCATTGTGGTTTTGATTTGCATTTGTGTTGTCACTGTTTTTATTTCAGCCATTTTGATAGTTATGTAATAATCTCTCATTATGATTTTAATTGGCATTTTCCTGATAGCTAATGATGTTGAACATCTTTTTGTATGCTTATTTGCCATCTGTATATCCTCTAGTGAAATATGTTCATCTCTTTTGCCCATTTTCTAATTGGATTGTTTGATTTTTTTTTTTAAACTGTTGAATTTTGAGAGTTCTTTATATATTCTAGATGATCTATGTTCTTTGTAATGCTTATACACAAACCATAATTTTTAAGCATTGCTTCCACTTTTAGATAATTTATTAGAGAACCGACAGTCATATACACTTGTGGTTTCCCCTTAATAAATTGGAACAGATGTTAGTGTTGCTTTTTTAGGCAAAATTACTTGATTAAGGTTTCTAAAGTCTTTTTCACATCTCCAGTGACATTATTTAAAATATCATAATATTCTGCTAAAGATTGCTGGAAGGATAGAATCCATTTTGGAGTATGAACAATTGTATTTACACATTAGACTGAATTAATAATTACAGGTTATACGATATCCCCTCATATACCAGGAAGAGTCTGAAGGTAGTCTTTGTAAATTGCAAAGGTATATTCCCCTCGTCATCTCAGATTTCTCTTGATGGTGTAATTGGAGCTGTTGTGGGTCCCTGGTGCAAGTAGGTGATATACAAGTTGTCTCTGTATTCAGTAAAAATAATAGACATTAATGCCATGCTAATTGTCTTTGGAATTTTACATCCAAAGGCATTTCTTCAACATTACATTTGATTCGATTGACAGTGTCTTGAATTTGTTTTTATAATAAGTATATCAAGGAATAGCACCTCCACTTATGCCACTATCTGTAAAGAATTGCAGAGCTGTTGCTGAGAGGTAATAAAATTCTACATTTCAATTTTCTTTTTTTTTTTTTGTAACGTAGTAGAGCTTTGGGCAGAAGTATTATAGTGCAGGTGATTAAACCACTGGAATAATTTCTTTGGTGGAGTAGATGTTAGAGTTGTAAGTAGAGTCTTCATAGGTAATATCTGTGGAATTATTTCCTAGTAATAGTTTCATAATAATGTTTGTGGAATTATTTCCTAAGGATAAATTGCTGGTAGTGGAATATCAGGATAATAGGTTAAATTTTTTGTCTTGATATATGTACTTCTCTATGGCTTTCCAAAACAATTGTACCATTTTAACAGGTTTGGTGTTTTTTTTTTTGGCATTTCTTTTAAAGTTTTTATTTATTTATTTTGAGAGTGAGAGAGTGAGAATGCAGGAGGGGCAGAGAGAGAGAGGGAGAGAGAGAATCCCAAGCAGTCTCTGCTTTGACAACACGGAGCCTGACAAAGGGCTAGATCTCATGAACTGTGATATCATAACCTGAGCCAAAATAGAGTTGGGTGCTTCACCTACTGAGCTACCCAGGTGTCCCAATCTCTTTTTAGTTTTAGTAAATTATTTTCTATAGTTGTACAGCTGAAGTTTGAGTTTTCATTTACCCAGATCTGTGTTTTGAAGTGATTTCTTTTATCGATTCAAAGCTTATTGTACTTCTATATGATTAGCTTTACAGACCATAAAAATATGAAGAAATCATATGTATCACAGTCTTACTGATTTAATAGGGATTTTATTTTAATATTCATTACCATGATGATAATTTTTATAGTGTAGTCTTACCCTTTTTGAAAACATAAATTCTTAAAGCTGTGAAAGGAATTTTTCCCTCTCTATTAGTTATCTATTTTGTCTAACAAATGACTTTCAAATTTAGCAGGCTGAAACAAACATAACACAGAGGGTTAGGAATCTGGGAGTGGCTTTGTTGGGTGATTCTGGCTCAGAGTGTCTCATGAGATTACAAGCAAGATGTCAGCCAGTGCTGCAGTCCTGAAGGCTCTAGGATCTTTGTCTAAGAAAAGGCTGCTGGTTGGCTGTAGGAGGCCTTAGTTACTTGCCAGGTGAGCTTCTCCATTGGACTGCTCATAGTATGTACTAGTTTCCCCCAGGCTGAATGATCCAAGAGAGGAGAGACCAAGCAGGAAGATTTAAGGGGATAAATGTGGGAGGGGAAAACCATGGGCTGAATACCATGAAAACCACGAGGTGAGAATCATTGGAGACCATGTGGAGGCTGGTTACCACACCCACCCAACAAGAAATGAAGAGATTTAATTTATTTTTAAAGTATATTCTTTAAAGTTTTATTTATTTATTTTTGAGACAGTGTGAGTGGGGAAGGGTGAGAGAGAGAGAGAAAGTGAGAATCCCAAGCAGGCCCCTTGCTATCAGCACAGAGCCCAATGCAGGGCTCAAACCCACAAAACTGAGATCATGACCTGAGCCAGAACTGAGTTGGATGTTGAACTGATTGAGCCACCCAGGCACCCCTATTTAAGAAAAAAAATTTTTTTCGTTTTTTTTTTTTAATGTTTATTTTTGAGAGAGAGAGAAAGACAGAGTGCAAACGGTGGAGGGGCAGAGAGAGAGAGAGATGGAGACACAGAATCTGAAGCTGGCTCCAGCCTCTTGAGCTGTCAGCACAGAGCCCGGTGTGAGACTCAAACCCACAAATGATGAGGTCATTACCTGAGCCAAAATCAAGAGTTGGACGCTCAACCACCTGAGCCACTCAGACATCCCTATTTTTGAAATATTTTTTAGATTTGTTTGTTTTTGAGAGAGACAGTGTGGGTGGGGGAGGGACAGAGAGAGAAGGAGACACAGAATTTGAAGCAGGCTCTAGGCTCTGAGCATGCTCTTAGCATAGAGTCTGATGTAGAGTCTGAACCCACAAACTGTGGGATCATGACCTGAGCCGAAGTCAGTCGCTCAACTGACTGAGCCACCCAGGCGCCCCTTGAAATATTTTTTAAATGTTTACTTTTTGAGGGAGAGAGGGTGGAGGAGGGACAGAGAGAGGGAGACAGGATCCAAAGCAGGCTCTGCACTGACAGCAGAGAGCCTGATGTGGGGCTTGAAGTCACGAATCACGACCTATGCTATTGGAGGTTTAACCGACTGAGCCACCAAGGTGCCTTGAAATTAATAGTTTTAATTAAAGGAGAAAGCCTAAGGGCANTCTACCCCCACCTTCAAAAAAAAAAAAAAAAAGCAAGCTTAAGTATGCAGAATAGACTGTGATTAACTACTATTTTTTTGTTTTGAGAGAGATCCCCTGTATGGGGGCAAAGGGGAAAAAGGGAGAGAGAGAGAAATTTTTTTTAAATGTTTATTTATTTTGAGAGAGAGAGTGTAGGGAAGGGGCAGAGAGAGTGGGAGAGAGAAAATCCCAAGCATGATCTGTGCTGTTAGTGCAGAGCCATACTCGGGAATCAGTTTCATGAACCTTTGGATCATGACCTGAGCCGAAACAGTCAGAAGCTCAATTTACTCAGCCATTAGGCTCCCCAAGAGAGAGGAAACTTATGCAGGCCCAGCGCTGAGCGTGGAGCCAAACATGGGGCTTGATTTCAGGACCCTGAGATCATGACTTGAGCCAAAATCAAGGAGTACGATGCTTAAACTGACTGAGCCACCCAGGTGCCTCTACTACTTTCTACTTTTATTTATTTATTTTTAAGTTTATTTATTTTGAGAGAAAGAGAATGAGAATCCCATGTAGGCTCTGCACTGTTAATTCAGAGACCAAATGGGGCTTGAACACACAAACTGTAAGATCATGACCTGAGCCGTAACTAAAAGTTGGATGCTTAACTGATTGAACCACCCAGGTGCTCCCCTACTTTTAACTTCTAAACTGAATTGAAGTTTTGAATAGATATGTGGCTCAGAAATACAATACAAAAAGGTAACCAGTGAAGTGCCCTTGATCCTTGTCTGCTCATTAAATACCTTCAATTCCTGTGGCACCTCCCACCCTTTTTATGACAAAGGTAGCAGATTATGCACACCTAATCTTGCCTTTTCATTTAATATATTTTAGAAATCTTTCCATTTATTCATTTAATTTTTTTAATGTTTTATTTATTTCTGAGAGAGAGAGAGAGAGAGAGACAACATGAGCAGGGGAGAGTCAGAGAGAGGGAGACACAGAATCTGGAACAGGCTCCAGGCTCTGAGCTAGCTGTTAGCACCAAATGGGGCTGGAACCCACGAACCGCGAGATCATGACCTGAGCTGAAGTGGGACGCTTAACTGACTGAACCACCCAGGTGCCCCATTATTCATTTTTAAAGATTTTATTTTTAAGTAATCTCTATACCCAAGGTGGGGCTCAGATTTACAGTCTGAAGATCAAGAGTTGAGTGCTTTATCGACTGAGCTAGCCAGGTACCCTGAATTCTCCATTTTATAACATACTTCTCCCATTCTTTTTTACATCTGGATACTATTCTGTTGTATGAATATGGGCGTTTTCAATTCAGATATTCTTTTGCCGAAAGTGAACAACCGTACACATAATGATTTTCAATGTATGCGAATACATCTGTAGAATAAATCTTTACTCTCAAGACCTGGACTTAAGAGTCAAAGTTAAATACATATAGAATTTCGAAAAATATTGCTATGTTTCACCACTTAAAATAAGTATATATGGTTACGTTTCTAACCATCAGTATATGAATGTTGTGCCTGTTTCGGTGGGAGTTCTTTATTTAGTTTTATTATTTATTTATTTAGTTTATTATTTATTTTGAGAGAGAGAGAGAAGGACAGGAAGGGTTAAAGGGAGAGGGAGAAAGAGGATCTTAAACCTCAGGCTCCATGCTTTGCATGAAGCCTGAGTAGGGCTCAGTCTCATGACTGAGATCATGACCTGAGCTGAAATCAAGACACTTAGAGAGCCACCCGGGCACCCCAAGTTTTTATTTTTTATTTTTTTAACTTATTTTTATTTTCTTAAATGTTTATATACTTTGTGAGAGTGAGAGAGCATGAGTAGGGGAGGGACACAGGGAGGGAAAGAGAATCCCAAATAGGTTTCATGCTGACGTGGGGCTCCATCTCATGAACAGGGAGATCATAACCTGAATTGAAATCAAGAGTTGATGCTTAACTGACTGAGCCACCCAGATGCCCCTATTATTTATTTATTCATCCATTTATTTGTTTTATTGTATACTTCACACCCAGTGTGGGAGTCCAGCACAGGGCTTGAACTCATGACCCTGAGATCAAAACCTGAGCTGAGATGAAGAGTTGGACGCTTAACCAGTTGAGCCACCCAGATGCCACTAGTTTTTAATTGTAATAAAGTACACATAACATGAAACTTACTTCCCTAACCATTTTTTTTTAAGTTTATTTTGGGAGAGAGGAAGAGAAAGAGCATGCGTATGAGTATGGGAGGGGTAGAGAGAGGGAGAAGAGGATCCCTAGCAAGTTCTCCACTGGCAGCATGGAGCTGGACATGGGACTCACAAACTCATGAACCGTGAGATCATGACCTGAGGCTGAATGAAGAGTACGTTCCTTAAGTGATTGAGCCACCCAGGTACCCCAAAGCACAAAGGTTTTTAATTTTGATCAAGTCCAGCTTATCAGTTGTTTTTCCTTTGTGCTTTTGGTGTCAAATGTAAGAGAACAGGGTCTACTCTAAAATCAGGAAGATGGAGTACCTGGTTGGTTTCAGTCAATTAGAGCATGCAGCTCTTAATCTGGGGGTTGTCAGTTAAACTCCCACATTGAGTTTAGAGATTACTTAAAAATAAAATCTTAAAAAGATATATACTAAAAATAAAATCTTAATCAGGAAGGTTTACTCCTGTGATACAAAAAATTGTATTTTTTGCTCTTAAATTTATGTCCTTTATCCTTTTAGGATTTTCTGTATATGGTTTGAGATAGGAGCCCAATTTCTTTTGCCTGAGGGTATCTAGTTGTCCCAGCACCATTTGTTGAAAAGACTATTCTTAATAAATGGTTTTGGCACCCTTGTTGAAAATATATATGGATTTATTTGTGAAACTCTCAATTATGGTTTTCCATTGAACTGTATATGTCTATCCTTATGCCACTGCCACACATTTATGATTGATATAATTTTGTAGTAAGTTTGAAATCAGGAAGTGTATGTCCTCTAATTTTGTTTCTCATTTTCAAGATTGTTTTGTCTATTTTATCCCGTTGTATTTAGTTTATATATATATATCAGCTTGTCAATTTCTGCAGAAAAGGGAACTGGAATTTTGGTAGACTGTTGAATCTATAGATTGTTTTGAAGCTTTTTTTCATCTTAGCAATATTATCTCCAATCCCTAACTATGGAATATTGTTTCATTTATTTAGGTCTTTAATGTTGTTAGTGGTGGTTTAGGGTTTTCAGCATAACAAGTCTTGCACTCCTTTTTTAAAAAAATATTTTATTCTAATTTTTTAATGTTTATTATTTATTTTTGAGAGAGAGGGACAGACAGAGTATGAGCAGGGGAGGGGCAGAGAGAGAGGGAGACACAATCTGAAGCAGGCTCTAGGCTATGAGCTGTCAGCACAGAGCCCAGTGTGGGACTTGAACTCACAGACCATGAGGTCATGACCTGAGCCGAAGTTGGACGCTTAACCAGCTGAGCCACCCAGGTGCCCCTTGCACTTCTTTTTAAACATTTAATTCTACTTTATGGATGCTATTTTAAATGGAATTGTTTTGTTTTGTTTTTAAGTAGTCTGTGTGCCCCAACACAGGGCTTGAACTCAGGACCCTGAGATTGAGAGTTGCATATTCTACCGACTGAGCTAGCCAGGAGCCCCTTAATTTTGTTTTGGGTGGTTTCTTGTTAGTATATAGAAATATAGTGGGTTTTTGTGTATTGATCTTGTATCTTGCAATCTTGCTGAACTCTGTTTTAATAATTTTCTTTATTTTCGTTTTGTGGGATTTCCCATATACAAGATCATGTCATCTATAAATAGAGATAATTTTACTTTTTTTTCCCCCTAATCCTAATGCATTAATTCTGTTCCTTGCCTAATTATCTTTGCAGGAACTTCCAGTATTCTGTTGAATAGAAATGATGAGGGTGGATATCCTTCTATTATTACTGGTCCTAGGGGAAATGCATTCAGTTGTTCACCATTAAGCATGACAGTTGTCTGAACATTCTTTGTATGTGTTCTTTATCAGATTGAGGAAGGGTATTCCTAGTTTCTTTTGATTTTTTTTTTTTTTTTTTTTTTTTGGTTAAGATTTTTAAAATTTATTTTGGGAGGGGTAGAGAGAGAGAGAGAGAGGGAGGGAGGGAGGGAGAAAGAACCCAAGTAGACTCCATGCTATCAGTGTGGAGCCTCATATGGAGCTCAGTCTCACGACTTTGAGATCATGACCTGAGCTGAAATCAAAAGTCGGGACACTCAACTGACCAACTCAGTCGCACCCAGTGATGTTAAATGTCTTTTCATGTCTGTTGGCTATCTGTATATCTTTGGGAAAGTGTGTATTCAGATCCTTTGTGCCTTTTTTATCAGAGTATTTGTCTTGGTGTTGAGTTGTATAAGTTCTTTATATATTTTGAATATTAACTTCTTATCAGATATATTATTTGCAAATATCTTGTCCCATTCAGTAGGTTACCTTGCCATTTTGTTGGTGGTTTTCTCCACTGTACAAAACCTTTTTATATTGGTGTCATTCCCATCCCCTCTTCATTTTTTAATGTATGTATTACATTGATTTTTTGTATGTTGAACCAGTTTTGCATTCCTGGGATAAATGCCGCTTGTGTAGAGGTGTAGAATTGTATAATAGTTTTTATAGATTACTGTATTTGGATTGCTGGTATTTTCTTGAAGGTTTTTATCCTTTCATGCATTAGGGATACTGATGTATAGTTCTCTTGTAATGTCTTTGGTTTTGATATCAAGGTAATAATTGTCCTAACAGAATGAATTTTACTTAATTTTTTATGTAATTTTTTTTATAGTAGGAGTTACTTTCTAAGGTTTTTTTTGTTTGTTTTTTGAGACAGGAGGGACAAAGAGAGAGAGAGAGAGAGAAAGAGATCCAATTGAGGATCCAAAGCGGGTTCATGCCAACAGCAGTAAGCCTGATGTAGGGCTCGAACCCATGAGCTATGAGATTATGAACCAAGATGAGGTCGGACACTTAACCAACTGAGCCACCCAGGCACCCCACAGTCACTTGTAAAACTTAGAAGATAGGAGTACCTAGGTGACTTAGGTCAGTTGTGTGTCCGACTTCAGCTGGGGTCATGATCTCCTGGTTTGTGGGTTTGAGCCCCCTGTCTGGTGCTCTGCTGTCCACACAAGGCTTCGATCCTCATTTCCCCTCTTTTTCTCTGCTCTGCATGCTTTCTCTCTCTCAAAAATAAATACACATTTTAAATAAATAAAAGTGACACTAGCAAGTATATTTTATTGTAATATTGCATTTTGAGAATTACTGCTAATAAGTGAGGCAGTATATTCTCATTTACCAGTTACTTTTTTTTATGTGTAAGCCATTTGTAAGATGGAAATATGGTAGAAGTTGGGGCAAGAGAATGTGTACTAGGCTGAGAAAAATATGATTTAGGATTCCATGGATTGAAATATTTGCTGCCTTAGGAGATTAAGGAGTTCAATATGTTGTGATAAGTAAGTTACAAAGGGTGGGGCAGGAAAGGATGTTGTTCAAGATGGGTAGTCAGGGTCTAGGCCTTTACCTGAATTCTCCCTTTTTTTTTTTTTTTTTTTTTTTTTTTGTTTAAATGACTGGATTATGTTTATTCCCATGTGTATTTAGTTGTATTTAGTTGTTTCTGATTTTTGGCTGCTACTCATCAGGAAAAAACATAGATTAAATTCCATTTAAAAAAATTGTAAGAGGTTTTTCTTTTTTTTAATGTTTGTTTATTCTTGAGAGAGAGAGACAGAGCACAAGTAGGGGAAGGGGCAGAGAGAGAGGGAGACACAGAATATGAAGCAGGCTCCAAGCTGTCAGCATAGAGCCTGACACGTGGCTTGAACCCACAAACTGTGAGATCATGACCTGAGACAAACTCAGGCACTCAACCGACTGAGCCACCCAGGTGCCCCAAAATAAGAGTTTTTCTATATAGTTATTAAGGATTTGTTAAAGTTGATCAAATTGGAAATCATTATAGCATGTACGTATGTGTGTATTCATTTTAAAATATAGTTTTACATTTTTTAAGTAAGCTCTGCACCCAATGTGAGGCTCAAACTTAACAACCCTAAGATCAAGAGTCACATGCTCTATTGACTGAGCCAGCCAGGTGCCCCAATAGTTTTTTTTATTTTAAGTATTTATCAATAGTTTATTTAATTAGCCTTATTATGTTTTTATGTTTCTATCGTAAATGTGAAGTAATTTAATTAACTTCTCAGTTGATAATGACAAAGTTATAAAGATGAATGCCTTGCATAGAAAAGTAGTTTGGCATTGTAGAAAGAACATGGGCTTTGGAACTGGACAGATCTCCATTTGAGACCATACTTAACTCCTATGTTTAGTATCTTAATTCATAAAACATTTGGAAAGTTAAGTCTTAGCACAGTGCATGGCATATGGTGGATATTGGCTCCTATTGTTAATGATACTACTTAACATATATTGAATACCATATGCTAGGCAGCCAGGCTCTCTACTAAGCACTTAAGTATTATCTCATTTTATAATCCTCAGAACAACCCCATGAGTTGCTAGGCACAGTCATTGTTTCAGGTTTACAGATTAGAAAATGCAAGGTTAGACAGATTTAGTGGTTTCCCAAGTGATGGTGCTAGTATTCTAGTCAGGGCCATCTGGTTTCAGAGCATTTTTCTCTCTGCTATGCTGCCTCTTCTGTTACAAAGGACTAAGGGTACTGTTCATTACTAATGTATTTTTAGTGTTCTCTTGTCTGATTATAAATGGAAGATTAAATTGAGGGTAGAAATTTGATTATTAGTTTCTTTCATGTCTGCATGTCAATTTGGCCTAAAAACATGTTTAGAAAGACAAATGTTACCTGCAAATCTGTCCTGTATTTTAAAGCTGCATGTTAACTTCTACCTAGTATGAGAATTTATTTGTCTGATTTGAGTTATGTTTATTTGCTAATAAATAGCCACAATGTAAGTGTAACTATGAAGTAATGAAATGTTCTTTTAGTTTATCATATCAGATACAAAATGTTCCATTTAAAAAATAGTTACCTTAGGAAACTAGACACTTAGTTTGTTGTTTTTTTTCCTAATGGAAAGACTTTTTTTTAGTTTATTTATTTTTTAAATGTTTTATTTATTTCTGAGAGAGAGAGACAACGTGAGCAGGGAGGGTCAGAGAGAGGGGGAAGCAGAGAATCCAAAACAGGCTCCAGGCTCTGAGCTAGGTGCCAGCACAGAGCCCGACACGGGGCTCGAACCCATGAACCGTGAGATCATGACCTGAGCCGAAGTCTGATGCTTAATCGCCTGAGCCACCCAGGCGCCCCGAGTTTGTTTATTTTGAGAGAGAAAGAGACAGCGTGAGTGGGGGAGGGGCAAAAGAGAGGGAGATAGAGAATCCCAAGTAGGCCCTACAATGTCAATGTGGACCCTGATGTGGGGTTTGAACTCACAAAACTGTGGGATCATAACCTGAGCTGAAACCAGGAGATGGACACTTAACTGACTGAGCCACTCAAGTGCCCCTGATACTTAGTTTTTAAGAAAATGAGATCAAGGGCGCCAGCATAGTTCAGTTAGTTAAGCGTCCAACTCTTGATCTCCACTCGTCTTGATCTCAGTGATGTTAAGTTCAAGCCACACCTTGGGCTCAATGCTGGGCCTGAAGCCTACTTAAAAAAATAAAGAAAATGAGGTACAGTTTAAATAGCTTATAAAATTTACCTTTTTAATGATTTTATTTATGTATTTATGAGAGGGAGCGTGCACATGTGCAGGAGCAGGGGGAAGGGCAGAGAGAGTGGGAGACATAGGATCCAGAGTGGGCTCTGTGCTGACAACAAAGTGCCTAACACAGGCCTCGAACTCACAAACCGCAAGATCATGACCTAAGCCAAAGTTAGATGCCTAACCAACTGAGCCACCCATGCACCCCCCCTCATTTTAACGATTTTAAAGTATATAATTCTTTGGCATTTCTTTTATTTACAGTGTTGTGCAGCCACGTCCACTATCTAATTGTAAAACATTTTCAGCACCCAAAAAGAAACTCCTGATTCTTTAATCAGTTACTCCCCATTTTCCTTTTTTTTGTTTTATTTTGTTTTTCAATTTTTTATTCTTTAAATAATTTTTTTTTTTTTTTTGAGAGAGAGAAAGAGAGCCAGCAAGAGAGCAGGGGAGCAGGAGAGAGAGGGAGGAAGAGAGTCCTAATCAGGCTCCATGCATCAGGCTCAAACTCACAAACTGTGAGATCCTAACCTGAGCTGAAATCAAGAGTTTGAATGTTTAACAAACTGAGCCTCCGGCTGGCCATAAAGATTTTATTTTTAAGTAATCTCTATACCCAACATGGGGCTTGAACTCAGAAACCTGAGATCTAAGAGTTGCATGCTCTACCGACTGAGCCCTCCAGGCATCTCTTCCTAGCCCGTGGGAACCACTGCTCTTGTTTTCAAGTTGCATTGTGAGTATAGTGAGTATTAGTACTTAAATTTCTTTTTGTGGCTGAATGATATTCCATAATGTGGATTTACCACATTTTTTTTAGTCATCAGTTCATGGACGTTGGTTTGTTTCCATTTTTTGTATTTTACTTATCTATTTGTTTTATTGGTCATATATGTCTTTTAAAAAATTTTAATTCCAGTATTAACATAAGTGTTATATTAGTTTCAGGTGTACAGTATAGTTCAACAATTTCAACTCAGTGCGCATCACAAGTGTACTCCTTAATCTCCATAACCTGTTTTACCCATATTCCCACCAACTTCCCTTCTGGTAGCTATCAGTTCTGTATCTTAAGGATCTGTTTCTTGGTTGTCTCTTCTCTTTTCCTTTGCTTATTTGTTTTGTTTCTTAAATTCTACATATGAGTGAAATCATACGAAACTTGTCTTTCTCTGA
This sequence comes from Crocuta crocuta, assembly GCF_008692635.1. Lineage (NCBI taxonomy): Eukaryota > Metazoa > Chordata > Mammalia > Carnivora > Hyaenidae > Crocuta > Crocuta crocuta. Next base: position 9,837,955 of record NW_027528977.1, on the reverse strand, counting down.
CTGACTTATTTCTCTTAGCTTCATCCATGTCATTACAGATAGAAAAATTTCTTGTTTTTTTTTAATGGATGAATAATATTTCGTTGTGTGTGTGTGTGTGTGTGTATGTGTGTATATATATATATATATTCTTTATCTACTCATGTATCAGTGGGCACTTGGGCTGCTTCCATTATTTGGCTCTTGTAAATAATGGTGTTAATACACGTCATGATGCAGGTATCCCTTTAAATTAGTGTTTCTGTGTTTTTTTTGGTAGATTCCCAATAGTGTGGTTACTTGATCATAGGATGGTTCTACTGATAACTTTTTGAGGAACCTCCATACTGTTTTCCATAATTCCTATACCAGTTTGCATTGCTACTATCAGTGCAGAAGGGTTCCTTTTTCTCCACTCCTCGTCAACACTTGTTGTTCCTTGTATTTCTATTTTTTGGCTATGATGAATGATGTTGCTGTAAATAGTTGCATACAATTATTTTATTTGAACACTTGTTTTTAAATCTCTCATGTAAATATCCCAGGATAGAATTGCTGTGCCACATGGTGATTTTGACCTTTTCCCTTTAATTTTTATTTTGTTACATGAAAGTGTACATATTTAATCTATACATTTTGATGAACTTAAAGATCAGTGTACACCTGTAGAATTAGCACCATATATAATGTCATATATTTTAACCATAGGCCTAAAAGTTTATTCCCTCCCTTTTTTTTTTTAATCAGGCAGTTAGTTTGTATATGCTGTAGGTGGTTTTTGTTTGTTTTTTTAATTTTTTAAAAATTGAATTTTAGAGAGCTACAGTGTGAGCAGGGGAGAGGGGTAGAGGGAGATAGAGAATCTTAAGGAGGCTCCATGCTCAGCTCAGAGACTGACACAGGCCTCCATTTCACGACCGTGAGATCATGATCTGAGCCAAAATCGAGAGTGGGTTGCTTAACTGACTAAGCCACGCAGGTACCTCCCCTTTTTCTTCTTTTGAGAACATTAAAACATAAGACCTACCCTCTTACCATATTTTTCAAGTATACAATATGTTATTGTTAACTGTATGCACTATGCTGTGTAGTAGATCTCTAGGACTTAACTCAACTTAACTCAGTATATGTGAAACTGTACCCTTTAACACTTCCCTGATTTTCTTTCTCTTCCTACCTCAACTATCATTCTATATTCTGCCTCTGTGAATTTGACTAGTTGTATTTGTGTTAATAAGTGGGATCATGTAGAATTTGTTCTTCTGTGTCTTATTTCCTTTAGCATAATGTCTTCTGTGTTGATTTATGTTGTAGTAACTGGTTGGATTTGTTTCTTAAAAAGAAGGCAGAGACGGTGCCTGGTTGGTAGAGCATGTGACTCTTGATCTCGGGGTCATGAGTAGGAGCCCCATGTTGGGTGTAGACCTTTCTTTTAAAAAAAAAAAAGATTGGGGTGCCTGGGTGGCTCAGATGGTTAAGTGTCTGACTTCGGCTCAGGTTATGATCTCATGGCTCATGAGTTCAATCCCTGCGTTAGGCTCTGTGCTAACAGCTCAGAGCCTGGAGCCTGTTTCGGATTCTTTCTCCATCTGTCTGCCCCTCCCCTGCTCTTGTGTGCTCTCTCTCTCTCAAGTGTAAAATGGAACATAAAAAGATGTATTAAAAACGCTGAATAATTTTCAATTGTATGCATACATATCACATTTGCTTTAACTATATATCTGTTGATGGATATTAAGGCTGTTTCTAGGTCTTTGCTATTGTAAATAATGATCTGGTAAACATGGAAATATATGTATCTCTTTGAGATCCCAATTTCAGGTTTATTTTTCTGTTTTTTTTTTTTTTTTGTGGTTATTTTTGAGAAACTGCGCACTTGGTGTGAGTAGGGGATGTGTAGACGTGAGACAGAGGATCTGAACCAGGCTCTGTGCTGACAGCATACAGCCCAATATGGGACTCGAGCCCACATACCATGAGATCATAACCTGAGCCCAAGTCAGACACTTAACCCGCTGAGCTGCCACCCAGGTGCCCTGGTAGTTCTAGTTTTAATTTTTTGAGGAATCTCCATACTGATTTTCATAGTACCAATTTCCATTCCCACCAACGGTATACAAGGATTCCCTTTTCCCCCACATTCTCACCAACACTTATCTTTTTTTTTTTTTTTGTAAAATAGCCATCTTAATAGCTGTAAGGTGATAGATACCACATTGGTTTTGATTTGCATTTCTGATAATTCTATTGAGCACCTTTTCGATACCTTTTTACCATTTTATGTCTTCTTTTGAGAAACGTCTATTCAGATCTTTTGCCCATTTTTACTTACTTATTGTTTATTTATTTATTTATTTTTTTAATATTTTATTTATTTCTAGGAGAGAGACAGAGAGACAGCGTGAGCAGGGGAGGGGCAGAGAGAGAGGGAGACACAGACTCTGAAACAGGCTCCAGGCTCCGAGCTGGCAGTCAGCACAGAGCCCGACGCGGGGCTCGAACCCACGAACCGCGAGATCATGACCTAAGCGAAAGTCGGACGCTTAACCGACTAAGCCACCTAGGCGCCCCTGTTTATTGTTTTTTAAGCAAGCTCTGTGCCCATCGTCGGGCTTGAACTCGGGACCCCAAGATCAAGAGTCACATGCTCTACTGACTGAGCCAGCCAGGTGCCCCTTTTTGCCCATTTTTAAATTGGATAATTTTGCAGTTGGGTTATAAGAGTTCCTTCTATATATTGGATATTTCCTTTTTATCAGATACGTGATTTGCAGATACATTTTCTCATTCTGTATGTTGCCTTTTCACTTTGCTGATCATTTCCTTTGCTGTGCAGAAGAAGCCTGTATATCTATCCTTTTGTTTCGTATGCCTTTGGTGTCACATCCAAATCATTGCTAAGGCCAGTGTCAACAAAACTTTTCCTCTATTTTCTTCTAGGACTTACGTTTAAGGCTTACTTCATTCTGAGTAGGTTTTTGTGTATGGTATAACTTAAAGATTTAATTTCGTTCTTTTTCTAAGTGGATATTCACTTTTCCCGTACCATTTGTTGAAGAGCCTGTCCTTTCCCCATTGTATATTCTTACCCTTGTTGTTGAAGATAGTTTACTGTAAATGTGTAGGTTTATTATTGGCCTCTCTTTTCTGTTCTTTTGGTCAATATGTCCCTTTATATTTTGATTACTGTGGCTTTGTAATACATTTTGAAATCAGAAAGTATGAGGGGCACCTGGGTGGTTCAGTTGGTTAAGTGTCCGACTTTGACTCAGGTCATGATCTCATGGTCTGTGGGTTCAAGCGCCACATTGGGTTCTGTGCTGACAGCTCAGAGCCTGGAGACTGCTTCAGATTCTATGTCTCCCCTTTTGTTTGCCCTTCCCCCTGTCATGTTCTGTCTCTCTCCATCTCTCAGAAAGTGTGAGATTTCTGCTGTATTCTCTTTGCTCATTATTGCTTTGAGTATTCAGGAGTCTCTTATGGTTCCATATAAATTTTAGGGCTTTTTTTCCTATTTTGGTAAAAAATGCCTTTGTAAGTTTGATAAGGATTTAGTTGAATCTATAGAGGGCCTTTCAGTAATATGTACTTTTATTTTTGGTAAGATTTTATTTTTAAGTAATCTCTATGTCCAATGTGGGATTCAGACTGACAGTCCTGAGATCAAGAGTTCCTTGCTCTACTGGCTGAGCCAGCCAGGGCACCTCAGTAGTATATATACACATTTTGACAATATTAAATCTTCCAGTCCATGAATACAAGGTCCTTTTTTTCCCCCCCATCTTTATTTATTTTGAGAGAGAGCGAGCATGTGCACACACAACTGGGTTGGGAGAGAGAAAGAGAGAGAGAGGGAGGGAGAGGAAGAGAGAAACCCAGCAGGCTTCATGCTGTCCGTGCAGAGCAGGACTCAGGGCTTCATCTCAGAAACTGTGAGATCGTGACCTGAGCTGAAATCCAGAGTTGGATGCTTAACCGAAAGAGCTACCTAGGCTCCCCCACTGCACTATTTTATGTTCCTACCAGCAGTGTATGAAGATTCTAATTTCTCTACATTCTGGCCAGTATTTACCAGGTTTTTTTTTTTTATAGCCATTTTAATGAATGTGAAGTGGTATCTTACTGTTTTATTTGCATTGCCTTAATGACTAATGAGCATCTTTTCGTATGCCAACTGGTTATTCTCTTCTTTGGAGAAGTGTCTATTTGAGTCCTTTGCCTATTTAAAAAAAATGAGTGTAAAATATACACACATAAAATTGATATTTTAAAGATTTTTAGGTGTGTATTTCAGTGGCATTATGCACATTTACATTGTTGTGCAGCCATCACCACCATCCATTTCACACTTTTTCCTTTATTGTTTTATTAATTGGGTTGTTTGTCTTTCTGTTGTTGGGTTGTGGGAGTCATGTATATATTCTAGATAGAGACCTTTATTACATATGTATGGTTTGGAAATGTTTTCTCCTATTGTGTGGATGTCTTAGCACTCTTGATAGTGCCCTCTTCACAAAAAAACTTAAATTTGATGAAGTTCACTTTACCTGTATATTCTTTTGTTGATCTTTTGGTTTCCTTTTTATGAATCTGTTGCCAAATCCTAGGCTGTGAAGACTTATTGCTGGGTATTTTAAAAGAATTTTATAGTTTTAGCTCTTAACATTAAGATTTTTGATGAGTTTGAGTTAATTTTTGTTTGTGGGAACAGGTAAAACTTCATGTTTTAAATTTTAATAGCTTTATTGTGGCATAATTAATATACAATTCAATATACCCATTTAAAGCGTGTTATTTTAAGTATCTGTCTGGTTCATTCAGTGAAGTGTGAGTCTCTTGATAACATGGAGTTGTAAGTTCAAGCTCCATGTCGGGTGTAGAGATTACTTAAAAATAAAATATTTTTTTTAAGTTTATTTATTTATTTTGAGAGAGAGTGAGCTAGCATGAGTGGGGGCATGGGGGTGCAGAGAGATAGGGAGAGGGAATCCCAAGCAGGCCCTACACTGTCAGCACAGAGCCAGATCCAAGGCTTGAATTCACAAATGTGAGATCATGCCCTGAGCCGAAATCCAGAGTTGAATGTTTAATCACCTGAGCCACCCAAGTGCCCCAAGATAAACTCTTAAAAAAAAGACAAAAGTATATAATTCAGTGATTTTTTTTAAATATATTCATTGAGTTGTACATCCATTACCATAATCTAACTTAAAAATGTTTCATTATGTCATTAGCAGTCACTCCCCTCAGCCCTAGAAAACCACTGGTCTATTCTTTTTCTGTGGATTTTCCCATTTTGAATATTTCATATAAATTGAATTATATAATATATGGTCTTTGTGATTGAGTTCTTTAACTTAGCATATGTTTTGAAGGTTCATCCATATTGTAGCACATATCAGTACTTTGTTCCTTTTTGTGATTAATATTCCAGTACATGACTATACCACATTTTGTTTATCCATTCATCAGTTAATGGATCTTTGGTTTGTTTTCACATTTTGGCTATTATGAATACTACTAGGAAGATTTGTGTAAAAATGTTCACATGGGTGCATGTTTTCATTTCTCTTGGGTATATACCTAATGAATCCACGTTTAAATTTTTTTTTTTAATGTTTTATTTATTTCTGAGAGAGAGGGAGGGAGGCAGCATGCGCAGGGGAGGGTCAGAGAGAGAGGGAGACAACAGAATCAGAAGCAGGCTCCAGGCTCTGAACTGTCAGCACAGAGCCCAACATGCGGCTCCAACCCACGAACTGTGAAATCAGGACCTGAGCTGAAGTCGGACACTTAACCAGTTGGGCCACCCAGACGCCCCTAATGAATCCACATTTAATGTTATTTAAAGTTTTAAAATTAAATATCATAATTAAAATGAATTATTTCTGAATTATTAGACCTGTCTTGCACAACCCCAATATTCTCCCCCCCCTTTTTTTAAAGAACTGAGGTAAAATGCACAAAACATAAAATTAACCATTTTAAAGTGTATATGTCATTGATATTTGTACATTGACAGTATTGTACAACTACTGCCTCTGTCTAGTTCCAAAGAATTTTTTTACCACCTCAAATGAAAATTCCATACCCATTAAGCAGTCATTTCCCATTCACCTGACAGTTATCAGTCTACTTTCTGTCTCTGTGTATTTCCCTATTGTGGGTTTTTCATGTAAATGAAATCATAAAATGCATGTCTTTTTGTTCCTGAATAGTGTTTTTCACTTAACATAATGTTTTCAAAATTCATCCACGAAGAATGTATCAAAGTTGTTATTTTTATGGCTGAATAGTCCATTGCTATTTAGCTGCCGCAGTTTTTGTCATGCATCAATGGACATTTGTATATTTTTTCCACTTTTTGGTTATTATCAATAATACTGCTGTAAACACATGTGTTTTAATCTCTTTATGGTCACATATTTTCATTTCTGTTCAGTATATACCTAGGAGTGGAGTGTTCTAATAGTTTTATAGTTTTAGTTCTTACATTTAGGCCATTGATCTTTGAGTTAATATTTGTATGAAATGAGGAAGGAGTCCAGCTTTAGTCTTTTGCATACGTGATTCAGTTATCTCAGTACCATTTGTTGCATAGACTATTCCTTCTCCATTGAATGGTGTTGGCGCCATTGTCAAATATCTATTTAACATATTAGTGAGGGTTTATTTCTGGACTGTCAATTTTATCCATTGATCTGTTTCTCTTATGCAGTATGATACCGTTTGATTACTATAGCTTTCTAGCAAGTTTTGAAATCAGTATGTGTGAGTCCTGTTTTTTTTTCTTTCTCAATATTATTTTGCTTTTCTATTTGCAGTTCCATATGAATTTGAGATTCAGCTTTTCCATTTCTCCAAAGAGGGTTATGGAATTTTCATAAAGTGTGCCTTGAATATGTACATCATTTTGGGGAGTAGTTTAAATTGTTTCCATCTTTTTTTTTTTTTTTTAATATGGTGAATAGTGCTGCTGTGAACATGGCTTTACAAATATCTGTTTGAGTGCCTGCTTTTAGTTCTCTTCAGTATATAGGAGTGGAATTGCTGGATCATATGGTGATTTTTTTGTTTATGTTTTTGAGATATTGTTTCCAATTTTTATTAATGTGTTTTGCTTGTTTATCCAGTAGTTCAGTAGTTTACTCTGTTTTGATAGTGTGTGTGATAGTTTTTAATTTTCAATTTTTGTGGTGAGAATGGCCCCTGAAATTCTCTATTTATTTGTGTTGTTTTTTTTTTAATGTTTGTTTACTTTTGAGAGACAGAGACTGAGCACAAACAGGGGAGTGGCAGAAGGAGAGGGAGACACAGAATCAGAAGCAGGCTCCAGGCTCCGAGCTGTCAGCACGGAGCCCGATGTGGGGCTTGAACCCACAGACTGTGAGATCATGACCTGACCTGAAGTCGAATGCTTAACCGACCGAGCCACCCAGGCGCCCCTATTTACTTGAATCTTCTGATGTCCCCCTAGGCACTTAATTGTGGCAACCTCTGCTTAAAATTTTGGAACTTATTTTAACTGTTTTTAGAACTTGACTGCATTTATCCAGAAAAATCAAGTAAGGTTTGAATCTGGTGAAGAAGTTAGTTAAACTAGTTAAATAACAGTTTAGGTTCTAAATGTGACTTGAAATTAACGTGAATGGTATTTATCATGTGATATGTAGAATTTATTTCTTAGTGGTAGTGTTTGGCAAAGTTTGGTCAAATCTGGCTACCACCTGTGTTTTTAACAGCCCATGTTCCAAGAATAGCTTTTAGGGGTGTCTGGGTGGCTCAGTCAGTTACAAGTTTGACTCTTGATTTCAACTCAGGTCATGATCTTATGGTTCATGAGATCAAGCCCTTCATTGGGCTCTGTGCTGACAGCTCGGGGGCTTCTTGGGATATTCATTCTTTCTCTTTCTCTCTCCCTCCCTCCCCTTTCCAGCCCCTCTCTCCCCCTTCCAGCCCCTGTCTCCCCCCTCTCACCTGCCTCTCTCTCCTTCACCCTATGCACTCTCCTTTTCAAAATAAATAAACTTAAAAAAAGAATAGCTTTTACATTTTTGAAAGGGTGGGAGAAAAATGAAAATATATTGTAACGTTAAACTCGTATCAGATTCTGTGGGGTGCCTGGGTGGCTCAGTCGATTAAGCATCCGACTTCAACTCAAGTCATGATCTCGTGGTTCTTGGGTTCGAGCTCCGCATCAGGCTGTATGCTGACACCTGGCTCAGAGCTTGGAGCCTGCCTTCAGATTCTGTGTCTCCCTCTCTCTCTGACCCTCCCCTGCTCATTTGCGCGCACGCGCGCTCTCTCTCTCTCTCTCTCAGAAATAAATAAAACATTTAAAAAAAATCATATCAGATTCCAGTAACAATATAAAGTTCTATTGGAATGGCTCTTTTATGTGTTGTTTATGGCTACTTTTGTGCTATGATGAGAGTTGAGTAGTTGGGGAAAAGACTATGTCTTCTAGAGTAAAATATTTACTTTCCAGCTCTTAACAGAAAAAAATTATCAACCTCTTGTACATGTCATCCTGAGTTATTAAATGGTTTTGTAAGGACAATTCTTGCTTATCAAGTACTGGTGTATATATCAAAATATTATTTGTTCTTAAGAACATCTAATATTTTGTTTTAATGAATGGAAATGGTAATTTGTAGTTAAATTAACTACAGTAACAATTTTTCTAGTTAATGGGAAGGATATTTATAGGTAGTCTGATAATCATGTCATTTTGGTTAGCATTTCTTCTTGATTTTTCAGCAAAGAGGGTAAAAAGTTCTTTGGAGTTCCCATTAATACTGTTACAGCATTTTTTTTTTTTTTTTAATATTTTATTTATTTCTAGGAGAGAGAGAGACAGCATGAGCAGGGGAGGGTCAGAGAGAGAGGGAGTGACAGACTTTGAAACAGGCTCCAGGCTCTGAGCTGGCAGTCAGCACAGAGCCTGATGCGGGGCTCGAACCCACGAACCGCGAGGTCATGACCTGAGCGAAAGTCGGACGCTTAACCGACTAAGCCACCCGGGCGCCCCACAGCATTTTTTAATAATACATTTTGATGATTATTCCTGTGTCCTCCACTAAACTTAGAACTTCAAGTTTGGGATTTGTGCTTGTTAAACTGTCTTTATTTTGTATCCTTGATGCTGGCACAGTCTCTGGTAAGCAGGTAAGCAGTAATCTTTTCAGGAAGAATGAATACGTATTCTGTAAATAGAATTTACAAATACACAAATTATGTAAATTATTCTATTGCACAATTATACAATTATAATAATGAGTATTCTATAAATATCGATGTCATTTTTCATCTTGGCCCTCCTGTAGAGAGGAAAGCTAGGTTTATATTTCAGAGATGTAAAAAGAAAATAAGTAGGGATCTGTGAGAGACTGAATCAGTTGGAGAAAATTATTATACAGTCAGGGCACCATTGCCCAAAATAGTTATCTTCTTTTTAACTCATCAGAGTATAGTTTGTATATATTTATTTCATTGATTGCGTTGGGGTTGTATTATCACAAATGTGATCACAAAAGCATTAGGGTTAATTTTCTATAATTTCTGTGATGAGTAGAAAGTTAATTTGAATATACATAAGTTACATAAAGTAGTAGCATTTTGAAAATTGCATTTAGAGATTTTTTTTCTTGGAAGGGCAAATAACGTTAAAGCTTTTGAATACAATAATGATATATCATTTAAATCACATAAAAAAAGATATTTTGTGTGTTATTTAAACATGCAGGGTAAAGTTTTAAAGAATTAATCTTTAATGGCAAGGGATACATCCTGTCTGCATTTTATAGCAAGGTTTATTGGGGAATGGCACTTTCAAGTGAGAAAATTCTACCTTTTATTTCATTGACTTCACACTCAGTGTTTTGAATTAAACAGGAAATTGAAATAATCTAGTATTAAATTATTCTATCAGTTTTTATGATTGTATATCCAGTATATTGATGTCTGCATTTAAATGCATATAGATTTAATATATTTAATGTATATCTATATTGGTTTTATTTAAGTAATCTCTGCACCCAATGTGGGTTTGAACTCATGACCCCAGGATCAAGAATTATGCACTGTTCTAACTGAGCCAGCCAGGCACCCCTAACCAAAATATTTTAAATTGGCTTTTGTCATTACTTTTCCTGATGAGCACAGTAAAAATCAGGAGGTACTTGTGGCACCTGGTGGCTGAGTCAGTTAAGCAGCAGATTCTTGATTTCTGCTCAGGTCCTGATTTCATGGTTTGTGAGTTTGAGCTCTGAGTTGGGGTTCCTGCAGAAAGCCTGCTTAAGATCCTCTGTCTCCCTCTGTCTAGCCCTCTCCCAGTTGTGCATGCTGTCTCTCTCAGAAATGAATGTTAAAATTTTTTTTTTAATTTTTAAAATTTATTTTTGAGAGACAGAGCAACAGAATATGAATGGGGCAGGGGCAGAGAGAGAGGGAGACACAGAATAGACCCCGGGCTCTGTGCTGACAGCTCCGGGTTCGAACCCACAAACCATGAGATCATGACCTGAGCCAAAGCTGGACCCATAACCGACTGAGCCACTCAGGCACCCCCAAAAATAGTTTTTTCTTTTTACATCTGGAAGTACTTATTTTTGTAAGGTATAAATCATTTTGGAAGAATTTAGGATCATTTAAAAATTTATTTTGTATTTTGTCAAAAAAGCCTTTGGTGATGATCTGTGGGTTCTTTTAACTCCAGAACTTAGTCCAGAGCCCAGATAGATACTCAGACTTTGGGATCAGTCTGAGTTGAATTTGGCAATTAATGATATCCTAGTGGAAACTCTGTTTGGGGTTTCTCAATAGTAAATGCAGGTAATACCTGCCTACTACAGTTTTTGATTTTGTTTTATTACGTGTGGGAAAAGGCTTGGCACATAGTAGAAAGTTCTCAGAAATGTTATTTTCCTCTCTGCCTGAGATTCATCTTGGTCTTAGTTTTTAAAGTGTCATGATTTTTTTTGTTTTTTAATGTTTATTTTGAGGGGAGGGAGAGGAACAGAGAGAGGGAGACGGGATCAGAAGCAGGCTCTGAGTTAACTCAGGAACTGTGAGATACGACCTGAGCCAGAGTGTGATTAACCTACTGAGCCACCCAGGCACCCCAAGACTTTTCTTTTAAAATTTAAATACTTGGCCCCAGATAATTGGGTTTTTCACATTATACATGTCACTGATCAGTTCACATACTATTGACTCAGTAATTTTGCTAAGTTGACTCTTTGATCTTTCATTAAGTTGGTATTTGATCCTACTTGTTCAACGGAAACCTAAATTTTTTTTTCTAGTTTATTTAGAGAGAATGAGTGAGTGAGTGGGGGCAGGGGCCAAGAGAGGGAGACAGAGAATCACAAGCAGCACTGACATTGTAGAGCCTTTCAGGATTCCACCTCAGTAACGTTATGGTCATGATCTGAGCTTAAACCAAGAGTCGGACACTCAACCCACTGAGCCACCCAGGAAACTTTAGATACAAAAGTTCCATAAATCCAGTAGGTTTAGCTTTGAGAATCTAAGCAGTGTAAATTAATTATGGAATATAGTGTTTTTTCCTAGTCCCTCCATATTTGTATCAGGAGTCTCTTAGCACATGCAATAGCTTTCTTCTCTCAACTCTTTATTGTATTTGTATCATCCTTACCTCTGTGTGACTCAAACCTTATACCACCCAAAGAGACTAGTTAAATTTCTGGAATATTTCTAGTAGATTATTGGCAACTGGAGGACAAAGTGTCCTTTGGCTGTGGTTTCTAATGTGTGTGACACTTGGAAGAGATACTTTTCAGCTTTGTGGATTTAAGCTTTCCATTTGCATTGCATGCTATGTTTTCTTACCTATGTGTATTTACTATTGCCTTGGGACGCCTGGGTGGCTCAGTCGTTGGAGCATCTGACTCTTGGTTTTGGCCCAGGTCATGATCTTACAATTTGTGGGTTTAAGTACCACGTGGAGCTTTGTACTGATAGTGTGGAGCCTGCTTGCGATTCTCTTTGTCCCTCTCTATCTGCCTTTTGCCCGCTTGCTCTCTCAAAAATAAACATTAAAAAAAGTTGCCTTATGTTCTAGGGATTGAAGTGGAAGATAAAAATTTCCACATTTACAGTATTTCATTGTTTTTTTGCTTTTTTTTTTTTAACTTGTTATTCAGTGAATACTCAGCATTAACAGTGTGCCAGACACTGTTTTAAGTCTGGGAGTACAGTGATGAACAAAACATATATGGTCAGTCCTCCTGGATCTTCAGTTCAGGGTGTGGAGAAAACATTACACAAGTCATCCCACAATAGTTATGTAATTGCAGTTAAACCTAGGATAGGAAGAGAAGTGTTAGGGAACTTTAAACATGTATCCCCAGAAGACCTGATATAGTTTAGTGTTCAGGGAGGCTTCCCTAAGAAAGTGACATTGAGACTGGGATCCAAATACTAAGTTAAGAGTTACCTTGGGGGCGGCTAGATGCCCCGGCAGTTGAGCGTCCATCTTCGGCTCCTAAGTTCAAGCCCCACATTGGGCTCACTGCTGTCAGTGCAGTCTGTAAGAGCCCACTTTGGATCCTCTGTCCCCTCCCCTGCTGGCGCTCTCTATCTTAAAAAAATAAACATAAAAGAAAGTTGACTTGAGCATAAAAGGGGATGGGAGGGTGGGAGTAGGATAAAGGATTGAGGGGCGCCTGGGTGGCTTAGTCGGTTAAGCGTCCGACTTTCACTTAGGTCATGATCTCGCGGTTCGTGGGTTCGAGCCCCGCGTCGGGCTCTGTGCTCACTGCCAGCTCGGAGCCTGGAGCCTGTTTCAGAGTCTGTGTTTCCCTCTCTCTCTGATCCTCCCCTGCTCACACTGTCTCTCTGTCTCTCCTAGAAATAAATAAATAAAAATATTAAAAAAAAAAAAAGGATAAAGGATTGAAAGAGCATTTTTGGCAGAGGGACCTGCTTGAGTGGAGGCCAAAGGGTTGTGATCTCAAAAGTCATGATCTCACGGTTTATGAGTTTGAGCCCCATATTGGGCTCCCTGCTCTTAGCACAGAACCCATTTCTGATCCTCTGTCCCCCCTCCTTCTGCCACTTCTCTACTTATGCTTTCTCTCTCAAAAATAAAACAAAACAAAACAAAGAAAGGTATGCACCTAAAATGGTTAGCATTAAAAAAAAAAAAGTGTTGGATGCCCAACCAACTCAGCCACCCAGTCATCACTGCATGTGTATATATGCAAATATATGTAAATACACATACACTCTCACATATATATACACACATGCCTACTTTTTACAAAAAGCGTTTTTAAAATTTTTTTTAATGTTTATTTCTAAGAGAAAGAGAGAGAGAGAGAGACAGCACGAACAGGGGAGGGTCAGAGAGGGAGGGAGACACAGAATCTGAAACAGACTTCAGGCTCTGAGCTAGCTGTCAGCACAGAGCCCAACGCGGGGCTCGAACCCACAAACTGTGAGATCATGACCTGAGCCAAAGTTGGACGCTTAGCTGACTGAGCCACCCAGGCGCCCCACAAAAAGTTAAAAAAAAAAATTTTTTTTTTAAATGTTTATTTTTGAGAGAGAGACAGAGCATGAGCAGTGGAGGGGCAGAGGGGCGGGGGGAGACAAAGAATCAGAAGCTTAACTCCAGGCTCCATGCTATCAGTACAGAGCACAGTGCGGGGCTTGAATTCACGAACTGCGAGATCATGACCCAAGCTGAAGTCAGATGCTTAACTGACTTAGCCACCCAGGCACCCCCTCAAAAAAGTTTATTTTGCAAGAGCGGGGAGGGGCAGAGAGAGGATGAGAGAGAATCCCAAGTAGGCTCCATGCTTCATCACCAAGCCTCACATGGGGCTTGAACTCATGAACCATGAGATTATGACCTGAGCTGAAACTAAGAATTGGACCTATAAAACCGACTGAGCCACTCAGGAGCCTCTGAGATAAGTATTTTTAAATGTGCTTAAGATTAATTTCAAACTATGTGAAAACGCCCTATCATTTTTCTAGTGCTTTTCTTGGAAGCACTTTTCTTGGAAGGAAAGTTCTTTTAGTTATTTAAATGTCCAGGTATAGTGTTATAACTCCTTATGCTTTTTATCTAAGCCATTAATTCTGAATACAAGAACATGAGTAATTATGATTTTTTGTATCTTTATTTTTATTTATTAAGTTTATTTACTTTGAAAAAGAGAGTGAGTGAGCTGGAGAGTGGTAGAGAGAGAGGGAGGGAGAGAGAGAAAGAGAGAGAGAGAGAGAGAGAATTCCAAGCAGTCTCCCACTGTCAATGTGGAGTCCTACACAGGGCTCAAACCTACAAAACCTCTGAGCCAAAATCAAGAGTCAGAGGCTTGACCAACTGAGCCACTCAGGCACCCCTATTTTTTATACTTTTAGGTGATTGCGAAGTTAATTTTTTTTTTCAAATTTAATTTCTATTGTCAGTTATAAGCTGTGTTAGTAATCAGAGGTAAAACAGATTAATTTACTTAAGTTTGGGTTGTTTTGGAATTGGTTTTAACTTAGTAGGAAACTTTGTTCTACTATAGGCTTAATGTGCTTGGCATATTGATGAAAGTGCTACAGCCTGTATATATTTGCATACTTAATAGCAATTCTGCCAGTACTTAATCAGGAACAGTTATAACCATTTTATAGACGAGCTCAAACAGAATTAACTGCACAAGATTATACATCTCTGATTCTAGAGAATGGATACTCTTGTAGAGCCCTCACAACCTGAATTATCATCATCATTGTTCATTTGAAGATCAGGCCCTATAATTGAGCATCTAATTCAAATTAAGACTGGTATATTACTGTATAGTTGGAGAATAGATTCAAACTTTGAGCTAGATTTAGTTTTTGAGGGAGATCTCTCTCTTTTTTTTTTGGCTGGGATTGGGAGAGATATCATGTCTTAATCATGTCTATAGCCCTAGGGCCTAGTTTAGCCTGGTGGTCAGTAACATTTATTGAGTGGATGAATGAATGAGTGAACGAAAGTGGTATTTTGCAGATTTGTTATGGTTTAGTTTCCTCAATGGACTCTCTCAAATTAAAAAAAAAGTACACAAAATAAACACACTCTCTTGTTCTTGTGAGTTATCTCCTTTTCTTGTATTCTTCCTGCTGAGGCAACAACTGATATGGACCAGCCTTGGAGGGACATAAGAGGCTGGGCACAGGTGAGACATACAGACCCTAAATTGGAGCAACTGTCTAGATGACCAAAGCTTATCTTTTTTTTTTTTAATTTTTTTAATTTTTTAAGTTTATTTATTGAGAGAGAGATTGTGCAGAGTGGAGGGACAGAGAGGGAGGTCGAGAGAGAGAAAAGAGACAGGGAAAGGGAGAGTCCCAAACAGGTTCCATGATCAGCACAGAGCCTGAGGTGGGGCGTGATCTCGTGAATCATGAGATCATGACGTAAGCTGACATTAAGAGGCAGATGCTTAACCGACTAAACCATCCAGGCACCCATTTTCTCCTTCTTCTTCTTCTTCCTTTTCCTCTTCCTTGTCCTCTTCCTCCTCCTCTTCTTCCTCCTCCTCCTCCTCCTTCCTCCTCCTCTTCTTTCTTCTTCTTCTTCTTCTTCGTGTTTATTTGTACTTTGAGAGTGAGAGCTCAAGAGCTGGAGAGAGCATGGCCTCATGTTGTTAGTGCAGAGCCCAGTGCAGAGCTTAGTCATGAACTGTGAGATCATGACCTGAGCCAAAATCAAGATGGGTGCTTAACCTACTGAGCCACCCAGGTACCCTCCAGAGCTTATCTTTGATTTAAGGTGATCAGTGTTTTGAATCATGTTATGCCAGTAACTTATTGAGTGTCTGTTTTATACTGGAACTGTGCCAGACCCTCTGAAGGCATTTATTTCTAAATATATTATCTCCATTTTACAAGTGAAGGACTTGAAGTTCAGAGAAGTTAAATAATTTGTCTGAATTTACAGTCAGCAAGTGTTAGAGTCAGGATTGGTTCAAACCTTGCTTTGTTGAGCACCACAGCCTCTGCCAAAATTCTTGTGTCCTGGGGGCCTGGCTGGCTCAGTTGGTTGAGCATGCAACTCTTGATCTTGGAGTTAAGAGTTCAAGCGCCACATTGGGCATAGAGCCTACTTAAAAAAAAAATTCTGGATCCTGGACTTCTCTCTTGTGCAAGAAGAATTGGATATATGATGTTAAGACTGGAAAGACAACATTGTTTTTTGAGAAAAGGCATTAGAATAGAAGATGAGATGTTCTAGTCCTTTTGTCTTAAGGAAATCACTTTAGAAGAAATCACTTAAGTGTCAGCATCATTTTGCTTTTTAATTTTTTTATTAAAGAAATTTTTTTAATTCATTTTTGAGAGAGAGATAGAGACAGCATGAGCAGGGGAGGGTCAGAGAGAGTGGGAGACACAGAATCCGAAGACAGGCTCCAGGCTCTGAGCTAGCTGTCAGCACAGAGCTTGACGCAGGGCTCGAACCCATGAACCATGAGATCATGACCTGAGCTGAAGTCGGACGCTTAACCGACTGAGCCACCCTGGTGCCCCCATTTTGCTTTTTTAAAGGCACAGGTTAAGTTTAGGGTGATTAATAAAAGCTGCTCTTTTTTAAATTAAAAAATTTTTTTAATGTTTGTTTTTGAGATAGAGCGTGAACAGGGGAGGGACAGAGAGAGAAGGGAACAGAGGATCTGAGGCGGGGGCTTGGATGTGGGGCTCCAACTCAAAACCATGAGACTATGACCTGAGCTGAAGTTGAACACCCAACTGATTGAGCCACTAAAGTGCCCCAAAATTGTTCTTTTTTTTAAATTGAAAAAGGCCGTGTAGAAATTGTTTTATTATGTTTTCTGAAAATGTCTTTGTTTTAAATGTAAGCTAACTCTAATCTCCAGTTTAGTATTACCCAGTGAAGACTTACCTTTTAACAGCATTGTTTTTTTCTAGGTAAAGAAGTACAGGAAAAGAGCACAGATGTGTATGATGTGTCTGTTTTGAAGAGACCAGGGCCGTCTACTGTTAGTTGCATTATAGTGTAAAGGTGTTTTAAGAAATATTTGCCTGATGAGAGTTTATTAACAAAATTTTCTCATTGAATGAGAGTATGGTCACAGTGTTGCCAACGTTAAATGCAGTTAGAGGTACTAAAGGCTGAAACAGACTAATGTTACAAATTTTTTTTCCTGTATGTAGTGGAAAGAGTGCAATTGAACAGAGCACCAGTATGGTTTTGTTTGGCATTTACCCACCTAGTTTCCCATTTCTGTGCCTCAGATTGTGTATTTACAACTAGAGGCTAATAATTAATACCTGCCTCATTATCAGTATGAGGTTTGAAGGAGAATAAAATGTATGGATGTTCTTAGAAGTTTATGGTACTTGGGTATCTAATATAAGGCTTTCTTTCTCAAGGCTGGGCTTCTGCTGATAGTCACCTAACTCCAACCTTACCATATGATCCTCAGTGTACCAATTTCTACAACCAAACTAGCAGCTTTCCAGCTTTCTAGTTCTTCTTTCCAGCTTTCTTGTTGGGCCAGTTCTCTGTCCTTTTCCAAGACTTCGATATATTGTCCAGGCTTTCTATTTGATTTATTGCTCTTGGGTCCTAGCCAATAAGCAAGGGTCATTTCTTACCTACTCAGTAACAGTTAATTAACTTTTAACATAGTAATTTTTAGTCCTTTGCCTTAGTTTGCCGCAGACTAAAATTGTAATGCTGCCAGAGATCATTTATCTGTTATTCCTTGCTAGATTTGCTTACCTGTGTTCAAGGTACACTTTTTGTCTCGGCAAAAGTTGATAGACTGAGTTTTGACTCCCTCTGCCAGGTAGAGAGAATTAGCAGGAGGAGACTTCAAGTACTCTAGTTCACGCTTTTCTTCCGGCCTTGGTGTGGTGGAGTAGGGGGGTCAAAAGATGCTGGCCATTAATCCCTGCCTTTTGCTAACAGGCTCTTAACCTCTGGCAAGGTCATTCTGAGCCTCTGTTTTCTTGTCTGAAGTTATGAGATAATAAACCTGTGCCACCTACCTTACTTACCTGGTTGTTTCTGAGATTCAGGTGATATAGAACATTTTAAAAGGGCTTTAAAAACTAGAATACACAATGCATTTATTTATTATTATTATTATTCATCTAGTTTATGGAGGTCGAATTGACATAATATTAGTTTTAGGTGTACAACATCATGATTTCATATGATCACCACAGTAACTCTAGTTAACATCCAACACCACACATAGTTACAAGAAATTTTTTCTTGTGATGAGGTCTAATGTATTCTCTTAGCAACCTTTAAATAATGCAAAATAATATTATTGTTGTTATATATTTTTCTCATGTTCTTTTTAAAAAAATTTTTAATGTTTTATTTATTTTTGAGAGATAGAGACAGCATGAGCAGGGGAGGGTCAGAGAGAGAGGGAGACACAGAATCCAAAGACAGGCTCCAGGCTCTGAGCTGTCAACCCAGAGCCTGATGTGGGGCTCGAACCCATGAACCATGAGATCATGACCTGAGCTGTAGTCGCACGCTTAACCAACCGAGCCACCCAGGTGCCCCTATTGTGTTCTTTTTTTAAAAAATTATTTAAATTTACATTAAAGTTAGTGAACATAAAGTATAATAATGATTTCAGGAATAGAATTTAGTGATTCATCACTGATATCTAACACCTGATGCTCATCCCAGCAAATGTCCTCCTTAATGCCTCTTGCCCATTTATCCATCCCACCACCCAAAACCCCTCCAGCAACCCTTATTTTGTTCTCTGTTATTAAGAGTCTCATAGGGTTTGTCTCCCGTCCCTGTTTTCATATTACTTTTGCTTTCCTTCCCTTATGTTCATCTGTTTTGTCTTAAATTCCACATATGAGTGAAGTCATATGATATTTTTCTTCCTCTAATTTTGCTTAGCATAATACACTCTAGTTCCATCCACATTGTTGCAAATGGCAAGATTTCATTCTTTTTGATTACTTACTGATATTCTATTGTGTACACACACACACACACACACACCTTCTTTGTCCATTCATCACTTGCTGGACATTAGGCTCTTTCTACACTTAGGCTATTGTCAGTAGCGCTGCTATGAACATTGGGGTGCATGTGTCCCTTCCAAACAGCACTCCTGTGCCCTTTGGATAAGTACCTAGTAGTACAATTGCTGAGTTGTAGAGTAGTTCTATTTTTAATTTTTTGAGGAACTTCCATGCTGTTTTCCAGAGTGGCTGCATTCAGTTTGCATTCCCACCAACAGTGCAAAAGGGTTCCTCTTTCTCCACATCCTTTCTAACATCTGTTGTTGCCTAAGTTAATTTTAGCCATTCTGACAGGTGTGAGGTGGTATCTCATTGTGATTTTGATTTGTATTTCCCCGATGAGGAGTGATGTTGAGCCTCTTTAAATGTGTCTGTTAGCCCTCTGGATGTCTTCTTTGGAAAAGTGTCTGTTCATGTCTTGCCCATTTCTTCACTGGATTGTTTTTTTTGGGTGTTGAGTTTGATAAGTTCTTTATAGATTTTGGATACTAACTCTTCATCTGTCATTTGCAAATAACTTCTCCCAATCCATCAGTTGCCTTTTTAGTTTTGTTGATTGTTTCCTTTGCTATGCAGAAGCTTTTTGTCTTGATGAGGTGCCAATAGTTCATTTTTTTATTTCCCTTTCCTCTGGAGACATGTCAAGTAAGAAGGTGGTGCACTCGAGGTCAAAGAGGTTGTTGCCTGTTTTCTCCTTTAGAATTTTTTTGATGGCTTCCTGTCTTAAATTTAGACTTTCATCCATTTTGAGTTTATTTTTCTATATGGTGTAAGAAAGTTTTCCAGGTTCATTCTTCTGCATGTTACTGTCCAGTTTTCCCAGCACCATTTGCTGAAGAGACTGTCGTTTTTCATTGGATATTCTTTCCTGCTTTGTCAAAGACTAGTTGGTCATACATCTGTGAGTGTGGTTTTGGGTTCTCTATTCTGTTCCATTGATCTGAGTGTCTGTTTTTGTGCCAGTAGCATACTGTCTTGATGATTATAGCTTTGTAATACAGCTTGAAGTCTGGGATTGTGATGCCACCTGCTTTGGTTTTCTTTCTTTTTTTTTAAGATTGCTTTGGCTATTCAGGGTCTTTTCTGGTGTCATACGAATTTTAGAATTATTTGTTCTAGATCTGTGAAGAATGCTGGTATTATTTTGATAGGGATTGCATTGAATATGTAGATTGCTTTGGGTAGTATCGACATTTTAACAATATTTGTTGTTCCAGTCCATGAGCATGGAATATTTTTCCATTTTTTGTGTTGTTTTCAATTTCTTTCATAAGCTTTCTATAGTTTTCAGTGTATAGATTTTTCACCTCTTTGGTTAGGTTTATTCTTAGGTATTTTATGGTTTTTGGTATAGTTGTAAATGGGATTTCTCTTTCTGTTGCTTCATTCTTGGTGTATAGGATTTTTGTGCATTGATTTTATATCTTGCCACTTTGCTGAATTCATGGATCAGTTCTAACAGTTTTTTGGTGGAATCTTTTGGGTTTTCTAGAGTATCATGTAATCTGCAAAGAGTGAAAGTTTGACCTCCTCCCGGCTGATTTGGATGCTTTTTATTTCTTTGTGTTGTCTGATTGCTGAGGCTAAAACTTTCAATACTGTGTTGAATAACAGTGGTTGAGAGTGGACATCCCTGTCTTGTTTCTGACCTTAGGGGGAAAGCTGTCAGTTTTCCCCCATTGGGGATGATAGTAGCATTGGGTCTTTCATATATGGCTTGAGGTTTGATCCTTCTGTCCCTGCTTTCTTGAGGATTTTTGTCAAGACTGGATGCTATATTTTGTCAAATGCTTTCTCTGCATCTGTTGAGAGGATCATGTGGTTCTTGTCCTTTCTTTTATTGATGTGATAAATTACATTGATTGTTTTGTGGATATTGAACCAGCCCTGCATCCCCAGTATAAATCCCACTTGGTCGTGGTGAATAATTTTTTTCATGTTTTGTTGGATCCGGTTGGCTAATACCTTGTTGAGGATCCATGTTCATCAGGGAAACTTGCCTATAAGTTCTCCTTTTTAGTGGGGTCTTTCTGTCTGGTTTTGGAATCAAGGTGATACTGGCTTCATAGAAAAAGTTTGAAAGTTTTCCTTCCATTTCTATTTTTTGGAACAGCTTCAAGAGATTAGGTGTGAACTCTTGAGTTTCCTTAAATGTTTGGGTAGAATTCCCCTGGAAAGCCATCTGGCCCTGGACTTTTGTTTCTTGGGAGATTTTGATTACTAATTTCATTTCTCTACTGGTTATGGGTCTGTTCAAATTTTCTATTTCTTTCTGTTTCAGGTTTGGTAGTTTATAGGTTTCTAGGAATGTGTCCATTTCTTCCAGATTGCCCATTTTATTGGCGTATAATTGCTCATAATATTCTCTTACTGTTTGTATTTCTGCTGTGTTGGTTGTGATCTCTCATTCTTGATTTAATTTATTTTTCTTTTTGCTCAAACTGGCTAGTGGTTTATCAATTTTGTTAATTCTTTTAAAGAACCAGTGTCTGGTTTCGTTGATCTGTTCTACTTTTTTTTGTTTGTTTGTTTGTTTCGATAGCATTGATTTCTGCTCTAATCTTTATTATTTCCTGTCTTCTGCTAGTTTGGGTTTTATTTTGTTTTTTTTTCCAGCTCTTTAAGGTGTACGGTTAGGTTGTGTATCTGAGACCTTTCTTCCTTCTTTAGGAAGGCCTGGATTGTATACCTCCCTCTTATTGACCACCTTTGCTGAGTCCCAGAGGTTTTGGACGGTAGTGTTAATTTTTCATTGCCTTCCATGTACTTTTTAATTTCCAACTTAACTTCTTGATTAGCTCATTCATTCTTTAGTAGGATGTCTTTTAGTCTCCAAGTATTTATCTTTCCAAATTTTTTCTTGTGGTTGATTTCGAGTTTCATAGCGTTGTGGTCTGAAAATATTCACAGTATGATCCTGATATTTTTGTACTTGTTGAGGGCTGCTTTGTGTCCCAGTATGTGATCTATTCTGGATAATGTTCCATGTGCAATGGAGAAGAATGTGAGTTCTGCTACTTTAGGATGAAATGTTCTGAATATATGTTAAGTCCATTTGGTCCCGTGTGTCATTCAAAGCCATTGTTTTCTTGTTGATTTTCTGTCCACTGCTGTTAAGTGGGGTGTTGAAGTCCCCTAGTATTATGGTATTATTATCAATGCATTTCTTTATGTTTGTGATTCATTGATGTATATATTTGAGTGTTTTCACATTTGGAGCATAAATGTTTACAATTGTTAGGTCTTCTTGGTGGATAGACCCCTTATGATATACTGCCCTTCTTCAGCTCTTGTTTTATTATTTTAAAGTCTAAATTGTCTGATATATGTATGGATACTCTGGCTTTCTTTTGTGGACCATTAGCATGATAGATGGTTCTCCTTCCCCTTACTTTCAATCTGAAGGTGTCTCTAGGTCTAAAGTGGGTCTCTTGTAAACAGCATCTAGGTGGATCTTGTTTTCTTATCCATTCTGTTACCCTGTGTGTTTTGATTGGAGCATTTAGTCCATTGACGTTTAGAGTGAGTACTGAAAAGATATGAATTTATTGCCATTATGTTTCTTGTAGAGTTGCAGTAAAAATTTTTTTAATGTTTTATTTTATTTTTGAGAGAGAGAGAGAGAATACAAGTGGAGGAGGGGCAGAGAGAAAGGGAGACACAGAATCTGAAGCAAGCTCCAGGCTCTAAAGTGTCAGCACAGAGCCTGATGTGGGGCTTTGAACTAATGAACTACAAGATCATTATCTGATCCCAAGTTGGATATTTAACTGATTGAGTCACCCAGGGTCCCCAAGTCCTTTTCAATTCTGACTTGAATGAAATACTCTTGTGAGACTGGGCTGGCTGGAGGGATTTTTGTTTGTTTGGTCCATCTTTGAAGTGAGTTGGAGACCCTAGAATGATTTTGAGTACTTACACTGGATTATGAAGACTTAGATTGGAAGTAGCTGGGGGTGTTTCTTATGGTAATACAATATTAGAAGTAGGTTTCCATTTTCACTTGTGCTCAGAAAAGTTTAAGTTAAGAGCTGAAGAGGCTTTAGAGAGGAAGTTTTATCTGTGGACCTTCCCAGAATTTCTACAGTTAACCAGGAAACCAAACTTGTTAGTGTATCCAGTGTCTAAATGGACTTACTGTAGCTCATGTTCCCATGATGAATAAATGTCGGGGAAATAGTTCATTCCATTGTACTAGAATCTTTGTTTTGAATAGCCAGAGTACCCCCTTTCCAAAATCTGGATATTTGGGAGACTAATTGGTAATCTGAAGGTTGCTTAGAGAACTATGGTTTCACAGTTTAATAGTCTGTGACTAACTTATGATGTGTGTTCTGTCCCAGATTTAGCGGTATTGCCCATTTCCAAACCAGGGAGTTAAGGGGATATACACTGATTGCTGGTCATCTTTGAAAGTAAAGATCTTTAATGTAGATATGTTTGACTATATCAGGGTACCTGGCTGGCTCAGTAAGTAGAGCATGAGACTCTTGATCTCTGGGTTGTGAGTTCTGAGCACTACATGAGTTAGGTGTAGAGATTACTTAAAAAATTTTTTTAATAAAAATTAAATTTAAAAAATCTTATCTTTTTTAAAAAATCATTTATCTTTTTAAGACAAATGAAGGTTTTGTGGATTAAGGACCCATGAGGTTTTAATTGTTTTTATTTTTTTAAGCCTTTCTTGCCTTTTTTTTTTAATGTTTGTTTATTTATTTCTAGAGAGAGTGTGTATTGGAGGGACAGAAAGAGAGAGAGAGAGAATCCCAAGCAAGCTCTGCACTGTCTGGCAGACCCTGACTTGGACTCAGTTTCATGAACTGTGTGATCATGACCATAGCTTAACCGACTGAGCCACCCAGATGTCCCAAGAACCCATAAGTTTTGACAGTTGCCAAAATGGACAGAATAAGGCATTAACAAATTTTTTAAACATTTATTCATTTTTGAGAGACAGGGAGAGACAGAGCATAAGCAGGTGAGGGGTAGAGAGAGAGAGGGAGACACAGAATCCGAAGCAGGCTCCAGGCAATGAGCTGTCAGGACAGAGCCCGACACGGGGCTCGAAGCCACAGACTGGACCGCAAGATCATGACCTGAGCTAAAGTCAGACACTTCACCGGCTGAACCACCCAGGTGCCCCCAGAATAAGGCATTTAATTTTACTGCTTAGGAAATGTTTCAGTTCAGTTAAAACATTTTTATTGAACATGTATTCTGTCCTAATTAATGGAGATGTAGGACTGGATAACACCTTGTCTTCCTGAAGTTTAGAGACTGGAATAGATAAATATAAACTGTAAATTCTGTATAATGGTAAACTAAGAGATAGGATACAGTAGACACTTAAGGCACTTAGCCCAGCCAAGAGATAGGAGGTGATGGATGTAAGGCTTTCTGAGGAGACCTAGGAGAAAGAGGAATTCCAGGTAGAAAGGAGATGGAAGAATAAAGAACATGTTCTAAAAGGGGAACTCTGGACAGCTTGGTGTAGTGTTTGGTAGCTTTTGAGGTAGGAATTGGTGGAATAGGAGATCAGAAACCAATATTATATAGGTTCTAGCCCTATTTTACAGCTCTTCTTACCTTGATTGTTGTTATCTCTTGAAGTTTGTTTTGAGAAATTTGTTATTAATAATAAAACTAGTCATCCTTCCCCAAGACTACTCCACCTCCCATTCTAGTCCCACTTTAGCAGATACAGTGTTTTACTTTGTGCATTTCTGTCTTCCAGAGAGACTGAGCTCCCAGAAGACTTGTTTGTTCCATTTCTACATTCAGTTATATGCTAGTCAGAATATATTTTTTTCTCTAGTGACGAACTGCAGAAATGATCCTTGAAAGTATAGTCTTGCCACCCATAACATTTATAAAATGCTTAAATATAAGGAAGTTTTTTGTAAATCATTGTTTACTGTAAAATAATAAAAAAGTGAGTCTTTCATAATTTTCACCCCCTACAAATAATCACTGTTTTTACCACTTTCCAAACTTAGTAAATTACTATTTGAATGATTGAGTGATCCAACACGAATTACTTAAACTAAATTTCATCAAGTCAGCAAACATCTGGCCATCTATTATATGACATGTTAGAGACATTGATAAGACTGTAATCTCTACGACCAGGTGATCTAAGGTTTTTTAGTATTGTTAATATATCCTAAAATGACTGAGGAGTAATGGGAGAAATTAAAAAACCCGTTTGACCAGTTTCACTCGGTCCATCTTCTTAATGCAAATTTTATGCATTTTTAACCAAATTGCATAAAACAATTACATGATTAAAGAATGTTTAAAATGAAAAAAACCCTCAGAATTTTGTACCTAACAATTAAAAATTTGTATTTATTATGCAAATTTTGTTTCCACAGTGGTAATAACACCTTTAAATAACATCTTTTTAGGAGCACCTGGGTGGCTTATTCTGTTGAGCTTCCCACTCTTGGTTTCAGCTCAGGTCCTGATCTCATGGTTTGTGAGTTCTAGCCCTGTGTCAGGCTCTGCATTGGTGGTGCAGAGCCTGTTTGGAATTTTCTCTTCCCCCAACCCCCGCTCCCCTGCTTACCCTCTCTCACTCCCTCAAAATAAATATAAATAAACTTAAAAAACAAACAGTTAAAAAAAGAGTCTGGTTGGAAACTAATTTGACAGTAAACTATTTGTAAAAAAATATATATAGAGAGAGAGAGTCCAAAAAAAAAAAAGAATCTGGTGCTCAACCCACTGAGCCACCCACCCAGGTTCTCTTTGGTAATTAATTATTAACTTAATTACATTATGTACAGGAAATATGTTCTATATGATTGTAGTCCTTTCAAATTGGTTGAGATACACTGTATTGCTCTGGGCATGGTGAATATTTATAAATGGTCCCAATGCTAGGAAAAAAGTTACATTTTATGGGCTCTGGGGTGGCTCAGTCAGTCAAGCTTCTGAGTTTGGTGCAGATGATGATCTCCTGGTTTGTGAGTTTGAGCCCCACATTAGGATTCTCTCTCTCTCTCTCTCTCTCTCTCTCTCTCTCTCTCTGCCCCTCCCCCACTTGCCTCTGTGCCTGCTCTCTCTTTCTCTCTCTCTCTTTCTCAAAAGAAATACATTTTTTTGGTGGGATCTTTGTGGTTTTCTGCATATAAGATCCGCAAATAAGATAATTTTATTTATTCATTTCGAATGTGGTTGCTTTTTATTTCTTTTTCTTGCCTTGCATCCAGGAATTTGTTCAATGGAAGTGGAGAAAGTAGGCATCCTTACCATGTTCTTTATTTCAGAGGGAAGGCTTTCAGTCTTTCTCGATTAAGCATGTTCTCTACAGGATTTTCATATATGACTTTTACGATGTTGATAGTTTCCGATTCGTAGTTTGTTGAATGGGTTTTTTATTATGAATGAGTATTGAATTTTCTTAAAAACTTTTTATGCATCCATGGTGATGATCATGATTTTTTTCCATTCTGTTAATGAAGTATATTAAATTTGCTGATTTTATATGTTGAACATTTCTTGTCTTCCAGGAATAAATTCTACTTGGTTTTATGATGTATGGTTTTTTGTTGTTGTTTGTTTTTATTAATTTTTTTGATTCCAGTATAGTTAACTATTTGTTTTTTGATATATAATTGTTATATAACATTGTGTTATGTAACAAAATAATGATTTTTTATTCTGTTTTTTAAGTATAATTTTCAGTTTGTTTTGCTAGTATTTTGTTGAAGATATTTGCATCCATGTTCGTAAGGATATTGGTCTGTAGTTTTCTTTTTCTTGTGTCTTCATCTGGTTTTGATATCAGAGTAATACTGGTCTCAAAGAATGAATTAGGGAGTGTTCCTATTTAGTTTTTTGGAAAAGTTTGAGGAGAATGGGTGTTCTTCTTATTTAAGGTTGGGTACAACTTGCCAATGAAGCTGTTAGGTCTAGGGGTTTTCTTTCTTTCTTTTTATTTTTAATGTTTTTATTTTAGCTTTTTGAGAGAGAGTGAGCGGGGGAGGGGCAGAGAGAGAGGAAGACACAGAATCTGAAGCAGGCTCAGAGCCACAGATGTGGGGTTCAAACCTACGAGCTGTGAGATCATGACCTGAGCTGAAGTCGGCCGCTTAACCAACTGAGCCACCCAGGCGCCCTTCTTTTCTTTCTTTCATTCTTTCTTTTTCTTTCTCTCTCTTTTTTTTTTTTTTTTTTGCCCTTACTCATTACTGAGTCCATCTCCTCACTAGTTACAGGTTTATCCAAATATTCTGTTTCTCTGTCATTTAGTCTCAGTAGTTTTTGTTTCTAGGATTTGGTCTATTTCATCTAGGTTATATAATTTATAGGCATACAGTTGTTCATTCTACTCTCCTAATCCATTTTGTTTCTATATAATCAGTAGTGGTGGCCACACTTTTATTTTTAATTTTAATAATTTGAATCTTCTCTTTTTCTTGGTCTGCCAGAAATTATCAGTTGTGTTGATCTTTTTAAAGAACCAACTTTTGGTTTTGTCAGTTTTTTTTCTAGATTCTCTATTCTTAATTTTCCCTCTAATCTTCATTATTCTTTCTCCTTGCTTTAGGTGTAGTCTGTTGTTACTTGTCTAGCTTAAGGTGAAAGTTTAGGGTATTTGAGAGATTTAAAAAATATATACATGTCTGCAGCTAAAAATATCCCTCTAAAAACTGCTTTTGCTGCATCTTTTAAGTTGTGGTATATTTTGTGTTCATTTTCTTTCAAAGTATTTTCCATGTGAATTCTTTGACTTAACTGGTTATTTAGTAGTGTATTGTTTAATTTCCCAATTTTCTTTGTCTTTTGGTTTCTAATTTTGTTCCGTGGTAGTTGGAGAACATATTCTCTATTTCATTTCTTTTAATTTTATTTTTGTGGCCTAATATATGGTCTATACTTGAGAATGTTCATGTAGACTTAGGAGGATTGTGTATCTGTGATTGTTTGGTAAAATGTTCTTCAGATACCTCTTAGGCCTATTTGGATTATAGTGCTGTTCACATCTTTTGTGTCCTTATTGATCATCTGTCTTGTTCTCTCCATTACTGAAAGTGGGTTTTGAAGTCTCTGTTATTATGTCTCCTTTTCTATATTTATTTCTGTCAGTTATTGCTTCATGAATTTGGGAGTTTGGTTTGTTATATGTATATTTGTAATTGTTAGACCTTCCTGTTAGATTGACACTTTTGTTATTATATAATTTCCATGTTTGTCACTAGAAACCATTTTACCTTTAAGTGTATTTTGCGTAATATTAATATAGAGAAGCTACCCCTTTTTGTTACTGTTTTGTTACTTTCAACCTTTTGCTTTCAACTCTGTTTTTTGAATTTGATATAAAGCGTCTTCTTGTAGATAGCATATAGTTGGATCATATTTTTTGTCCATTCTGCCAATTAGTTATTTGAATTGCAGGTTAAAAAAAATTTTTTTGTTTTCATTTTAGAGAGAGAGAGAGCGAGAGGATTGAGGGAGAAGGGCAGAGGGAGAGAAGAGTTAGAATCCCAAGCAGCAGACTCCATGCTAAGTGCATTGACGCGGGACTTGATCCTATGACCCTGGGATCATGAGCTGAGCCAAAACCAAGAGTTGGATACTCAGCCACTAAGCCACTCAGGCGACCCTGAATTGTAGTTTTAAATCGCCATATATTTTATTAAGTAGTGATAGGTAGGATTGATGTTTGCCATTTTACTATTTGTTGGGTTTTTTTTTTTTTTTAAGGTATCTTACGATGTTTTTGTTCCTCTGATTCTGTTACTATCTTCTTTAATGTTAAATAGATATTTTCTAGTGCAACTTTTTAATTTTCTTGTCATTTATATGAAAGTGCCCCCTCTTTCCCTAAATATACACAGTGGTTTTCTTAGTGGTTGCTTTGGTGAAGTAGTTAAGATTGCAACTAACATCTTAATTTGTTACAATGTGGTTTGTATTAATACCACATTAGGACATTCTTTATTCATGAAGATTTGAACTATTGTTGTCTTTTATTTTAGCTAAAGAACTCTATATTTCTTGTAGGGCAGATTTGTTAGGGACTCTTTTTTAAATTGAGATATATACTTAAGTGTTCTTTTAGTAATAAAGTATATATACCATGTTAGTTTGTGGAATCAGCTAGTCAGTAGTTGCTTAATATCTACTCTTTACCAGGTACTGGGCTAAGGGTTAGACACAGGTAGGATGGAAAGTCTCTTTCTACTGTTTAGGTGATTACAATCTCTGAAATCCTACTGTGGGCTTGGTGCTGTGCAGATTTTCAGAAAAGCTTTGCTACTATCAAATTTAATGAAATTATATCAATGCTTTATAGAGTACATAACACAAATTAAGATTATCTGTTTTTATTTTATTCACTCTGTATGTTATTAAACGAACAACACTGTGAGTTTTATATAATCTCTTACCTTAGGTGTCCTTTTTGTAAAATAGAGTCATTACCTATTTTTATCATAAGAATAAGGGAGTCACTTTTGACTAGGTTAGGAAAAGGTGAAATTCCAAAGTAAAATTTAGATAGGTCTGTATAGTGTAGTTCTTACTATAACCTTTAAAACTTGGTCTTTTAAATAAGTTACTAAAAATATTTGTTTTCTGGACTCTATAGAGGCAGTAGCAGACTGTTAACAAATGTTGAGAATATTTTTACTAACTAAAACAGGAACTGAATCCTAGAGTTGCAGTAAGTTCTGTGATCACATCCCTAGGTCCTTACCTTAAGTTCTATATCACTGTATACTCTAAAGTTGCTTTATTTTTTTTTTTAATTAAATATTTTTATTTATTTCTAGGAGAGAGAGAGAGACAGCGTGAGCAGGGGAGGGTCAGAGAGAGAGGGAGACACAGACTGAAACAGGCTCCAGGCTGTGAGCTGGCAGTCAGCACAGAGCCCGACGCGGGGCCCGAACCCACGAACCGCGAGATCATGACCTAAGCGAAAGTCGGACGCTTAACCGACTAAGCCACCCAGGCGCCCCTAAAGTTGCTTTAGAAGATACTGTTTGTTGTACCAGTAGACATCCATGTATTGTACAGTTAAAATTTGTTGAAGATAGATCTCGTTGAATGTCCTTACCAAAATAAAATTTTAAAAAGAGAAAAAAAAGATGCTACTGTTCTATGAGTTAGTTGATTAAAAATTTTTAAATGTTTATTTATTTTTGAGAGAGAGAGAGAGAATGAGCAGGGGAGGAGCAGAGAGAGAGAGGAATACACAGAATAAGAAGCAGACTCCAGGCTTTGACCTGACAGCACAGAGCCCAACGCGGGGCCTGAACCCATGAACCGCAAGATCATGACCTGAGCCGAAGTCGGACACCCAACCGACTGAGCCACCCAGGTGCCCCAAGTAACTGATTTTAAATAGTTCACTCAGTTCTAAGTTTTTGATATGCATGTAAGGATACTGGTATCCAAGGATTATCTATGCTCTGGTGCCATTCAATAAACATTAAAATGGGACATGATTTTAAGTCCTATCCCATATATCCAGGAACATACCTGAACCACTGGAGCACATTTTATCTTTGAAATGTAATATGGTTTGGACCATACTACATTTGTAATCACCATATTGTAATATGGTGTGGACGTCTTCATGGAAATTTCATTAGTGAAAGTGCTTAAAGATCTCACCTAAAGTGTCTTTCAATCATAGTTTTTGGCTCAAGGGCCAGTTTTTGATTGTGATTGAAGGAGATGCATCAGTCCTTTAAAAATAGCAGTGACAAGATTTTTCAGCAAAGTTTACTGTTGAAATTACATGTTGCTGTCCATGAAAGAATGGAATTGGGGATTTTTAATGGAATTGGTTTTTAGATTTGATTTAAACAGTTTGAGAAAAACAAGTTCTAGTCATATTTATTCGGTTAAAATTGGAGGAAAAATATGTTGTATTAAAAAAACATGGTCTTTGGAATTAATCAGGTTTAAATTTTAGGTCTTTACAGTTGTGATTTAACCTTTTTGATTCTCAGTTTCTTTATATGTAAAATGGAGACCATGTCATTTCATAATGTGAGGATTAAATAAGATTATGTGTATTGCTTTCTGGGGCTGGCATAATAAAGTGCCACAGACAGGGTGGCTTAAATAACAGAAATTTAATTGATTCACTATTCTGGAGACTAGAAATTCAGTGTTAAATTGTCATCAGGGGTTGTTATTTCCTGAGGGTTGTGAGAATATGTTCCAGGTCTCTCCTTAATGTCTAGTTGCTTCAAGAGTTCCTTGGTTGGTGGAATGATTTTTCCTTGTGTCTTCCATCATCTTCCCTGTGTGTGTGTCTGTTTCCAAATTTTTCCTTTTTATAAGAACACAGTTATTTTGGATTAAGAGTCATCCTAATTGACCTTATCTTTGTTATGTGCAAAGATGTATTTCCAAATGAGATCTTGTGGGGGTATTGTGGAGCATACTTTTGGGTAAGCACTGTTCACCTCAATACTGTATATAAAAAGACTTAGAACCATTGTATTTCTTCCAACTGTGCATATAGAGATATTAGGAAAAGCCATTCTGGAATGTGCCTATCCTGCCCATCTAAGTTCAGATGATATTTTTCACTCTAGTCTTCCTTGATATTCTCCAAGTGTTTTGGGATCAGGAATTATCCTGTTGTCTCTTGGTTAGCTTTCTATTGTGGTTGTTAAGTAACTTTGTATGCAGATGAATTATGGGTTTAACATTGGTTATTTGGGAGTCTTACTTTCCAAGGTGAAATATTTAAGCTTTTCTGAAGAAAAGGATCATATTTTTCCTTGCTATTATTTTCTGTTTCATGATTGCAGGCTTCTCTTCCTTCTGGAATCCTTGCCTGTGTCTAATTTTTTATGTGTTAAAGTTAGTTGGATTTGGTGATTACTGCCCGTGAATAATAGTATTAACAATATGTATTTGTATAGGCATTTTCCAGTGGGTTTGCACACATTGTTTTATTTGGTCTTCAGTCAAGATAGCATAGAGAGAGACGGGCTCAGTCATTAGAGCATGTGAGTCTTGATTTTGGCATTGTGAGTTTGAGCCCCATGTTGGATGTAGAGATTACTTAAAAATAAAATCTTTAAAAAAAAATTGGGAAAATGAATGCTTCAGGTTTGTGACAGTCTTTATCCATGATGCCAGTAATTTAATGAAGCTTTCTTCTTTTTGAGAGAGCACCTGCAGCACCCAGGCACAAGTGGGGAAAGGGCAGATGGGGAGGGAGAGAGAGAAACTTAAGCAGGCTCCACATTCAGAATGAGCTCAACTCAGGACTCTCTCACGAATGTGAGATCATGACCTGAACTGAACATAGTAGCAAGAGTTGGATGTTTAATCAACTAAGCCACCCAGGTGCCCCAATGAAACAATTTTTTATTTGTGTTTCTCATTGACTTTGTTATTTTTGAAAATGATTACAGTTTCAGTGTAGTTTCTGAATGGTTCTACTGTATGTGTGGGTGTGTGTTACATTTTCATCATTTCATAACTTCATCTGCACTTTGCATATTTCATTGAGTTGTCAGCATATTTTGTTTAACACGTCTCTTGTTGAATGTTAATTTTTTGTTGTCATAAATAGCTGCTTAAAATATTTTTCTTTTTTTTTTTTAATGTTTTATTTATTTCTAGGAGAGAGAGAGAGAGATAGTGTGAACAGGGGAGGGTCAGAGAGAGAGGGAGTCACAGACTGAAACAGGCTCCAGGCTCTGAGCTGGCAGTCAGCACAGAGCCCGACGCGGGGCTCGAACTCACGAACCGCGAGATCATGACCTAAGCGAAAGTCGGACGCTTAACCGACTAAGCCACCCAGGCGCCCCTTTATTTTATTTTATTTTTTTTTATTTTTTTTAATGTAAAATATTTTTCTACAATTCATTTACTTATTTGGATTATTTCCTTTGGGTTACAATATTAGGAATGGAATTGTTTTCATTTTGATAGTTCCAGGTAGAGCAGGTGTTTCTTGATTCTGTGGCTAAGAAACAGGCTGAATTAAGTGACTTGTTTAAAATGACATAATTTGTAAAGAGCTGAAGACAGAACTCATTACTGCTTTGTCTGGTTATGTGTTTCGGCTTCTGGCTTTACCTAATACCACTCATGTTCCTTCCTTGCTATTGAAAGTATGTTTTTGGGGTGCCTGGGTGGCTCAGTCAGTTGAGTGTCCAACTCTTGATTTTGGCTCAGGTCATGATCTCAGGGTTCCTGGGATTGGCCCTGCATTGGGCTGTGTACTAACAACACAGAGCCTTCTTGGGATTCTTTCTCTCCCTCGTTCTCTGCCCTTCCCACATTCATGTATGCTTTCTCTCTCCCTCAAAAAATAGACAAACATTAGAAAAAAAAAGTATGCTTAAAAATTGCTTATTGAAATACAGTTGACATTTGAAGGCATGTGTTTTATGGCTAAACTTATAATATAATCACTTTGTTGAAGTAATAGGAGGACTGAGCCAATATTCTGTCAGATTGATTATGGTTTAATTTATCGTAAAGCATATAATCATGGGGTTTTATTGTTACTGGATCGTAAGGCAGTGGTGGAGAGTTTGGGCTGTGGCATTGGACTGCCCAGATTTGAATTCTGTCTCTGCCACTTACTAAATACTATATGACTCTAGTCATATAGTAAAATAAGAATAGTAATACAGAATTTACTTTAGGATTAAAAAAATCTGTCTAGCACATAGCAAACAACAAGGAAATGTTAGTTACTATTTTTAAAGTGATTTAGGACTTGAATAAGTAAGCCAATACCATATTTAGCAATGATTGCCAAATAAATGACCATAAATTGTATGGGAACCTACTCAAATTGTTGTTTTCGATACAGGCAAATAAAAGATTTGTTTTCCCATCCTGTCTATGTATCTTGGTTCTAAAGTTTCAGTTTCAAAGCCAAGTTTCATGCCTTGGTTTTTTTTTTTTTTCCTGGTAATTTACAAACTAATAACAGGCAAAAATGGCCTTTTTTTTGTTCTTTCAAAGCATAGCATGTAGTTTCTGTCTTATTTCCCAGTGTGTATATATTTGTAGAAATAATCATTATATTTTCAGTAAGAGCATTCTATGAGATTTAACTTCTGTCAATTTATTATTAAGTTTATTTTCATAGAGACGGATAGTGTGAGCAGGGAAGGGAGAGAGAGACAGGGAGAAAGAGGTTGCTGCCAGCAGAGCCCAATGGGGGAATTGAACTCAAGAACCATGAGATCATAACCTGAGCCAAAATCAAGAGTTGGATGCTTAATCGACTGAGCCATCCAGGCGCCCCTGAAAACAGAGTCTTAAAGTTGAATTGATAACTTATAAATCATTGGATTGAGCCCATTTCTTTGATATCCTTGAGGTGGGATATTGTTCATTTGAATAATGATTTATTTGAATGATTTCAGTCCGTTCATTTAGCATATTCTTTATTGAATGCTTGATTCATTTTCGGCATTAAGGAGGGAAGATTGAGTTTGGAGGAGGAGCTCTCTAAACCGTTTTCAAAACATGGCACTTACAGAAACTCTTAGTATTTGTATGCTTCCTTGAAGTAAATGGAAGAGGTTAATCTTTGTCCAAGTACCTTAGGTGCTTCTTTTGGCTACCTGGGAATATCTCCATACACTTGGAACTCCTATGTGTGGTGTGTGCCAGGTGGGAAGCTCAGTCCTACTAATCACAAAGCTGTCTCCATCTTGAGGCAGAAGCTCTGCTTACGGTGTGTTAAAAGCCCAGGCATGAGTTTAGAACTTAGTTGGAGGATGTTAGATTGCAGATAAATTAAGCATATTAGTTTTGGAGAAAAGATGTAGCCAGAGTCTCTATATTAGACAGGTCCAAGGAGCTTGATTCATATTCTTTTTATTCTACATGAATGGTGTTCCTTGGCTTTGCAGTATATTGTTCTTCAGGTCTAGAGTCCAGGTCAGTTGCACCGACACTGCTACAGCTTAGCCTGTAGAATTCAGGATTATTTCATTGGAGCCATTATTGTTATGTAATTAATAGGAATGCCTATGTTTGAGAAGAATGTCAAATATCACCTGCAAAAGTGATCATAGTTTCCCTGCCTCCGTCCCCTCTCCCACCCATTTTATTGAGATATAATTGACATGTTGTATTTGGAACAACATAGTCTCTTGACATTATTTATAAACTCTTTTTATAATCTTCCCGCCTTCACCCAGCCATGTTGTTTTGTGATGCAAGGACTAGGGCAAAGACATCTTTTTCTACGAATGATTCTGTGTCTTTTTTCAGTTTTTAGGTTTTTATAAATCAAAATAATTACTATTTTTCTCTATGAATGTAGGTAGATTACTTATATAAAGCAAATATAAATTGAGAGCTGCTACTGTAATTAAAGGGCTGTGTTGAGCAATTAAGACAGTTTAGTTGTACTTTGTAATTGTTAAGCTGGCCATTTTCATTTAGAATTCTGTGGTATTGCTTTCTCAGAAGGCTTATAGCAAAATAGTACACTCTTTCAAAAGATTGTGATTCTCATTGATGTCCCATGTTTTTTCTGTCTAAAGTGTCAACCCAAGAAAAAGTCTACGCCACTGAAGTATGAAGTTGGAGATCTCATCTGGGCAAAATTCAAGAGACGCCCATGGTGGCCCTGCAGGATTTGTTCTGATCCGTTGATTAACACACATTCAAAAATGAAAGGTAATATTAGCAGTTGATTATATGTTATAAAATACAGTATATAATAAAAAATTTATAGTTGCCTTTAGTAATAATCTGTTTATACCTTTGAGCATTTTTTGGTTGAATTGTTATTAATATATCTTACCTTTTTGAATCTTTTTAAAGTTTTATTTTACTTTATGATTTCAAATTCTCTCATTCTATTTATAGATGCCAGGAAAATGTTAGGTTTATTACTTAAAGTTGTACATTGTCTAGAATCACTTTGAGAATCTACCTAAGTCTTTAGGTTTGTATCTTTGCTGTTTTCTTTTTTCATTTATTTTTTCTTTGTAGAATTTTTTTTTAACTTTTATTCATTTTTTGAGAGAGAAAGAGAGAGGGAGACACAGAATCTGAAGCAGGCTCCAGGCTCTGTGCTGTTAGCACAGAGCCTGATGTGGGGCTTGAACTCATAGACTGTGAGATCATGACCTGAGCCGAAGTCGGATGCTTAACCGACTGAGCCACCCAGGTGCCTCATCTTTGCTGTTAAGTTTTCAAGCTGAAACAATTATAAAGAATGCTTTGAATTATTTTGAATTTTAAAATCTTGATTTAGAGTATTGCTTTTAATTACTGTACTTACTTATTTGGTTCTACTTGAATATCAGGTATCTTTTAAAAAAATGTTTATTCTTGAGAGGGAGAGGGAGACAGAGCATGAGTGGGGGAAGGCAGTGGGGTGGGGGGGCACAGTCTGCAGCAGGCTCCAGGCTCTGAGCTGTCAGCACAGAGCCCAATCCCGGGCCTCAAAATCATGAGCCATGAGATAAAGTCAGGTGCTTAACGGACTGAGCCACCCAGGTGACTCATGAATATCAGTATCTTTAAAATAATGTAAGGTGGGAGCCAAAATTTGATCTTGTACTGCCTTTTTTCTGTTAAAATGTCCTTTGATTTAATTTTAATTTTAATATATGTGTATTTTAGGTTTTGCATAGGTCATATATTCACAATATTCAAAAATTCAACTGCCTTCCTCCTTGTCTCTGACCTGCCCTTCCTTTTAAAAAGAATAACCAGTCGTTTTCAATATTTCTTTCTATAATTTCAAGTATATATTCTCATCTTTACTTCAACACAAATGTAGCATATTTTTTTGCATGCTTTACAGCTTCTTTTGTTAGAGGTTTTCCATGTTAGTGCATTGAAAACTCTTTTCTTTTTTTTTATTTTTTAAAAATGTTTTTGTATTTTTGAGAGAGAGAGAAAGAGACAGGGTGCAGGACCGGAAGGGGCAGAGAGAGGGAGATACAGAATCTAAAAGCAGGCTCCAGACTCTCAGCTGTCAGCACAGAGCCTGATGCAGGACTTGAACTCACAGNGAACCGCGAGATCATGACATGACCTAAGTGAAAGTCGGACACTTAACCGACTAAGCCACCCAGGCACTCCACCCCCTCTCTCTTTTTAACAGCTGCATAGTTTCCCACTTTTTGAATATGCCATTTTCCTGTTAATGGATGTTTAGGTTGCTTCTGATCTTGTGTTGTAAAGCCTATACATGCTTATTTACATACATATGTACATAACATAAATGTGTCTCTGTGCGCACTCAATAGTGTAAAGAATAACCTTCACATATGCATGTCTTTGTGGGATGATTTATCAAAAGTGGGATTGCAGGATTTGATTTTATATTTTGAATATTGAGGTATACCTAAAGATTTTATAGCCTACTGTTTTTTGTTTTTATTTCATTTTAATTCATCTAAATTTATTTTAAGTTTATTTATTTCGAGAGAGAGAGCGAGCAGAGGAGGGGCAGAGAGAAAGAGAAAATCCCAGGCAGGCTCTACACTGTTAGCGCAGAGGCCAGCATGGGGCTCACACTCCAGAACTGTGAGATTAGGACCCTAACCAAAATCAAGACTTCTGTCCTTAACCAACTGAGCCACCCAGGCAGACCAGCACACTGTTTTTTAAATATCTTATTCTTTGTGGCTTGTTTGGACAGTTGAGTACTACTAGTAAAAAGTTATTTTATTCCTCCCTCTGTGCTCTTCCTACTTGTTTTTACCTTGTTCTACTATTCTATGCACCGTAATTGGGTCCATGCAATTTATTCATCAATTTCTAACTATATTATACAGGTAGTATGCTAGGTATTGTGATCCATTAATGGGCAAAATATCAGTTCTGCTTGCCCTTTTATATAATTAGAGTCCAGTTAAAGAAACAAGATACCAACAAATAATCAGACAAATAGATTCTTAACTGAGAAGCTTGTCTAAACATGTGTATAGTTAGTGACATCGCAGGGGTACTTGGACTTCTGGTTCAGGAAATTCAGGGGCAGTTATGTTAGTAAAGTTATCTTTAATCTGAGACTTGAGAGGACGAGTAGGAATTAACTAGGGAATGAAGGAGATAATGGTTCTAGAAAATAGTGTATACTCTGGCTCTGAAAGGTCTTCCACCCATAGAGTGATAGAAGGTGGCACAGTATGAGGCCAGGAAAGTTGAAATGAGTCAAATTGCGTGCCATTTTTTAGACTTGAGTTAACATTTTGTACTTTATTCTTAGAACAGCATGATAAAGGACTTTGAGCAGAGGATGATAAGTTTTGTAAACTTTTATAAGAGAAAATTGCTAAAAGGGTCATTGAAGTGATTATGGTGAGTTGAATATGGTGACTAGAGTATAAAGAACAACTTAGGAGATAAAATCTATCTGATTTGGTAATGGATGGGTAATGAGGAGTAAGGCAGGATGAAGTTCTAAGGTTTCTGTATCTTAGGATGGCTCCCAAGATTTTAGCTTCACCAGTATATCAGTAGTGGTGCCATTTAGTGAGAACACTGGAACATCTGTAACTATATGGTGATATCTGTTTGTTGTTATTAACTGAAGCCATGAGCAAGGCATGGATGAGATGCATTGTGACAAAATGTACCGTGAAAAATAGGATGACTTTGAGGAAGCCAGTATTTGAGGCCCCTCTGCAGGATACTAAACTTGGGAAAGAGATGGGGGAAAAATCAGAGATGGAAAAGGAAAACCAGGATTATTTGGGATGTGGTACTGGTGACTAGTATGTTTTAAGAAGTAAGATGTGATTGACTTGGTTGAACTTTGCCTGGAGAGCAAATAAAATGTCCATTAGGTATAAGGCAGTGGAGATCAGTGGTGTTTTTGGTGGTATGTGTGGCTGAAGTTGAATTAGACTGGAAATGGACAAAAAGCCAAATATTTCAAATGGTATTAGAAAACTGCATTTGTTTTTAAAAGGTTATTTTGAGAGAGAGAGAATGAGCAGGGGAGGGGCAGAGAGATGGAGAAATAAAATCCTCCTATACAGGCTCTGCACTATCAGCTTAGAGCCTGACACAGGCCTCAACTCATGAACCCATGAGAGTATGACGTGAACTGAAATCCAGAGTTGGTCACTTAAATGACTGAGCCACCATGGTGCCCCAGAAAATCCAAATTTTTTAAATCACTTAAAAAAAATTTTTTTTAATGTTTTATTTATTTCTAGGAGAGAGAGAGAGAGACAGCACGAGCAGGGGAGGGTCAGAGAGAGAGGGAGTCACAGACTGAAACAGGCTCCAGGCTCTGAGCTGCCAGTCAGCACAGAGTCCGATGCGGGGCTCGAACCCACGAACTGCGAGATCATGACCTAAGTGAAAGTCGGACGCTTAACTGACTAAGCCACCCAGGCGCCCCTAAAATCACTTTTAAAAGTCATTGTTTACTTATGTTATATATGGTGCATATAATTTAAAAAGTCA
Source organism: Crocuta crocuta (assembly GCF_008692635.1). Lineage (NCBI taxonomy): Eukaryota > Metazoa > Chordata > Mammalia > Carnivora > Hyaenidae > Crocuta > Crocuta crocuta. The sequence continues at coordinate 9,798,547 of NW_027528977.1, read as the reverse complement.
AGTGATTAATTCTATAAGCCTTGTTTGGAAAACAGTCTGCTGTTTGCTCTACCTTCTATTTAAGCTTTAACTCTGTCAGCTGGATCTTTCGAAAGTTAATTGCTGTATTTCAATGTTCCATCCTTCGGAATTACTTTTTACTTCTCACTATAGATGTTTTGGATTAGTCATTTTCATCCTTGCCTTACCTCACCTCCCATCCACCTCTGGCATCCTGCTATTTTACCTGTTATATTATAATTTTGGTTAGGAATTTTAGTGTGTATGTTATCATGTTAGCAGTATACACAGCTTAGCCATGTGGTATCCTGGGCTTACTTTGCCCTCACAACCTTTTGATTTCTCTGCAGTTTTGTGTGTGTGTGTGTGTGTGTTACAGAGTTCTTAGTCTTTTATATATTTATTGTGAATTGATAGTAAAACTCCTAGTTTTAATTTTTTCCACATGATCTGATACATTGGTTATTTGTCATTTTCATTATCTTTTGGAAATCTCACCTAGAGCCTTAGGCTATTGACCTGTGAATAACACAGATTTGAATTATTTGGGTCCTATGTAATCTTTTACACACAGATTTTTTCAGCAAATATACTACAGCACTGTAAATTTATTTTCTCTTATGATTTTCTCTTTTTTTAGTGTTTATTTATTTATTTTAAGGGAGGGAGTGGGAGAGGGGCAGAGAGAGAGGGATGAGGGGAGGGAAGGAGGAAGGGAGAGATTCCCAAGCGGCTCACTGATGTCAACATAGAGCTCAATGTGGGGCTCGATCCCATGAGATCATGACCTGAGCTAAAACCAAGAGTTGATGCTTAACCAACTGAGCCACCCAGGTGCCCAGTGACCTCTATTTTTTTTTTTTTTCTTTTTTTTTTTTTTTTTTTTTTTTTTAAGTTTAGTCATTTTGAGAGAAAGAGAGACAGAGTAAATGGGGTTGGAGCAGAGAGAGAATGAGAGAGAGACACAAAGAACCCAAAGCAGGCTCCAAGCTTTCAGCTGTCAGCACAGAGCCTGATTTGGGGCTCGAACGCATGAACTGTGAGATTGTGACCTGAGCCAAAGTCAGATGCTTAACCGACTGAGCCACCCAGGCGCCCTATATCTTACCAATTTTTAAAAAAATGTTATTTTTGGGGCGCCTGGGTGGCTCAGTCGGTTAAGCGTCCGACTTTCGCTTAGGTCATGGTCTCGCGGTTTGTGGGTTTGAGCCCCGCGTCGGGCTCTGTGCTGACTGCCAGCTCAGAGCCTGAAGCCTGTTTCAGTCTGTGACTTACTCTCTCTTTTACCCTCCCCTGCTCATGCTGTCTCTCTCTCTCTCTCTCCTAGAAATAAACATTAAAAAAAAAATGTTATTTTTGTTTGAGAGAGAGAGAACGCACACGCACTAGTGGGGGAGAGCCAGAGAGAGGGAAACAGAATCTGAAGCAGGCTTCAGGCTCTGAGCTGTCAGCACAAAGCCCAGTGTGGAGCTCGAACCCACGAACTCCTGAATGTGGAGCTGAGCCGAGGTCAGGAGCTTAATCAACTGAGCCACCCAGGCACCCCTATCTCACCAATTTTAATCCTTATTTATAGGTGGCTTCTATTGAAGGATTTAATTTAGTAGGTAGAGACTATAAGGAGTTCAGCCTTTTTCACAAAATTGTTTTTGAAATGGACTAAAAAACAAAATTTGACCATGTTGTAATTTTATTATTAACCTATTTTTATAGAGCAACAGCCGTTACTAAAGTTTATGAGAGCTCATACGTACTGTTCATTTTTTGGTTATGTAGCTTTGAAATTAATGTTTATAAAAAAGTTGCCATTGAAATTTACTTGACATTTTGGCTGCTCTTCCAGATACCGGGGAGACCTGAGTTTTATAGTTCAGTTTATAAATTTCACTCCCCTTTCTTTTCTTCCTTCGTTTTTCCTTTTCTTCTCTTTTTTCTTTCTTCTTGCTCCTTCTCATTCCTTCCTTCCTCCCCTCCCCTCCCCTCTCCTCCCTTCCCCTCCTCATTCTGAAGGAAGTAGGCTTTTCCTAATTTTTTTCCCCAAAAGATGTTTGTATTCATTTTTTGTGTTTTAAAAAATGGTCGTTAAGGGAATTAGATATAAGTTCCTGTATAAATGAATTTTTATATTAGATGATATCCTTTTCTAAAAAGAGACAAATTACTACACCTTGTATAGTCCTGGTGTATTTATTTTGTAAGTTTTTTTTTACTGGCATGAAAAATGCCAAAATGCTAAATATGGATGGAAGATACATATACTAGGTAAATTTGGTTATAATCTTTTCTGAACAAGATTTGTATTTTGTTGGGGTGTCTGGGTGGCTCAGTCCGTTAAGTGTCCAACTTCAGCTCAGGTAATGATCTCATAGTTCATGGGTTCGAGCCCCACGTCAGGCCCTGTGCTGACAGCTAGCTCAGAGCCTGGAGCCTGTTTGGATTCCATGTCTCCCTCTCTTTCTGACCCTCCCCTGTTCATGCTGTCTCTCAGAAATAAATTTTTAAAAAGATCTGTATTTTGTTGTTGTTGTTAATTGTTTGCTTAGAACTTTGGACTACTAAGAAACTAGAATAATCTAGAAACTAGAATAAATGATATATTTTTGTTTTTATTGCTCGTGGGTGTTTTTTTTATTTTTTTTTAATTTCAGTATCTTGAAATAAGTTCTGCTTTCTCTGCAAAGCCAATGTATCACTCTGAGTTTGCGTTCTCTGAAGTTACTTACTTACCATGTCTATAAAATGAAAACTCTTATTTCTTAGAGTTTGTTGTTGTGAAGACTAAGACTCCACACAAAGCACCTAGTATAAGTGAGTGCCTGGTCAAGAGTAGCCATTCCATAAATCTTAGCATATAATACATAGTGTAGTGTTGAAACATTTTTTTCCCTCCATTATATTTTAGCAAAGTGTTTTAAAGTTTGTTTGGTGGTTAGTTCTTGTTGATTTTTTTTTTTTAATTTCTGGTGCTGTGTCTTATTAACTGCTCTTTGTATTTTCTGATACCAAGGGTATAAGACTTATTTGGTTGCTATGTTAATTTGTTCTGTGATTAATAACCAATCAATCTCTAACAGGTTTAGAATATACAGGATATCACCAGACCAAAGTATTGAAGTTCTTTCGGAAACTCTTGGGCATTTTCTTGCCACCTGAATTGAAATATTTAAAACTTACCTTCTTTCTGACCTACTGTAGAGTTGCTTGTTCTATAGGTTTTTAAACGGTTTTTCTTCTTTTTTTAAAATTGAGATTTCCTTGGCAATAGTTTTGTGGCATTTCTCTTCATGATGAATCTTTTTAAAGTAATGACTCTGGTATATCTTTATTTAGTTTCAAACCGGAGACCCTATCGACAGTACTACGTGGAGGCTTTTGGGGACCCTTCAGAGAAAGCCTGGGTGGCTGGAAAAGCAATCGTCATGTTCGAAGGCAGACATCAATTTGAAGAGCTACCTGTGCTTAGGAGAAGAGGGAAGCAGAAAGAAAAAGGATATCGGCATAAGGTAAAAAAAAAAAAACAAAAAAAAAACCCTCTCAAATTGTCGTCTTTGTGGTGGGCAGGGAGGAGGCAAGGAAGAAGTATTATCTTTTTGAAATATTAGTTCTTCCTTTGGCATTGGGATATTTGTGAGAAAATGGCTGAGAGCAGTAATTTTTGTAGGCAGGAAATAGGGCTAGTCTTCCAAATATTTATACTCAATTTTTTGAGAAAAGATTTCAGGTAACTTTTACTGTGTCACTTAGATGTAATAGTATAAAATGACATGACCATTCGTGGGTTTGTCTTGGGTTTTTGTTTGTATACATGTTTTTGTTTAGTCACCTGGTATTCCTCACAGACAAATACATTCCTTTATCCCTATCCCCTATTTCACCCATCTCCCAACTCACCTCCCTTTTGGTAACCATAAGTTTGCTCTCTATAGTTTAAAGAGTCTGTTTCTTTTTCTCTCATTCTCTTTTTACTCCTTTGTTCTTTTATTTCTTAAATTCCACATGAGTGAAGGGGATTTGTCTTTCTCTGACTGACTTATTTCAGTTAGTGTAACACTCTAGCTCTATCCATGGTGTTACATATGCCATTTTTTGTTTTTGTGTGTGGTTGTTAATGCTTATGGTTGTGGTTTCATACGCGCAACCCGCAGTTGTTGTTGTTTTTTAATTTTTAATGTTTGTTTATTTTTGAGAAATGGAGAGGGCAAGCTGGGGAGGGACTTAGAGAGAGGGAAACAGAGGATCTGAAGCGGGCACTGTGTTGACAGTAGAGAACCCATTGTGGGGCTCAAACCCACAAGCCGTGAGATCATGACCTTAGCCAAAGTTGGATGCTTAACTGATTGAGCCACCTAGGGTCCATCTTACCCCCCATTCCTCATAATATTTTATTTTAAAACATTGTGTTTTTGTTCCATTTGCTTGATGATTTGTGTTAAAGTTGGCTGAGTACGTTTTGGTTTATTTCTTCTAATACTCTTTTATAGTCAGTCCTAGAAGGTGAAATAGTTCACTAAACTTTCCGATTCTGGAAAGTTGATTGATTCTTATCACAGTCATGAGAATTAATGAATGTGTACTTGAATGTGAAATAAACTAAGATGGTCAACTCATTGCTTTATAAGAGGAGGCTACCTATCCAATGTCTTGAATTTTTACATGCTCAGTGAAACACCCCTTTTACAAGTATTATAGTTAGCTGATAGTTGGAACCTTGCCTAATATCTCCTGTATGAAGTCAAGGAGGTAAGTAAGAGTTTGAAAAATTAGGTATATTTCACGGAGCATCAGTGTCTCCATACTGTGTGGAATCAAGAAAGGAACATATATAATACCCAAGGTTTTCTGTTGTCTTTGGGCTAAATGATTAAAGCCTAAAAGACTGCTTAGGCAGTCTAACCTTGGCCTAAACTTTATTTATCTGTTATAATCCAGATTTTATGTAACATGTATAGAATAATCAGATACATCACCAGAAATAAAAGGGCTTAGTGATAACCAGAAGTTCAACTTTAGGATCACCTAGGGTGGATCTGTGACCTCATTTCGTCTTTCTTCATTTTTCCATATTCCATCTTGAGCCTTTTGCTTTCTCTTTTATATAACTGAGCAAGTGCTTGACCTTCATAAATCAGGAAGAACATAAATCCTTATTTTAAAGTGTGGAAGGGTAGGTAGGATGAGTCTCATTATTCCTTGATTTAGTAATGTAATGTTGATGAGTAATGCAATCCTAGTTATGGTCCACTCTTTTATTCTTTATTTTATGGAAGAGTGGAGGGTGTATGGGCTTAATTTTTCCTCTAATGATAGATCTTAATGTTAGAAGTAGTTTTGAGGAATCCCCCATTCGTTAGGCTCTGGGTGAGCAATGGATGCTAACCACCTGGTTAGTACCATAAAAGTGTCTTGAAGAGCACCTGGGTGGCTCTGTTAGTTAGGCATCCAACTCTTGATTTGGGGTTAGATTATGATCTTACTGTTCGTGAGTTTAAGCCCTACATCGGGCTCTGCACTGGCAATGCAGACACTGCTTGTGATTTTCTCTTTCCTTCTCTTTGTCCCTCCCTCCCCTGCTTGCATTCTTTCTCAAAATACGTAAGTGAACATTAAAAGCAAATTTGTTTTAAGGTGCCTTGAAGATGTTACAAGGCTCGAAAAAGCTTATTTGAGAGGTCTTCTCTGATAATCTCCTTTTTCCCTTTGGCATTTTTTGATAAGTTATAATCTCTTTCTCCTTTAAATTTAAGGTTCCTCAGAAAATTTTGAGTAAATGGGAAGCCAGTGTTGGTCTCGCTGAACAATATGATGTTCCCAAAGGGTCAAAGAACCGAAGATGTGTCACCAGTTCAATCAAGTTGGACAGTGAGGAGGATATGCCATTTGAGGACTGTACTAATGATCCTGAATCAGAACATGATCTGTTACTTAATGGCTGCTTGAAATCTCTGGCTTTTGACTCAGAACATTCTGCAGATGAGAAGGAAAAGCCTTGTGCTAAGTCTCGAGCCAGAAAGAGTTCTGATAATCCAAAAAGGACTAGTATGAAAAAGGGCCACATACAATTTGAAGCACATAAGGAAGAACGAAGGGGAAAGATTCCAGAGAACCTTGGCCTAAACTTTATTTCTGGGGATGTATCTGATAAGCAGGCCTCTAATGAACTTTCCAGGATAGCAAACAGCCTCACAGGGTCCAGCACTGCCCCAGGAAGCTTCCTGTTTTCTTCTTGTGCAAAAAACACTGCAAAGAAAGAATTTGAGGCTTCAAATTGTGACTCTTTACTGGGCTTGTCTGAGGGTGCCTTGATCTCTAAACATTCTGGGGAAAAGAAAAAACTCCAAAGAGGTTTGGTGTGTAGTTCGAAAGTGCAGCTCTGTTATATTGGAGCAGGTGATGAAGAAAAGCGCAGTGATTCCATTAGTATCTGTACCACTTCTGATGATGGAAGCAGTGATCTGGATCCCATAGATCATAGTTCAGAATCTGATAACAGTGTCCTTGAAATTACAGATGCTTTTGATAGAACAGAAAACATACTATCTGTGCAGAAAAATGAAAAGGTAAAGTATACTAGGTATCCTGCCACAAACACTAAGGTAAAAGCAAAGCAAAAGTCCCTCATTACTAATTCACATACAGACCACTTAATGGATTATAGTAAGACAGCAGAGCCTGGAACTGAGACATCTCAGGTTAATCTCTCTGATCTTAAAGTGTCTACTCTTGTCCGCAAACCCCAATTGGATTTTAGAAATGATGGTTTCTCTCCAAAATTCAACACACCATCAAGCATTTCCAGTGAGAATTCACTAATAAAAGGTGGGGCTACAAATCAAGCTCTGTTACATTCAAAAAGCAAACAGCCCAAAATCCGAAGTATAAAGTGCAAGCATAAAGAAAATCCAGTTGTAGTGGAATCTCCAGTTACAAATGAGGACTGCAGTTTGAAATGCTGCTCTTCTGATACTAAAGGCTCTCCTTTAGCCAGCATTTCCAAAAGTGGGAAAGTGGATGGGCTAAAACTACTGAGCAACATGCATGAGAAAACCAGGGATTCAAATGACATAGAAACAGCAGTGGTGAAACATGTTCTATCAGAGTTGAAGGAACTCTCCTATAGATCCTTAAGTGAAGATGTCAGTGATTCTGGAACGTCAAAGCCATCAAAACCATTACTTTTTTCTCCTGCCTCTGGTCAGAATCATATACCTATTGAACCAGATTACAAATTCAGTACATTGTTAATGATGTTGAAAGATATGCATGATAGTAAGACCAAGGAGCAACGCTTAATGACTGCTCAAAACTTGGTCTCCTATCGGAGTCCTGGTCTTGGGGACTGTTCTACCAGTAGTCCTGTAGGTGCTTCTAAGGCTTTGGTTTCAGGAAACTCCACTCACAATTCAGAAAAAAATGGAGATGGCACTCAGAACGCAGTCCGTCCTAGCCCTAGTGGAGGTGACTCTGCACTGTCTGGGGAGTTGTCTGTATCCGTACCCAGCTTAGTGCCTGACAGAAGAGACCTCCCTGCTTCTGGTAAAAGTCGTTCAAACTGTGTTACTAGGCGCAACTGTGGGCGATCAAAACCCTCATCTAAATTGCGCGATAGTTTATCAGCCCAGATGGGAAAGAACACATTAAACCGTAAAGCCTTAAAGACAGAACGCAAAAGGAAACTGAACCAACTTCCAGCTGTGACTCTTCAGACTCCACTGAAGGGAGACAGACCAAGTGGGGGTTCAGAGAATGGCTGCTCAAGAGGTGGGCTAGAAGACCCTGGTAAAGAAGAACCCCTTCAGTTAATGGGTCATTTAACAAGTGAAGATAGTACTCACTTTTCCAGTGTTAATTTTGATGACAAAGTCAACCAGTCTGACCCTGACAAAATTCCTGAAAAAGGCCCTTCTTTTGAAAACAGAAAAGGCCCAGAGTTGGATACCGAAATGAACAGTGAGAATGATGAACCCAGTGGTGTAAATCAAGCGGTGCCTAAAAAGCGGTGGCAGCGTTTAAACCAAAGGCGCACTAAACCTCGTAAGCGCACTAACAGATTTAGGGAGAAAGAAAACTCAGAGGGTGCCTTTGGGGTTTTGCTTCCAGCTGACCCTGTAAAGAAGGGGGATGAGTTCCCAGAGCATAGACCCCCTACTTCGACAAACATACTAGAAGATGCCCTGGCAGATCCAAATCATGCTAGCTGCTTAGATTCAGTTGGGCCACGGTTGAATGTTTGTGATAAATCCAGTGCCAGCATTGAGGAAATGGAAAAAGATCCAGGAATTCCCAGTTTGACTCCCCAGCCTGAGCTCCCTGAACCAGGTAAGGACTTGAGTATGATAAGGGATTAGAGGAAGTGGTCATAATGTTACCCTCCTGAAATTGGTGTGTTTTGATGGAAAAAGGAAGGGTAAATTGATAAAGACTTAACACAACATTTGAAGTGAAGAGCGGGCTTTTTGTAGAAGGTCCTGACTTTTGACCTTCCCGAGTTTCCATATAGTTTGAGAAATTATATGTTACCAGAGGGTCTTTTTTTTTTTTTTTGAACTTTTGTTTTTAGTAAGTTTTAAGAACATTTTATTTCTATTCACCATTTCCGGTCTTTTTAAGTCTATGAACTTTTTGGGGACTCAGCCTGGGATTTTAGGTAATTGAGAGGCTCTGAGCCTAAAATTTAAATGGAGTTGTTAGTTTAGAGAAAGTGAATACATTTTATTGAATGATAGGCTTCCTTTACTATAATTTGAGGAAGGTCTGCCTATTATGTAGACAGAAGGGGACATGTGCTTTTGGGAAAAAGAAAATGTTCTGTAGTAGTACCTATTCAAAGGCCTTAGGGAGCCTTGAGATTTGAGAACGACAAAAAAACTGACATACCAGGGTATCTTTCCTAAGCAAAAGAAAATGTTAGAAGTCTTTTAAGATATTAATATACAATATAGTTACTGAGGATAAAACTGACTATCCTTTTTAAAAAAATTTGTGTTTTGTTTATTTCTGAGAGAGAGAGAGAGAGACAGCATGAACAGGAGAGGGTCAGAGAGAGAGAGGGAGATACAGAATCTGAAACAGTCTCCAGGTTCTGAGCTAGCTGTCAGCACAGAGCCCGACGCGGGGCTCAAACCCATGAACCGTGAGATCATGACCTGAGCCGAAGTCAGATGCTTAACCGACTGAGCCACTGAAGTGCCCCAAAACTGACTGTCCTTAAACATAAAATTCTCAAAGTTGTTATCACAGTAGATTCTGTTTTCTAATAGCTTTATTGAGATATAATTCACATACCGTGAGATATCACATTATTTTAAAGTTTATACTTCGGGGGTTTTTAGTATATTCACAGACTTGTGCGGTCATCAGTACAATCAGTTTAATATTTGCATCATCCCAGAAAGAATATTGTACCCTTTACTAATCTCCTTTCATTTCCCCCCAATCTGTAGATTTGCCTATTCTGTACATTTCTTTTTCCTTTCCTTTTCCTTTTCTTTTTCCTTTTCCTTTCCTACTTCGATGCTTTTACCTTTTTAAAAAATTTTTTTTAATATAATTTATTTCAGGTTAGCTAACTGTCAGTATATAAACTGTTCTCTTGGTTTCAGGAGTACATGCCCGTGATTCATCGTTTACATATTTATAATACCCAGTGCTCATCTCAGCAAGTACACTCCTCAATACCCATCACCCATTTTCCCCTCTCCACACCGCACCCCCCCATCAACCCTCATTAAGTTTCTCAAGTTCCCCAGATGAGTGAAAACATGAAATCTGTCTTTCTCTGATAGACTTATTTCACTTATCATAATACCCTCCAGTTCCATCCACATTGTTGCAAATGGCAGGATTTCATTCGTTCTCCCTGCCAAATAAGTATTCCATTGTATGTATAAACCACATCTTTATCCATTCATCAGTTGATGGACATTTGGGCTCTTTCCATGATTTGGCTGTTGTTGAAAGCGCTACTATAAAATTGGGGTACAAGTGCTCCTATGAATTAGCACTCCTGTGTCATTTGGATAAATTCCTAGGAGTGCTATTGCTGGGTCCTAAGGTAGTTCTATTTTTAACTTTTGAGGAACCTCCACACTGTTTTCCAGAGTGGCTTCACCAGTTTGCATTCCCACCAACAGTACAAGAGGGTTCCTCTTTCTCCACATCCTCACCAACATCTGTTGTTAATTGAGTTGTTAGTTTTAGCCACTCTACTGGTGTGAGGTGGTATCGCAATGAGGTTTTGATTTATATTTCCCTGATGATGAGCAGTGTTGGGCATCATTTCATATGTCTGTTAGCCATCTAGATGTTCTTTGGAACAGTGTCTGTTCATGCCTTCTGCCCATTTCTTCACTGTTTTTCAGCTGTTGAGTTTGGCAAGTTCTCTGTAGATTTTGGATACTAACCCTTTACCCGATATATCATTTGCAGATATTTTCTCCCATTCCATCAGTTGCCTTTTAGTTTTCCTGATTGTTTCCTTTGCTGTGCAGAAGCGTTTGATCTTGATGAGGTCCCAAAGTTCCTTTGCTTTTGTTTCCCGTGCCTTCAGAGACCCATTGAGTAAGAATTTGCTGTGGTTGATGTCAAAGAAGTCGTTGCCTGTTTTCTCCTCTAGGGTTTTGTTGGATTCCTGTCTCACATTTATTAGGTCTTTTATCCATTTTGAGTTAATTTTTGTGTATGGTGTAAGAAAGTGGTCCAGGTTCATTTATCTGCATATTGCTGTCCAGTTTTCCCAGCACTATTTGCATTTTTTCCACCGGATACTCTTTTCCTGCTTTGTCAAAGATTAGTTGGCCGTAACATTTGAGAGTCCAATTTTGGGTTCTCTATGTTATTCCAAAGGTGTTATGTGTCTTGTTTTGTGCCAGTACTATGCTGTCTTGATGGTTACACCTTTGTAGTAGAGGCTAAAGTCCAGGATTGTGATGCCTCCCACTTTGAATTTCTTTTTCAACATTACTTAGTCTATTCAGGGTCTTTTGTGGCTCCATATAAATTTTAAGATTGTTTGTTCTAGCTTTGAGAAGAATGCCAGTGCAATTTTGATTGTGGTTGCATTGAATGTGTAGATTGCTTTGGGTAGTATTGATATTTTAACAATATTTATTCTTCTAATCCATAAACATGGGATGTTTTTCTATTTCTTTGAGTGTTCTTCAATTTCTTTCATAAGTTTTCTATAGTTTTCAGCATAGAGATCTTTGATATCTTTGGTTAGGTTTATTCCTATGTATTTTATGGGTTTTGGGGCAATTGTAAATGGGGTAGATGCCTTGAATTCTCTTTCTGTTGCTTTATTATTGGTGTATAGAAATGCAACCAATTTCTGTACCTTGGTTTTGTTTCCTGTGACTTGGCTGAATTCATGTGTCAGTTCTAGCAGCTTTTTGGTGGAGGCTTTTGGGTTTTCTGTATAGAGTACTGTCATCTGTGAAGAGTGAAAGTTTGACTTCTCCTTGCTGATTTGGCTGCCCTTTATTTTGTTTTGATTTGTTTTGTTTTGTTTATTGTTGTCTGATTGCTGAGGCTAGGACTTCCAACACCATGTTAAACAACAGTGGTGAGAGTAGACATCCCTGTCCTGTTCCTTATCTCAGGGTTGGAAAGCTCTCAGTTTTTCCCCATTGTGAATGGTATTAGCTGTAGGCTTTCCATACATGGCTTTTATGATGTTAAGGTTATGCTCCTTCTATCCTGACTTCTTGAGGGTTTTTATTAAAGGATGCTGTATTTTGTCAAATGCATTTTCTGCATCTATTGACAGGATCGTATGGTCCTTATCCTTTCTTTTCTATTAATTGATTTGCGAATATTGAACCAGTCCTGCAGCCCAGGAGTGAATCCCACTTGATTTTGGTGAATAATTCTTTTAATATACTGTCGAATTCTATTGTTAGTATCTTGCTGAGAATTTTTGCATCCATGTTTGTCAGGATATTGGCCTTTGTCATGTTTGGGAATCAAGGTAATGTTGGCTTCATAGAATGAGTCTGGAAGCATTCCTTCCGATTCTGTCTTTTGGAACAGCTTGAGACAATAGGTATTAACCCTGCTTTAAATGTCTGGTGCAATTCCACTGGGAAGGCATTTGGCCCAGGATTCTAATTTGTTGGGAGATTTTTGATAACTGATTGAATTTCTTCATTGGTTATGGATCTCTTCAAATTTTCTCTATCTTCCCATTTGAGTTTTGGTAGTGTGTGAGTATCTAGGAAGTTGTCTATTTCTTCCAGGTTGTCCAGTTTGTTGGCATATAATTTTTCATAGTATTCTCTAATAATTGTGTGGTGTGGTTGTGATCTTACCTCTTTCATTCATGATTTTATCTATTTGGGTACTCTCTCTTTTCTTTTTGAGAAGTCTGGCTAGGGATTTATCAATTTTGTTTACTTTTAAAAAAAAAACAGGTCTTAGAGTCGTTCTGTTTTTATTTTTTTTATTTTTGGATTCTATATTGTTTATTTCTGCTCCAATCTTTATTATTTCTCTTCTTCTGCTGACCTTGGTGTTTCTTTGCTGTTCTACTTCTGTTTCCTTTAGGTGTGCAGTTAGGTTTTATATTTGGGATTTTTCTTGTTTCTTGAGATAGGTATGGATGGCAATGTATTTTCCGCTTAGGACTGGACTGCCTTTGCTGCATCTCAGACGGTTTGGACTGTTGTGTTTTCATTTTCATTTGCTTCCATATATTTTTAAATTTCTTCTTTAATTGCTTGTTTGACCCATTCATTCTTTAGTAGGATGTTCTTTAACTTCTTGCATTTGGAGGCTTTCTAATTTTTTTCTTGTGATTTCAACTTTCATAGCATTGTGATCTGGAAATATACATGGTATGATCTTAATTCTTTTATATTATTATTTTTTCATTTTTTTAATGTTTATGTTTGAATGAGAGAGACAGTGTGTAAGCAGAGGAAGGCAGAGAGAGAGGAAGACATAGAATCCTAAGCAGGCTTCAGGTTCTGAGCTGTCAGCATAGAGTCCGAGGCAGGGCTTCGAACTCATGATCCAGGAGATCATGATATTTATTGAGGGCTGTTTTGTGACCTGGTATGTGATCTGTGTTAGAGAATGTTCCATGTGCATTCATGAAGAAGGTATATTCTGCTGTTTTTGGATGAAAAGTTCTGAATATATGTCAAGTCCATCTGGTCCAGTGTATCATTCAAGGCCATTTTTTTTTTTGTACATTTCTTATCAATAGAATCATACAATATGTGGTATTTTGGTGTTTTGTTCTTTTAGTTAGAATGTAGCAATGGATTATTATTATTGTGGTAAAAAAATACATAGATTTACCTTCTGAACAAGTGCCAAATTAAAATTACAGTATTCTGTTCACATTATTGTACAACAGATCTCTAGAACTTTTTCATGTCTGAAACTATACTCTTTGAACAGCAACTCTCCATTTCCTTTTCCCCCCATCTCCTGGCAACCACTCTCTTTCTGTTTTTAGGAGTGAGATTACTTTAGATACCTCATATAAATGGAATTGTGTAATATTTGTCTTTTTGAGGTTGGTTTATTTCACTTAGCATAATGTCCTCAAGGTTCATCCATGTTCTAGCACGTGAAGTGATTTTCATCTTTCTTGAGTTGAATAATAGTTCATTGTATGTACATAACATGTATTTTTTAAAATCTATTCATCTACTAGTGGAACTTTGAGATTGGACATTAAGTTGCTTCCATAACTTACCTATTATGAATAAGGCTGCATTGAACATGGAAGTGCAAATAAGTATCTTTTTGAGATCATGTTTTCTTTTCTTTTTTAATGTTTATTTATTTTTGAGAGAGAGAGAGAGAGAGCATGAGTGGGAGAGGGGGAGAGAGAGAGGGAGACACAGAATCCGAAGCAGGCTCCAGGCTCTGAGCTGTCAGCACAGAGCCCAATGAGAGAGAGAGAGCATGAGTGGGAGAGGGGTAGAGAGAGAGGGAGACACAGAATCCGAAACAGGCTCCAGGCTCTGAGCTGTCAGCACAGAGCCCAATGAGGGGCTTGAACTCATGAGGGGTGAGGTCATGACCCGAGCCGCAGTCAGATGCTTAATGGACTGAGCCACCTAGGTGCCCCTGAGACCACATTTTCAATTCTTTTAAATGTATGCCAGAATTGGAACGGGTCATATAATTCCATTTTTATTTTTTATTAAAAAATTTTTTTAAATGTTTTATTTCTGAGAGAGAGAGTGAGTTTGAGCAGGGGAGGGTCAGAGAGAGAGGGAGACACAGAACCTGAAGCAGGCTCCAGGCTCTGAGCTAGCTGTCAGCACAGAGCCCTACGTGGGGCTGGAACCCATGAACCTTGAGATCATGACCTGAGTCGAAGTTGGATGCTTAACCGTCTGAGCCACCCAGACGCCCCATATAATTCCATTTTTAATATTTTGAGGAAACTCCATATTGTTTTCCATAGTGGCTGCACCATATTATAATCCAACGAACAGTGCACTAGTGTCCCAATTTCCTCACATCCTCACTAGCACTTGTTATTTATTTTTTTGATGGTGGCTAACCTAACAGAGGTAAGTTGATGTCTCATTGTAGTTTTGATTTGCATTTCCCTGGTGAGTGGTATCGAGCATCTTTTCATATGCTTATTGGCTATTTGTATATCTTCTTTGAAGAAATTTCTCTCCAAGTTCTTTGCCCAGTTTTGAATTGGGTTGTTCTTTTGTTACTGACTTGTTTAATCTGGGTGATCACCCCTTATTTTTGGTATATGATTTGTAAATATTTTCTTTCATTTTGTAGGTTGTCTTTTCATTATGTTAGTTGTTTCCTTTGCTGTTCATAAAATTTTAAGTCTCATATAGTCAGATTAGTGTAATTGTTGCTTTTGTTGTCTGTGCTTTTTTATCCTATCAAAGAAATAGTTGCTCTTTTCATTCATGAATTGAATCTTTTTCTTCTGGAGTTTCATAGTTTCAGATCTTAGATTTATGTTTTTTATATAATTTTAAGTTAATTAAAAAAAATTTTTTTTAATGTTTTTATTTATTTCTAGGAGAGAGAGAGAGAGAGACAGCGTGAGCAGGGGAGGGTCAGAGAGAGAGGGAGTCACAGACTGAAACAGGCTCCAGGCTCTGAGCTGGCAGTCCGCACAGAGCCCGACGCGGGGCTCGAACCCACGAACCGCGAGACCATGATCTAAGCGAAAAGTCGGACGCTTAACCGACTAAGCCACCCAGGCACCCCAATTTTGAGTTAATTTTTGTATGTAGTATATAATAAAGATCCATCTTTCTTTTGCATGTTGATATCCACTTTTCCCAGCACCATTTGCTGATGAGACTACCCTTTCCTCTTTTTTTAGTCTTAGCATTACTGGTCAAAAATAATTTGACCTTACAAGTATGGGTTTATTTCTGTACTCTGCTTTCTGTTCCACTGATCTAGATGTTTGTCTGTATGGGGTCTGTATGGGAATATCATATTGTAAAGTAGATTTGTAATATATTTTAAAAACTGGATATGTTTGTTCTTTACCATTGTTGACTATTTGAGGTCCTTTAAGATTCCAGTTGCACTTTCAAATTTTTTTTTTCTATTTCTGCAAAAAAATGCCATTGGGGTTTTGGTAGCAATTGCAGTCAGTCTGAAGATCACTCTTTGGTAGTATGAACATTTTGACAGTATTAAGTCTTCCAGTTCATGAATGTGGGTATCTTACCATTTATTTGTCTTTAACTTCAGCAGTGTTTTGTAATTGCCCATGCATAAGTTTTTCATACCTTGGTTAAACTGATTCCTAAGTATTTTATTCTATTTTATGCTATTGTAAATGGGATTATTTTCTTAATTTTCTTTTTATATTGTTCATTATTAGTGTATAGAAATGCCACTGATTTTAAAGATAAAAACATTAAAAAAAATTTTAAAGCTCATTTTTGTATACTGCAACTTTATGCAATTATTTGTTCTTACCTTNACGAACCGCGAGATCATGACCTAAGCAAAAGTCGGACGCTTAACTGACTAAGCCACCCAGGCGCCCCTTTACCTTTTTATTTTTTAATATTTTGGTGGAATCTTTAGGATTTTCTACATATAAGATCACGTCATCTATGAACAGAGACCATATTACTTTTTTCTTACCAATTTGGATATTTTTATTTGTAATTCTTGCCTAGTTGCTCTATTTTTTTTCGAAATTTTAAAAATGTTTTATTTATTTCTGAGAGAGAGAGAGAGAGAGAGAGAGACAGCGTGAGCAGGGTAGGGTCAGAGAGAGAGGGAGACACAGAATCTGAAGACAGGCTCCAGGCTCTGAGCTAGCTATCAGCACAGAGCCTGACGTGGGACTTGAACCCACGAACCGGGAGATCATGACCTGAGCTGAAGTCGGATACTTAACTGACTAAACCACCCAGGCGCCCCTAATTTTATTTTTTGATGCTGTTATAAATGAGATTTTTTTCTTAATTTAATTCTGGGGTTGTTCATTGCAAGTATACTGAAATACACTTGATTTTTGTATATTGATTTTGCATGTTGGAACCTTGCTGAACTCATTTTTTCTAGTATGTTTTATTGTGAATTCTTTAGGATTGTCTATGCCCATCATCATGTCATTAACTAATATACTTTTGCTTCATCCTTTCTAGTCTGGTTATATATTTACTTATTTATTTTCTTTTTGCCTAATTGCCCTAGCTAAAGCCTCCAGTGCAGTGTTAAGCATAAATGGAGTGAACAGGCACTCTTGTCTTGTTCCGTATCTTAGGGCAAATGTATCCAGTCTTTCACTATTAACTATGATGTTAGCTATGACTTTAATAGATGACCTTTCAGGTTTAGAAAGTTGCCTTTTATTCCTAGTTTGTTAGATAGTTTTTCTGTGTTTGTTGAGATTATCATTCCTTTTTATGCCCTTTATTCTGTTAACATGATGTATTAATTGCTTGATATTCTTATGGGGGCTACAAATCCACAGGTGGACCAGTCACAGCTTCTCAAGGACTTATTCTCTCTCCTACTCTCCTTCTACTTCTTGCCAAGGTACTTTTCCTTGTGGTCTACTGGAAGCTGGGACATAGTGTTCTTTTGCTGTACTGTAGCCCTGAGAATAGAGTTATTTGAGGCCTCAAATAACTAGTTTATTCTCTCAAACTTCTGCCTCATATACTTTAGCAGGATCACAAAAAAAGTCCTTAGGACAAAATCCATTTCATTGCTTTATTTCTCTAGTTATTACTTTATAATTTGGGTTTGTATTCTTTACAGTCTTGTCTCTGCTTTGCTGCTTTTAAAGTAGTTTTAAAGACACTTTGCAGCATTTTTTATTTGTTTTCAACAGGAAGTTGGGCTGAGTAACTTTATTATGAAGAAATGTGTGGACTTTTGCCTTTTTGTTCCCTTCCTTTATCTCTTTTGCCTCTGAGGTTTCTGAACTAGGAAAGTAGGTGTATGACAAGGGCTAATAATGTGTAGTGAGGAATGATGTAGCTCTTTGTACTGTAATGTAGTTCGTTAGGAAAAGAAAAATTTGTAATTCAGCCTTTGTTTTTTAAAGTTTATCTTGAGAAAGAGATGAAGCACAGCTTATATACCATAAGGTTCACACATTTTAAGTGCATGAGGAAGTGATCTGTAGTAAATTTATTGAGTTGTGCAACCATCCCTATAAATCAGTTTTAGAACATTTGTTCTACCCATTAAGAGCCCTCCATCCCACTTATAGTTTGTTTGTACTTCTATCCCCAGCAACTACTGATTCCACCTTCAACCCCCCCCCACCCCCAGTTTCCTCTTCTAGACATTTCATATTAATGGAATCATACACTATATGATCTTTTGTGTCTTGCTCTTATCATTTAGCATAATGTTTTTCTGGTTATCCATATTGTAGCATGTATCGATATTTTGTTTTTGTTTTAAGTTTGTTTATTTTTGAGAGAGCATAAGCGGGAGGCGGGGCGGGGGGCAGAGAGAGACTCCAAAGCAGGCTCCAGGCTGTCAGCACAGAGCCCAACATGGGGCTCAAACTCATGATCCACGAGATAATGACCTGAGCCAAATTAGGATGTTTAACCAACTGAACCAGCCAGGCGTCCCTCAATAGTTTGGTTTTTATTGGTGGATAGAATTCCAGTGTATAGGTAAACCACATTTTATTTATGTATCTTCAGTTCGTGGAAACTTGTTTGATTTAACTTTATGGATATTTCATTATTTCAGCTGGTATGTATATACTATGCAGTCAAAAAAAGACATTGCTAAGCTTGTCCTGTATGAACAATTTATTTCCATTCTTTTCAACAGGTCCTGGCTCTGTGCTAGGAATTGATGTATAGTTGCCAAGAAACTTAATGATGATCATATTTTGGCTCCTGCTCAGTTTCATATTTGCTCTGTGCCATATATTGAGGATTGCATGATTTATTCCTCTATTAGCTTTTGTAATTTTCTACCTTTTAGTATTTACCTTTAGTTTCGAAAGGTCATATTCCTCTTTTGTTCTTGATATTCTTTATGTTTGGCAAATGAGTTCCTTTTAGCCATTTGTAGAGTAGTTGGAAATGGTGAGTTTCTTCTGGTTCTTTCAGCTCAAAAGTGGTTTTGTGGGATGAGTAATCTAGGTGAGAACATATGTGAGAGTAGTGGGTTGTGGTGTCAGGAGTAGTTGAGGAGGACAAGAAACAAACTCAGGAAGCATCTTAGGTTTTAAGTCATTCAATTATGACAAGGCTGTTTTTATTTACAGGGCGTTATTCTATTGTACACTTAAGGGAGGGGGTGGGATTGGTAATCTTTTCCTTAAAAAGACAGGTAGTAAATATTTTAGGCTTGCAAGCCATACTGTCTTCTGTCACTCTCAACTCTTTGTATCACAAAAGCAGTCATAAATCAGTGGCAGATAAGTGAGCATGGCTGTATTCCAATAAGACATTATTTACAATAATAGTCCCATTAGGGGTGCCTGGGTGGCCTAGGCGGTTGAGCGTCCGACTTCAGCTCAGCTTATCATCTCATGGTTTGTGAGTTGGAGCTCCGCATTGGGCTCTGTGCTGACAACCTGGAACCTGCTTCAGATCCTGTGTCTCCCTCTCTCTTTGCCCCTCCCCTGTTCATGTTCTGTCTCTCTCTCTCAAAAATAAAAACATTCATAAAAAAGATAGTCCCATTGGTTGTTTGCCAAACCCTAAACCTTTAAAGGATCGTTGTATATAACTTGGTGAAGAGCAATACATGCACTTGTGCAAGAACATAATAGGTAAATAGGTATGTCAGACATAGTTTTCCTCTTAATTTCCAGTCTTTTGTGTCCTTGCTGATTTTCTTGTGGATCTCAAGGAAATGGGAGAACTGGAGGACTAAAGTTTAATCTGAGAAGTTACTCTGAGAGAAGTGAACTCAAAGATAGAATGGGGGTCAGAGGCTTCAGGAGGAAAGGGAAGAAGGATTAGCCTGTGCAACCTTTTAAAACAAAGGAGAGTGGTGCCTGGGCCACTCAGTCATTTAGGCATCCGACTTCATGAGTTCGAGCCCCACGTCAGGCTCTGTGCTGACAGTTCAGGGCCTTGAGCCTACTTCACATTCTGTGTGTGTCTCTCTCTCTGCCTCTCCCCTGTTCACACTGTCTCTGTCTCTCAAAAATGAATAAACGTTAAAAAAAAAATTAAGACAACAAAGGAGAGAACACAACCTCTTTAGGACTGAGTTTTAATTAGTATGGGAAAGTATTGATAGATGGTGGCAGGGAGACTGGTTAAAGTGATATGATGTGACAGTATAGGGATAGGTTTTAGTAAAAAGTACCCAGTAGTTTTGGAGTGTGGACAGATTTTGGTTCAAATCATTGCCTTGCCACTTAAATAATGGACTGATTTCAATGGACTTAGGCAAGGCACTTTCCTTTTCTAGCCTCAGTTACATTTTTTGTAAAATGGGGGTGTTATCACCTACCTTGTGTTGAAGTGAAGATTAGAAATTCATGAATGTGACATGGCTGAACTGTGACTTGGGCATAGTAAACCCCTGTTATCCCCTGCCATTTCTTTGGTCTTATGTGTTAAAAAATGCTGTTGGTGTTTAAAAAAAACTTGGAGGCTATGTCTAATGGGAATACATTAAAGGCATAATGTATTTGCCTCAGAGCATAAAGTTATTACCCATCAACTGCCACAGGTACAGATGTATATTTATTTCAAGATCTATTTGGCTTATTTCTTTGCTCTAAGATTTTTCAGATATTATTTGAGGGGAACATTTTAAGTAATTGGTTGGCTTAAGGGTTTTTAAATTTCTTTTGAAATACTTGCTTGGGAAATACCAATTTCGGTCACTTACAGGTTCATGGTTTAAAAATGTTAAGATAATTGCATTGGTTGAAAGGTCAAGCCCCATAATTATAGTGGGAGCTCTGTAGGTATATAAATTTGATAAGTATTTCAGCCTCTACCATTAACTTATTTTTTATTAATACCTTAATTTTTATTAAAAATTTTTTTAATTTTTTAAATTTATTTCTGAGAGAGACAGACAGCATGAGCAGAGGAAGGTCAGAGAGAGAGGGAGATAACAGAATCTGAAACAGTCTCCAGGCTCTGAGCTAGCTGTCAGCACAGAGCCTGATGCAGGGCTCGAACCCACAAACTGAGATCATGACCTGAGCCAAAGTCGGACACTTAACCGACTGAGCCAGCCAGGCACCCAATACCTTAATATTTTAGAGCAATTTTGGGGTCACAGCAAAGTTGAGGATAAGACACATAGATTGCCAACTTTGTCCACACACATACACAACCTTCCCTATTATGAACATCTCTCACCAGAGTGGTACATTTGTTTCAATTGATGAACCTTATGTTGACACATTATAATCACCCAAGTCCACAGTTTACCTTAGGGTTCATTCTTTGTGTTGTACATTATTTGGGTTTGGACAAATGTATAATGACATATTTCCATGATTATGATATCCTACAGATTATTTTCGCTGCTCTAAAAATCCTCTGTGTTCTGCTTATTTTTTAAATCCCTCTATCTCTCCTATGTGTCCCTTCCCTACCCCATAACCATTTTTCATGGTCTTTATAGTTTTGGCTTTTCCAGAATGTCATATAGTTGAAATCATGTAGTGTGTATGTAGTCTTTTCATATCGTATTTTTTTTTCCACTTTGTAATATGCATTTAAATATCTTTCATGGCTTGATATTTTAGTGCTGAGTAATATTCTGTTGTTTGGACATAACAGAGTTTATTTTTCCATTCACCTGCATCTTGGTTCCTTCCAAGTTTTGGTACTTATGAATGAAACTACTTTAAAAATTGATACGCAGGTTTTCAAGTCAACATAAGATTTTTGCCTTTTTTTTAATGTTTTATTTATTTCTGAGAGAGACAGCCTGAACAGGGGAGGTTCAGAGAGAGAGAGAGGGAGACCCAGAATCCGAAACAGGCTCCAGGCCCTGAGCTAGCTGTCAGCACAGAGCCCAGTGTGTGTCTCGAACCCACGAACCGTGAGATCATGACCTGAGCCAAAGTTGGATGCTTAACTGACTGAGCCACACAGGCACCCCTCAACATAAGTTTTCAACTCCTTATATATTAGATTGAAATAATTAAGTGGTATATTATTACTGTGAAATTACAGGAGAGTTAGAAAAAAATTATTTTCCATATCTTATCATAATACAGTTTTATGGCTTATATCTAAGGAATAAAAGCCTTTGCCAAGCTGTCGTTTGACCTTTTCATTTTAGTCTCAACTTCTGCATTTTTTTTTTATTGACGGAATGTCAGTGTTGCCACATTCAGCTGAGGCAGAAATTATTTCCTATTTCCATTGTGTAATGAAATACCTCTTGCCTCTTGAGTAGACTGTATCTTATGTTCTGTACTGATTAGCATTTGCTTCCAAAAAACCTCATAAAAGAATGATCGCATGTTAAGCTGGGACAATGTTTTGTCAGGAAACTATAATAGATCATTGTTTTACCATTAATTCAATGAAAATTGGTATGATACTTCCAAAATTTGACCATAAAATATGACAAGTTTTTTCTTTTTAAGGTACCCTAAACTCTTTTTTTTATCCTGACTTTGACATACATGGCATATACTTTTTATGTCACTGAGGTAATAGTGTATGTATAATTATTTACATATTTTTAAATGATTCTGTTTAGAAATATTCCTCGGGTTTCTAATGTGAAACTCACTACAACCATGATATGAAGTTGTGTAAATTGCTTTTGAAATTCTCATGGTAGTAATGATTAGGTAAATTTTTCATCTGAATATCCATGCAGTATTCTGCAAAATCCAGAGGGATGTTATTAAAATAGCTCATGATGTATTTTTTGAATTTGCTTGATTTAGACTATATTTTAATGTTAGGTGTATTTGTCACAAGAATACCAGTTAGTTTCAATTTAATCTTTTCCTTAACTTCAGATGGGCTATGTGTATGTGTATAGAGCAACACAGGTCTTTTTGCTCTCAACTTTTGCATATTAGAAACCATAGGAAATCTACTTTTAGCCTTTTGGAGCTTAAGCAGAGTGTTTTTTCAAAGTTTCCCATCTCTGTAACTTTGAGAGTGCAGGGATGGTTGCATGAAAACAGTTCTCTAACTTTTTGGTTAATATGAACTTGTTCCTCTTTTAGCTGTGCGGTCAGAGAAGAAGCGTCTTAGGAAGCCAAGCAAGTGGCTTTTGGAATATACAGAAGAATATGATCAGATATTTGCTCCTAAGAAAAAACAAAAGAAGGTACAGGAACAGGTGCACAAGGTGTGTTCCAACATAGTCTTTTCATCAGTCTTTGTAGGATGCTGCAGTTTTGTCTTCAATATTATATTTTGTCTGCATGGGATAATAAATTTCTTAACTGGGATCTTGCTTTTTCAGCTTTTTATCTCCAGTTTCTGGCACATTACTTAGAATATGCTAATTATACAGGAAATGTATAAATGTGTCTATGCACTGTGTATAGTAATGTATATATATTTGTGTGTGTGTATGTATATGTGTATATAGTGTGTGTGCACACAAAAAATTTTCCCCTTTCAGAGAGTAATGATTTAGGATAAAGTATTTAGAAAAATCATAGAATATAAATCTATATGGTAGGATCATAAAGCAAATGTTATTGATACCTTATTTGCTTTATTAATTCAGTTTTTTTGAAGTTTTATTTTTATTTAAGTAATCTCTACACCGAGCTTAGGGCTTGATCTCATGACCCCACGTTCAAGAGTTGCACAGTCTTCTGAGTGTGCCACCTAGATACCCCTTAATTCATTTTTTTTAAGTTGAAGTATTTTATTTTTTTATTAAATTGTTTTTAATGTTTGTTTATTTTTGAGAGAAAGAGACAGAGCCTGAATGGGGGAGAGGCAGAAAGAGAGAGGGATACACAGAATCTGAAACAGGCTGTAGATTCTGAGCTGTCAGCACAGAGCATGATGTGGGGCTTAAACAGCAGGATCATGACCTAGGCTGAAGTCAGAAGCTTTATCAATTGAACTACCCAGGTGCCCCTAAGCTGAAGTACTTTAAAGTAAATTTAAGACACTTTACCTTCAATCCCTAAATAATATGCACCTCTAAAAAATAGAACATTTCCCTTCATAACTGATACAACATTACCATATCTGATAAGATTGGTTTATCTAATAAGAAATCCATATTTAGATATCCTCACTTGTCCTCTGACTTTTGTATTTGGTTTATCCTTTCCAAGACTACACATTATATCTAGATGTTATATTTTTTAAATTTCTTTAAATCCAGAACAACTTCCCTGTTCTATGACTCATTCTAAGTAATGAGAGTGAATACCTTTACAGTATCCCCTCCTAGATTTGTATGATTGCTTCTTCAAAGGTGTCACTAATCTATCCTCTATTTTCCTTGTTGAATTGAAAACAATTTGATGGATTCAAGTTAAACAATTTTAGCTAGATTAAATTATAGGTGCTACTGTGTCATATACTACATGACATTAGAAGGTATTTAACATCCAGTTGTCCACAGTCCTGACTAATTTCTTTTAAGTCATATTTTGCCCCCTTTGATCAAGAAGAAGTATATGTGTGGGGCATCTGGGTGGGTCAGTCGGTTGAGTGTCCATGTTAACCCCAGGTCATAATCTCGCAGTTTGTTGGTTTTAGCACTGCTTCTGGCTCTGTGCTAACAGTTTGAAACCTAGAGCCCATTTCTGATTTTGTGTCTCCCTCTCTGTCTGTCCTTCCCTGACTCATGCTCTGTCTCTGTCTCTCTTAAAAATAAATAAACATTAAGGATACCTGGGTGGCTCAGTTGGTTAAGCGTCCGACTTCGGCTCAGGTCATGATCTCACGGTTCATGGATTCAAGCCCTTCATTGGGTTTTTGCAGTCATCTCAGAGCCTGGATGTCAAATTCTGTGTTTCCCGGGGCTCCGGGGCTTAGTCGGTTAAGCGTCCGACTTTCGCTTAGGTCATGATCTCGCGGTTCGTGGGTTCAAGCCCCGCGTCGGGCTCTGTGCTGACTGTCAGCTCAGAGCCTGGAACCTGTTTTAGTCTGTGACTCCCTCTCTCTCTGACCCTCCCCTGCTCACGCTCTCTCTCTCTCTCTCCTAGAAATAAATAAAACATTAAAAAAAAAAAAAGATCACAGTAAAGTACATACAACATAAAATTTAGAATTGTAGACATTTTTAGGTGTATAGTTCTCTGTCATTAAGTACATTCACATTGTTGTGCAATCATCACCACCATCCATCATCTCTAGACTTCTTTTCATGTTGGCAAACTCAAACTCTACCTATTAAAGAATAACTTCCCACTTTACTCTCCTCTCACCCCTGGCAACCACCATTCTGTTTTCTGTCTCTGAATTTTACTATTCTAGTTATCTCATATAAGTGGACTCATATAATATCCTTTTATGTCTTGGCTTATTTCATTTAGCATAATGTCTTCAAGGTTGATTCATGTTGTAGCATGTGTCAGAATTTCATTTTTAAGTACATTATTTTTAACAATGGAATTAAAGCAACTTTGGTCTATGGATTCTGCTTCTGTTTTTTGCCCTTAGGTAAGTTCCCGCTGTGAAGAGGAAAGCCTTTTAGCCCGATGTCGATCTAGTGCTCAGAACAAGCGGGTGGATGAGAGTTCTTTGATTTCAACCAAAGAAGAGCCTCCAGTTCTTGAACGGGAGGCTCCATTTTTGGAAGGGCCTGTGGCTCAGTCAGAACTTGGAGGTGGACATGCTGAGTTGCCACAGCTGACCTTGTCTGTGCCTGTGGCTCCGGAAGTCTCTCCACGGCCTGCCCTTGAGTCTGAGGAATTGCTAGTTAAAACACCAGGTAAGATGGGGTTGGGATCTCAGTATGTAAGTGGATAGGATTTTAGTATGTTGTGATGAAAAGCTAATGGTGTATCTCTGTACAACAAACTACCCACTCTTGGGAAATCCCAAAAGTGCTGGCCAAATGAATATAATTCAGTGGCCATGAATTGGTGGTACACTGTCCAGAAGAAATATTTTAAAAACTATTCTCCTTACTACACTGTTACTCTTCAAGACTGTTGATCAACCACCATGTGTGTCAACACTCAGGATAACAGGGCTTGGGGGAGGGGCACTACACACTATAACATGAAACTTATACTTCAGATACTGACTCCACCAATCCTTGTGTTACTTAGGAAGTTGTTTAACCCCTCTCAACGTGTTTTGTCATATATAAAATGGACATCATAATGTAATTTACCTGATACATAGTAAGCAGCTAATTGTAAATATTCCTTTGAAATTAATTACCAATTGATTTTCACTTTATCATCCTTTTATACATGTCAACCTTTTGGGAGTTGGATCTAAACATATGGTCTTTAATTTACCTTCTGATTCTTGAATATTATAGTCACTGAAGGAAAATTTCGGATGTAATTTTTTTTATATTCCTAACAATAGCTTGTGATATTATTCCTTAAAGAAAATAAAAGTACCACAGTTGTGCTTATTAATCAAGGCAGAATCAAAAAGACTTAAAAATGAGTAATAATGATAGTTACTATTTCAGTATTTATTTGTGTACCAAACTCTGTTATTAGGCTCTTTTATATAATTCTTAAGAACAGCCCTACAAAGTAAATGTCTCTTTTATTTGGTTAGGAGCACAATAAATATTGAAATCTTGGTGCTGTTATGCCTAAATTCAGGCTCTACTTCACCTTATTCTCCTTACTACCAATTAATTATTATAAGAGCAGTTCTACCTTTTTAATTTTTCCTTTAGTCCTTTTATGAGAGAGTTATATAAAAATATCTTCACATTAGTTTGTATCCTCATTGAGAACTATTGTTTTATGTTAATTACTATTTTAGAATAAATAAATTCCTATCCTGTTACTACCCAGAAGACGAGGAGGAAAACAAAAATTATGGCGATTCGTTTTTATGTGACGTATAGATTTTTTTTTTTAAGTAGCATGTGCCCAGTTTCTAAATCATCTAATGAAAAGATAACATGCATTTCAGGAAATTATGAAAGTAAACGTCAGAGAAAACCAACTAAGAAACTTCTTGAATCCAACGATTTAGACCCGGGATTTATGCCCAAGAAAGGGGATCTTGGCCTTTCTAAAAAGGTATGTTATTTTAGTGCGTTCTAAAATATGATTAAACGAAATGGAAATACATTTTAAAAACAAATCATATAGTAATACTTAGCTACATTGATGCACACTTAACATAGAAATTATAGAATGTTAGAGTATATTCATTTGGTCTCAGAGATGCCATATTGAGAGACTGTTTTGCATTTGTGTGGACACGTTTATCAGTTGGTTTTAGATTTTCTTTTCAAATGAAAATGAAAAGAGGTTTTAAGATTGGTAAAATTTGTGTTTGTTGTCATTTCTTTTCTGGGCTCAAAAACTCTTACCTGATTTCTACTTCACTTCTGTCTGTAAGCCACTAACTTACTCTTATCCCATTGCTCATCTGCATACCACCTCAGAAAAGACTCAGCTCAATTATAAACCAGATAGAAGCATTTGAATTTAAGTTTTTGAGTTTGCAGACTTGGTTTTCATTAGCTAAGAAAGCATCATTTTTTTTTTTTTAATGTTTTATTTATTTCTAGGAGAGAGAGAGAGAGACAGCATGAGCAGGGGAGGGTCAGAGAGGGAGGGAGTCACAGACTCTGAAACAGGCTCCAGGCTCTGAGCTAGCAGTCAGCACAGAGCCCGATGTGGGGCTTGAACCCATGAACCGCGAGATCATGACCTAAGCGAAAGTCGGACGCTTAACTGACTAAGCCACCCAGGCGCCCCTAAGAAAGCATCATTAAATAGTAGATGGAGGTAGAAGATTGTTTTCTAATTCTATAATGATAATAGTTGGATATTAATTTTTAAGAAACATCCTGTTGCCCATATGTGTGAGGACTAACTCAGGGTAAGTATTAGTTCAGTAGTTAGGATGCACAGATTTCCGATTAAAGAAAAAATGGAGATTGCAATCAAATCACAAATAATTTGAGTTTTTAGACTTCTTTACTTAGCTATGCAGCCTTCTATCATTTAATCCTATTAAGAACCCTAGGTTTTGTTTTTGTTAGATATTCACTCATGTCGATTAGCATATAAATGTAAAATTCATTATTTGTGTTTTTGTACCTCATTGTATTTTATTTCTTTGAAAAATTTAAAAAAATTTTTTTGTTCATTTCTGAGAGATAGAGACCTCCTGAGCAGGGGAGGGTCAGAGAGAGAGGGAGACACAGAATCCATAACAGGTTCCAGGCTCTGAGCTGTCAGCACAGAGCCCGAAGCAGACTTGAACCCCTGAACCGTGAGATCATGAGGTGAGCTGAAGTCAGACGCTTAAGTGACTGAGCCACCCAGGCGCCCTTGTACCTCATTTAAAATGAGGCTGCATTATATCCTTTAATTCTTTTATTCTTCTCAGTCCATGTCCTAAGACTGGGACTTTGTCTTAGGACTTAGACTTTCAGTTCTTAGGTTCATCTGCTCTCTGAACTTTATCTGCAGTTTGTACAATGATCAGTGACAGTATCATGTCTCCAAATCATCATCCTCTCATTGCACTTTACACTTATAAGGCTATGATTGTCTCCTTCTGCAATGCTTTGTCCCCTAGCCTTGTCTTATTCAAATCTTAGCCATTTTCAAGATTGTTGGAAGAGGTAGATTGTCAGGGACAGGGAAATTGGGATTCAGTTGAATATTTTGAGCGTGGAAGGGACATTTGCAATCAGTTGATAAATTTAGTAGTTTTATACAAGGTGAGTTAGGTAAGGCTATGTCATCACTGCTAGAGGTGAGATAATGACAGACTTTAAAGAAATCAGCATTTGGGCCAATTAAGTGAATGATTTTTCCCGTTTTATCGATATGTAGCTGACATACATTAAGTGAATAGTTTGGCTAATTTATATAGTGAGCATTTTAAAATTGCTGCTATACATATTGTTTTCACCCCAAGCTTTAGCACCTTTACAGCAAGAATAGCATCCATTATGTTGACTTTCTGTGGCCACTAAATTTTGTTTTACAGTCATGTTGAAGAATATTTTTATTGTAGGAGAAGGCATTTTCTTGGACTGGAACTAATTTATACAGACATTATTAGTAGGGAAATAAAATGTAGGAAATTACTCTTGATGTCTGAGTTTTTTGTTTTGATTTTTAAAAGTTTTTTATGTCTTTAAGAAAAAATTTTTATTTTATTTTTATTTTTGAGAGTCAGAGCGTGAGCAGGGGAAGGTCAGAGAGAGATACAGAATCTGAAACAGGCTTCAGGTTCTGAGCTAGCTCTCAGCACAGAGCCTGACGCAGGGCTCAAACCCACAAACCATGAGATCATGACCTGAGTCAAAGTTGGACGCTTAACCAACTGAGCCACCCAGGCACCCCTGTTTTGTTTTGATTTTAATGTTCCTTTCATTTACATTAACCTGCAGCCACTCAAATCAGAAAGACATTCTGTGGTTGTAGAGCATTCTAGTATATGTGTTACAGAAGCAAGCACTGATTCAGAGATCTTTAATATTTAGAATTCACCAAGTAAGTATGTCTTTGTAAAAACAATGGGTATAAATGCAATTTTAAGAAAATAGATTTTAAATACACAGTGGTGTAGAACAGAACAGATGATGGGCCGGTCTCTGGTAACATACCCTTTCTTTCTCTTTGTCTATCACCTCAGTCAGAGCAGCGTTCTTTATCTGCTTGACATATTGAGAGTTGCTGCATAAGCCCACCCACCTCTTATCCCCTATTTTTAAAGGAGTAGGTGTTTTGTATGAGTCTTTTGGAGTTGTGTTTTTTATCGTCGAGTTTTATGTCATGTCTTTTCCCCATGCAGTTTCTGTTCAATCCGTCACGTTATACCATTTTTTAAATTTTAATACAGCCAGGATTTCTGTATTTGACAATAGACAGTTCAACTTTTGGCATATAATATAAAGGGTTTATTTTCTGTTCCTTTGTAAACCTGTTGCATTTTATTTATTTGTAGTGTTATGAAGCTGGTCACTTGGAGAATGACATTAATGAATCACGTGCTGCATCTCATTCTAAAGAGTTTGGTGGAGGTGCGTATTTTTCAGATTTAAATGTTTGAGAAAATGTAATGCAGAAACAACTGTGAAGCACCTTGTCAGCTAACTAGAAAAGTTGTTACATATGTAATCAAGACCAGCAAGGTTGCAACTTCTAAGACTTGTTTGCCCAAGGGGTTCCTGGCTGGCTCAGTTGGAAGACTTGGTTCCTGGCTGGCTCAGTTGGAAGAGCATGTGACTATTGATCTCAGGGTTGTGAGTTTGAGCCCTACATTGGGTGTAGAGATTGCTTAAAAATAAATAAGTAAACCTAAAAAAAAAAGACTGTCCAAAATATGCTTCCCAGTAGAATGCATGATACTAGAAAATTGGCTGGTCGTCTTTGGCTTCATGCTGAAATTAGAATTAATGGATTTCGAATTTAGAATCCTTGAATTAGAATTCTGTTAGAGTAAGGAACTGGTAGGAACAATAGAGAAAAATGATCTACTTAATTTTCTTATTAGATGGTTCTCCAACTCTATCAATACTTTCTTGGCTTTGATTCAGTTTTTATTCTGTAGGACAGAAAATAATGGAATCTGAGTTGAGAGGGAAATTACAAGTCATCTAAGCCAATCTTTCACAAATAGTCTTAGTTTCTTTTACCACATCTATGATCTTTGGTGATTGAGCATATGCTTGAAAAAGGGAGCTTCATTTCAGTCTGATCCATTGTGGTTGCTTCTTAAGGGCTTAGAAATCTTTTAAATTGTTTTTGAATGTGACTCCTGAAACTTAAGACTCAATGATTTTGGTTCTGCCAATTGGAGGAATGGGAAGCTGTTTTATTGAGTAACATACTATAATGGTAATTTGAACATTTACTCTGTCAGGTCCTTTGCTCAGTTCCTTTGCCTTGGACTGTTAACCTCTAATCCATCTAAAGCATTATAGAGAATTAGGATATTATCCGTACTATCCCTGTTTTACAGAAGAATGTTTAGATGAAAGAAGTGGCAGAATTGGGAGGAGTAAATCCATACCTAACCACATTCATTGCCACAGTACCATCTTGTTATACACCCCAAATTTTCTACATGCCAATTCTTTCTGCCACTTTGATCATTCATCTGACAGTGCCATTTATTGATTACTGTCATATCTGAAATGTTAGGCCAGATTTGAGCACACTGCATCAGATGTGCCAGCAAAAGTTATCATTGGAAGGTTATATTGCACATCTTTATATGTGACCCATGAGCACATCTTTAGATGTGACCCATAATTATTAAGTTTTCTAGTAAGTAAATCTAGCAGTATATTCACTTATGTTAATCTTGTGTGCAAATATAATTTCCTAGGTTTCGTCAATTTGCTTGCTCTAAAAAAACTTTCAAAATAATATCAGCTTTGCTCTTATACTTTTGTACTCTAGTTTTTGTAAACCTAAAACTTGTGCTTTATGTACTGTAAATTTCATCTGAATATTTCAACTCCTGAGAATTTTGAACCTTGCTTCTGCTATTCTATTAGTTATTCTTTTAGTCATAGGCAGTCAGCAGCTTTGATAGCAGAGCTTCTCCATCTCTATCAGGCAGTCCCAAGAAGAGAGTACTAAGTCAGTTTTCAATTTTCCAGAGTCTAGCCTTCATGTTGATACCTAGCCTAATTATCCTGGAATCTTTTATGAAATACTACTTCAGATCCCTTGATATTTCTATAACAAAGGGGTGAAGTAAATATAAAAGACAATGAGGGAGAAACTGGAATTTCATTTTGCACATATGCCAGATTAGACCATACATATATTTTAAATTGTTGGATGTTCAAGTTTATAGTACCATTGCTGAATATCCTTTAAGCTACTAAATCTATTAGGGGAGATCTCTCCTTTCCTCACGTCAGATGTTATGTATTTCAGCCTTTCATCTTAATCCTTAAATCCTATACTGCTATAATTTACTGTCTTTAATTGTGAAGGTTGGGTTTTAGTATCTTTTCTTGACTACTAAATGTATTTCCTTCCCATCTATAGGATATTAAAGTCCTTTGATGGATTACAAAGTTTTTAATTTCAATCCTGTAAAATAAAATTGTTTTAACGTATTTAAACATTTACTATTTAATGTGTATGAGGCAGAATTTATGTGTAGATCTTTTCCCAACTAAGTACAGAGTCATGGGTAAATCTTTCCCTCTCTGTGCCTCATCTACCAAGTTGGGGAATTAAATGGGTTTTGATTGTTCTTTTTGCTCTAGCATTCCATAATTCTATGAGGTCCTTTTAGTTGAGGATAGGAGTTCTTGGATATGTAAGTGATTAGTCAGGAGGTAACACCTGTTTTCCTGTCATAGGCACTACCAAGATATTTGATAAACCAAGGAAGCGAAAACGACAGAGGCATGCTACAGCCAAGGTGCATTGTAAAAAAATGAAAAATGACGACTCATCAAAAGAAACTCCAGGTTCAGAGGTATTACTCAGTTCCTCATCTTTTGACCTTCCAAAGCAGATCTACTTTTCACAGTAGAGGCCACATCCCTCTTTCCCTTGAGTTGAGATAAGAATAATGTTCTACTGAAACAGCTAATGAAAAGCTATAAGGAATCCTGGAGTAAAAGGAGAGCCTGATGCTAGTAAAAATCAGGAAGACAATATATGGCAACTATGGTTATGATATTTAACATCCTATACTCTAGGTGTCTGATGAATTTTATAACTGTTTCATCACAAAGTAAGCTTTTTCTAAAACCAGAAAGCACAATACCAAGTAACCATATAATTTGAATGAACTTTTCATACTGCCCTTTAATAGTTGAGACTGCTATGATTAGAGGGGAAGGAAACTCATTTGCTTATTTCTTGAAACCGACATCTGCTTAATTTTAGAATAATATTTGTAAACATTGGCTTTAAGGAAACAAAGGTAGATTTAAAACCGTTTCCTTGCAGAACATCAATGCAGTCGTTGATGCTCTCTGGCTTTTCAACTCAAAGGAGAATTAGGACAAGTCAGGTCAGCATTATACATTATGATACAGAGTGTTTCTTTCCAGGATAATTTGAATAGAATGCCCAAGTTGGGCATTATTTAGGAAACACTGATCTTGGAAGGACAAATAAGTAATCAAATAAACTTAAGAATGTTTTCTCTCCCTTAGTGAAACCTTAAAATGGAACAGCTCAAAAAGTTCCAGTGGAACAGCCTCAGAGCAGTTAGTGGCAGGGCATGAGGCGCCCACTACCCGCCCAATCACAGCAGGGTTAGAACTAACATTGCATGCAGTCCGCCCGCGTGATTGGCTGAACATCTGTAAGTGCTTAATGGCTAGACAAATAGCAGCCCAGAGGGCGGGGGTCAGATGGAGGAGACATGAATAATACAGATATGGGACATTATTTTTTCTCTGCAAGGGAGAACTGATGACACACAGAACGCCTGCAAGCCCCAAGGAGACTGTTGAGGAGGGTGTAGAGAATGATCATGGGATGCCGGCATCTAAAAAGCTTCAGGGCGAACGAGGCGGAGGAGCTGCACTCAAGGAGAATGTTTGTCAGGTAGAAGATGTTGCCCACTTGAAGTTTGATTGCTTACTTGTCTTTTGAAAGAAGCCTTCTTCATCTCTTAATACGTATTTATATAGTACCTACTGTGTATCAAGAGTTTCATAACAGTCTTGTAAAGTAGATTACCACTATTATCCTCACTTTTATAGATGAGGAAACTGAGGCATAAATATGTTACATAGCTTGCTGATAGCCAAACAGTGAAGCCAGGATTGAAACCCAGGCAGTCTGGGTTTAGAGACTTAACCACTATGTTGTGTTGCCTCTGTGTAAAGAGCCATTATCAGACTTAAGAGTAGAGTCAGTTAAATGGATGCTTTGATTATGCTATTTATGGGCTTGATTTACTTTTGTAAATTATAAATTCTTAAAAGCTGGCATATTAAAAAAATTGAAGATACTTGGGTTTGTTTCTTCTTTTCTGATTGAAACAGTTAAAAAAATAAAAATAAGCCAAGTCCAGAATATGCTGTGATGAACAAGAATTTCAGCTTTGTTCCTTTGTTCATTTTCACTCTTCCACAAAGAAGGGTGATCATATTCAGATGAGCACTGAAACACAGTGTTAGTTAGTCCTTAGAGATTGTATGCCCACAAAGATTATCAAGAAAAAATGGTTAAGGGTATAGTGGCCTTAAGGCCCTGGATTGTTTGGGTCACTCTTTGTTTAAATCTATTGTCCTTGTATAATATTGTTAATATCGTGTCCTTTCACTAACATTGTTCCTAATTTGAAAGATGAATTACATAGTCATCCCAATTAAAGGGTTAGTCTCTAACTTCTGGTTAATTTGAAAACATTAGTGTTTGATATGTATTATAATTGAAGTTTTCCTGTTTAAATGATGAAAGCAAATTTGTTTATTGTACATAAAAGCTGGTATCACTGGCACTGTGAATATACAAAACATGGCATTTTTCAATTTTTATGTTAATAAGGGATAGTGGAATAGACAAAATTTAATAAGACTAACTTATACTATTGGTTTATTAAGACCTTGAGGTCTGTCTGCTCTTAATCCCTGGCTACCTCTGACCTTTTCCCCAAAGTTCTCCTACTTACTTTCTTTATTTAAGTTATGATGTTTAAGTGGCCAAGACCAGTTCTGTTTCTTGGGTTCTTAAACATATTAGACTTGCCTAGTCACTTTTTCTCTTTCTTCTCTTACATAATAAGTATGAGACTTTTTGTCATTTTTGTATTTTTCTGCTAAATCGGTATGGGGAAACAAGTTAGAGTGTTAAGAGGGATAAAAGTAACAAATGTTGGGAATTTGCAGAATTTTCATAAATCTTACAGTGTTTTGAAACACATCTGGATCTTTATTTCCTAAGGCCCAGTCAAAAATGGTACCCTATCTTAGATGAGATCATTTTAGAAAGGTGACCTCTCTGAGATGGTTGTAGATGTATCTCAAAGGTCGTTCAGACCTTGAGTGGAGCCCTTTTGGGACTGTTACAACCCATGTCTAGCTAATCAAGATCTCTTGCTTGAACTATTAGAGTAGCCTCCTTGATTATCTCTTTGCTACTGTTCTCACATATCTCATTCTTAAACTCAGTTTCCATGTAGTAATCAGATCTGTTTCTAAATTAATATTTGATTTTAGCCTTCCCTTCATAAAGCCCTCTAATGGTACATCTTTGTAATGAGAATAAAATCTGAAACTATACCATAATGTGTAAGGCCACACAATCGATCAGGTTGTTGCCTTTTTTTTTTTTTTTTTTTTAAACTCATCTTCTACCACTTCTAACTTTTGTTCACTTTAGTCCACTGATTTTCCTTATGATTTTTAGACATGACATAGTTTTTCCTATCTGTGAACTTTCTATACTGTTCTTCCTGGTCTTTCTGTCCGATTCACATGACTGACTTGTATTTCAGAACCCTGTCTGAGAGGCCATTCCTAATCATCCAATCCAAAATAGCTATTTGAATTCTCTACCTAATCTTATCATTTTCTGGTATCTTTCCTGTTTGTTTGTTTACTTGTATTTTCTATTCTTAGAATATATGAGCCATGAAAGCCACGGGACCTTGTGGTACCTGGCATAGAGGAGTCAATCACTAA
The DNA here is from genome assembly GCF_008692635.1 of Crocuta crocuta. Lineage (NCBI taxonomy): Eukaryota > Metazoa > Chordata > Mammalia > Carnivora > Hyaenidae > Crocuta > Crocuta crocuta. The sequence continues at coordinate 9,763,390 of NW_027528977.1, read as the reverse complement.
ATATTGGCTGAGTGAAGAGAGGGCTTTCTGCTTTCCAGAAAGTTACTACTTAACCTTTGTCTTCATGAAAGCCTTTTGCTTGGGACTTTAAAAATGCTTTTTCTATAGACATACCTGTCTTCTTTCTCTTAACAGAACTGTGAGAAACTGGGTGAGCTGCTGTTATGTGAAGCTCAGTGCTGTGGGGCTTTCCACCTGGAGTGCCTTGGATTAACTGAGATGCCGAGAGGAAAATTTATCTGCAATGAATGTCGCACAGGTGAACTGGATATAGAAGGGTCTTCTTCCAAAGATGGTTTGAGTTTTAAGTTTTTCATGAAAAATTCCCAACATTTATTGGATACACTGTTTTTGTGGCAATACTGGACTAGTTGCTATAGACACAGATAGGTGCTTTGTGATCTCTGCCTGTAGAAAAGAATACCAAGTGAATAATGACTGAATGGTATGATAACGGTGCAAAAGTATTGTAGTAGAGATACATTTAAAGTGATATCTAAACAAAGATGAACCAGTGCCACAGAGAAAAATAACTGAGTTTGGCTTTAAGAGAGACATGGACATTGGTGTAGGGAGGGGAAGAACAGAAGATCCAATAATTAGTGTATAGACTGTTTGGGTAACAGGAGGCTTTATGTGTTTAGAGTTTAAGATATTTTAGGGAAGAAGCATTGGTAGCAACAAGGAGGCTTTCTGGATTAATGTCAGTGTTTTCTATTTCTTGAGCTGAGTGGTGATTACATAAGCGACTTTATGGTTATTTGTGAACTATATACTTAGGATGCTCTACTTTTCTGTGTGTATATCCTATGTCTACAAAACTGGTTACCCAGAAAATAAAGACCTATTTTGAGATGTGTAATATACAGATTGGGCCAGAAACTAAGAATGGTCAGATGCAACCAACCTGTAAGGTACCTCACAGGCTGTGCTAAAGAGATTGTTCTTTTTTCAGCATTATATGCGAATGTTACAGCATTTAAGTAATTTAAAAAAATGGAGGATGACAGCTATTATACTCCTAAGTCACTAAAACCTAAGTGTGAATGATCCTGCCCAAAGAGAAAGCAAGTGTAGAGTGAGAAGTGGGCTGACAACGCTCTTTAGGGGACGCCTGCATAGGAGAACTAACGGAAAGTGAGGAGGAGCTAGTCAAAGAATGGCTGTGAATCCAGGGTCAGTGGGGTGTCATAAGCAGCAGCAGATGTGGCAGAGAGACCAGGGTGGTTCTGAAAAAAAGGTTGTTGTATTTGGCAGTGAGAAAAGCCTTGACTTTTTGCCAGAGGGTGCTATACTAAACCAGGTTGAAGGATGACTGGATATCAGCATACACTATTTCTTACAGAAGCCTGATATCCATGGAAAAGGGGATAGTAGTTGAAGGGAGGATATTATAGGATCAAGGGGAAGAACATCTTGATTGTAGGATAAAGGTTTAAAACCACATAGAGAGATAAATTTTTGCAGTAGGAGAGGGAATAATTAGTGGAGTACAGTTACAGAGACAAGAGAGAATAATTTTGAAGAGGCAGAAAGATAAAACAGGAATGTTCCTTGAAGTGGTGGGGCAGAAGAAGGAAGCCAAAGTTTTTTCTTAGTTTGGTGAGAATGATGAGGAAAGGTGGGTCTCTCGCTTGAAGCATAGAGTGTAGGTTTAGAGTAGCCCCTGTGAGAACAAGAAACAATTAACTTGTGTCTGTAGATAAGTGGCTCTATTACCTTATCTCATCTTTCTACCACTGCTTTTAGCAGAATGCAAATAAGAGCTGGAAGACAAGATAGTTGTGGGTCATTTTGCCTCCTGCATGGTGCATTTTTGATGATTGTGGAAAATAGTGCCATACAGCCCTATATATGAAATGTAGGAAAAAATGTTTTGGTATGTGCATATATCTTATCCTAATCTTAAAGCTTCTTGCCTTTTGTGCAAATGATCCAGTTTTGCTAGTCTTAACTTAATTTTTTTCATTTTTTTAAAAATATTTTATTTTTGAGAGACAGAGACAGAGTATGAGCAAGAGAGGGGCAGAGAGAGAGGGTTACAGAATCTGAAGAAGGCTCTAGGCCCTGAGCTGTCAGCACAGAGCCCAGTGTGGGGCTTGAACTCCTGAACTATGAGATCATGACCTGAGCTGAAGTTGGATGCTTAACCAACTGAACCACCCAAGGTGCCCCACTGGTCTTACCTTTATTATAATGTGATATTCTCTCACCCAAGTCAAGGCAAAGCTATTTTTGTTTTTAAATTAGCCTCACTGAAGTATAATTTGCCTACTATAAAATTCACTCATTTTCATGTATGTTTTGATAATATTTGTATACACTCATGTAACTACAACCATAGTGAAGATTTAGAACATTTCCATCACTTCAGAAGGTTCTCTTGTACTGATCACAGTTGATCCTTATTCTCTTCACTCCCCCAATCTTATTTCAGGCAAATAATGATCTGCTTTCTGTTACTACACATTAAATTTATCCTTTTTATGAGTTATATATGTATAAGTGGAACAAAACGTATATAGTCTTCTGTATCTGGCTCCACATAATGTTTTTGATGCTCTTCTATGTTAATATGTGTATCAGTTCATTCTCTGTCTTAAAATAGCTTTATTGAGGTATAGTAGAGGTGCAGTAAACTGCACAAAGTGTAGTTTGATAAGTTTTGACATATGTATGTCATATATATAACACCTGTGAAACCATCCCTCGGCATAGTTGATTTGAGATTCAACAACATTGTCGCAGGTTCATTCCTTTTTATTGCTGGGTAGTATGTCATTATATGGATATATCATGTTTGGTTTATTCATTCATCTATTGATATACATTTGGGTTCTCAGGTTGGGGTCTTACTAATAAAGCTGCTGTGAACATTCAAGTCTCTGGATGGACACATTTTCTTTTTACTTGTGTAAATATGTAAGGGTGGAATGGCATGGTAGGTATATGTTTAATTTTTTAAGAAACATTCAAACTGTTTCCCAAAGTGTTTGCACCATTTTAAATTTCAACTGGTAATGCATGAGAGTTTCAGTTTTTCCACGTCTTCATCAATACTTGGAATTGTCAGTCTTTTTAAATTCAGCACTACTGGCAGATGTGTAGTGGTATCTCATCATTATGGTTTTATTTTTAAATATTTGAGAGAGAGGGAGAGAGAATCCCAAGGAGGTTCCACTCTGTTAGCGCAGAGCCTGATGCAGGGCTTGATCCTATGAACCGTGAGATCATGACCTGAACCGATATCAAGAATCATATGCTTAACCCACAGAGCCATCCAGGTGCCACCTCATTGTGATTTTAATGTGCATTTCCTAACGACAAATGATATTGTGTATCTTTTTTATTTTTATTTATTTGCACGTATATTTTTAACAGTTTTTTAATATTTTATTTATTTTTGAGAGAAAGGTAGAGACAGCATGAGCAGGGGAGGGTCAGAGAGAGAGGGAGACATAGAATCCAAAGACAGGCTCCAGGCTCTGAGCTAGCTGTCAGCACAGAGCGCGGCACGGGACTCGAACGAACCGATGAACCATGAGATCATGATCTTAACCGAAGCCGGAAGCTAAACGGACTGAGCCATCCAGACGCCCCAACAATTGTTTTTTAATGTTTAGTTTTGAGAGAGTGCAAGCAGGGGAGGGGCAGAGAGGTGGTTGAAAGGATCCAAAGTGGCCTATGCACTGACAGCATGGCTCAAACTCAGGAACCATAGGATCATGACCTGAGCTTTGTGAAATACTCAATCAGCTGAGCCCCATTTGCCCCTGTGCATCATAATGTGCTTTTTTTTTTTTTGAGATACTCAACTGATTGAGCCACCCATGTGCCCCTGTGCATCTTAATGTGCTTTGTTGCCATCTTGATGAAGTGTCTGTTCAAATCTTTTTTTTTTTTTTTTTTTTTTAATTAGGTGGTTTATTTTCTTTTAGGAGCCTGTTTTATATTCTGGACAAAAGTTCTTTATCTGCTACATACTTCTAAAATTATTTTCCCAGTCTATGTGTTGGTCTTTCATTTCCTTAATGGTGTCTTTTGAAGAGCAGTTTTTGATTATGTTTATTAGTTTGTTCTTTTTAGAGATTTTGCTTTGGTGTCATATTTAAATCTTGCATAATCCAATGTCACAAATCTTGGTTTTCTAAAAAAATTTTATAGTTTTAGGTTTCACCTTTAGGTCTGTGGTCTTCTGAATCAATTTTTGTATATGATGTAAGGTAGAGAGTTATTGGTTTTGAGGATAGGAAATTTTACTCTGGTTTTTTGAATAGAGTAAGATGAATAGAGTAAGAATAAAGGAGTTATTTCTTACTGTTTGTGGCTCATCCTGTTTTCCTAATGTGCAGTGACTACCCTGTAATTTGGGTTATTCTAATCTAATATGGGCTGCCAGTTACTGAGCATTAGGCAGTAAGTAGTTTGCTTCTTTACAAATGCATGATTAAAAGTTTTTCCTAAGATCATTATTGGCTGAGTGAACTTACTATTTGTAGGTGAGCTTTTATTTCCAGCAAGTGTCAGAAACAAGATTCATGTTCAGATAATGTCTCTCAAGCCTGGGCTATTTCCTTTATGTTGTATTGCTTCTCAGAGAAAGGTAGATTTTTTTTTTCTTAAACTTTGTATTACAGAAATCCTCACACGTTCGGGGTGCCTGGGTGGTGCAGTCGGTTAAGCATCTGACTTTGCTTCAGGGTCACGATTTCGCGGCTTATGAGTTGTGAGTTCTGCGTTGGGCTCTGTGCTGACAGGCTCAGAGTGTGGAGCCTGTTTTGGATTCTGTTGTCTCCCTCTCTGCCCCTCTCCCACTCATGGTGTCTCTTTCTCGCTTTCTCTCAAAAATAGAGACAGAAAGATCATCAGAAATTTAGAAAAGTAGAGAGAACAGTGTAAAGAATCCCCTTGTATTCATTACATAGCTTCAGTAGTTCTCGGTGTTCTGCCTCTGTTTACCCATATGTTTCAAAAAGTCTAACACTTACTGCTTAAAAAAATGTATCTAACGTGTAGCAAAATTATACAGTACCCAGTCCCGTTTAAAAAATTTCCCATTTGTTTCAAAGGTGTCTTTTTACAGCATTTAAATCAAGTTCCAGATAAGGTTTCCTTTATTGTATTTTTTTTTATATGTCTCTTAAATTTCTCTTAATCTGCAGTACTACTCTTACCCTGTTTTTAAGTGTCATTATTTGTTGAGATAATGGTCATTTGTCCTGCTCAGTTTTCCACATTGTAAATTTGGTTGATTACATCTTTGAGGTGTCCTTTTAATGTCTTCCTCTATCTATTCCATATTTCCTGGAAACTTGTAGTTAGGTCTAGAGGCTGAATTCATTTCAGGTCAGTTTTCTTCTAGTGGGAATACTTTGTAGGTAATGCGTAGTTCCTATTGTGTCACATCAGCAAGCAAGTATTGTCAAGAGTTTCTCAGTGGTGATTGATTGTTTACTGGGTTCATGTTGTCATCCTAATCAGTCTCTTAGAAAGTTCTTTACTGTGATATTTTGATTTATACTAAGAAATGTGTGTTTTGGTCTTTAGTTTGTGGCACAGAGATCTCAAGACCTTGGCCTCTCCTAAGGGGTGAGAGAGATAAAGATGTCCTTTGTGTGTATTTTATTATGTTAATGAAAGACACACCTAAGGATGGGGGCTTGATTGCCAGGAGAATCCACCCTGATTAGAGGGCTAGAACTTTTCAATCCTACCCCCCTAATGTCTTGTAAGGAAAGAGGGCTGGAGGTTGAATCAGTCCACACTGACCAGTGGTTTAGTGAGCTATGCCTATGCAATGAAATCTCCATCAAAACCTAAAAGGGTGGATTTCAGAGAGCTTCTGAATGATTGGTGAGCATGTGGAGATTCAGAAGAAAGTGTTGCCTCTTAGAAAGGGAATGAAACCTCCACACCCTTTCCTCATATCTTGCCTTATTCATATCTTCCATCTAGCTGTTCATGAGTTATATCCTTTCATAATAAACTGGTGATCCAGTAAATAAAAATGTTTCTCTGAGTTCTGTGAGCCATTTTAGCAAATTAATCAAACCTGAGGAAGACAGGGTCATGAGAACCTCTGCTGTCTAGCCAGTCAGAAGTATAGGTGACAACCTGGGCTTGAGACTGGCATCTGAAGTTGAGGGCGGGGGCAGTCTTGTAGAACTGAGTCCTTAACCTGTGGGATATGATGTTATATTCAAGTACATAGTCTCAGAATTAAATTGAATTGAATTAAGACACCTAGCTGGTATTGGAGAATTGCTTGGTGGTAGGGGAACCTCCCCCATCCCCCCACGTGCGCGTACGCACGCGTGCATGCACACACACACGCATATATACTCAAACCTCATATTGGAACTTAGTACAGAATTATGTACTTGGAAACTTTCATCCAATGCTACCAACTCTAGAGTTGGTAGTAATTTATTACTTTTTTTCTGTTTCCCAGGAATCCATACCTGTTTTGTTTGTAAGCAGAGTGGGGAAGATGTTAAAAGGTGCCTTTTGCCCTTGTGTGGAAAGTTTTACCATGAAGAATGTGTCCAGAAATATCCACCCACTGTTATGCAGAACAAGGGCTTCCGGTGCTCCCTCCACATCTGTATAACCTGCCATGCTGCTAATCCAGCCAGCGTTTCTGCATCTAAAGGTATGGGTTTCTCATATGGATCAGTCTAGTTGTAGAACCTCGCTTTCGTTGGCAATGTGTATTTCCAGGTGCTATCTGGCATGTCTCTTCATGGCCTCTTTAGCTTTTGTCAGAGTATCAGCATTTTATGTGTGAGAGAGAATAATGGACTATTCCAGCACTTCCCACATTGTATTCTGTGGAGCTCTAGTGTTCTGTGGTGGTTTGAAATACTTGAATTTCATGTGATATTTAGTTTGGAGAAAATGTTGTGCTGCATGCCTTCTCCCCCTACTCCATTAGACCAAAGTATATTCTTTTCCTATAGACTCTTTATATCTATGGTTGTCAGATGTGATATCATTCAGGCCTGAATTTAGGGTAGAATTGAGGTTTTTGTTTTGTATTGGTTTGTTTTATATTTTTTAAATGGAGGCATCTGTCCTGAAATCTCTTTCCTCCATTATAGTTAGACTGAGAGCCAAGGTTTCCAAAACTGCCTGTAGATACAGGTAAACTCAAGTTTTTAGGTCTAATCTATTGGGAAAATAATCATTTATTTCTCTTCAATAATAATAGGGTCTCTCTGTAATTTTCTTATGTCAAATATTGTGTCTCTACTATTATATGCTTGTGTACCCAAGGAGCCCTCCCTTCTCCATAGGGGATTGAGCAGGAAAAATGTAGCTGTACTTTTTTTTGGCTTTGCTTTTAATTACTTAGACTGGCAGTACCTTTTTTAATATGATTCCCTGGGCCTATTGTTCTCATCAATCTTAAGTACAGTAATTTAACTTTCTTGATCAAAATTACAGTTTAATCAGCTTACCTTCCCATTTTCAGTTGCTATTGTAGATACAATTAGGTGATTTGGTAATGGGTTCTGGTTGGTGATGGATGTTAGAGGACATATTTTATCTGGAATGGGTTCATTCACCTTAAAGTTCAGGCTTTAAGAATCACATGGTACCAAGCAATATTATTACTCTTTCTCCCTCCCATCTACTGTATATCCCTCCTATTTAGTTTGAGGCTGATTCCAGGTTTCGTAGGAGTCCAGGCAGTGGATTGAATAGGGTTTCTCTTGGTGAGGCAGGCTCACTTAACAGTCATGAGATCTTATCACATAGCTCCCATCTGAGCTTTTCATAGTGAATTACGTGTTTCATGATCCCTTGTCCTAGTATTGCTTCCTTCTGTTTGTGTTATTTTCTCAGTGCGTACAAAGAGATTTCAGTAACTCATGTTGTTTTTATATTTAATCTCTTTGTTTTTCTTCTGCTACTCTGGTTTTCCTGCTTCCTGTAATTTTAGGTCGTCTGATGCGCTGTGTCCGTTGCCCTGTGGCATACCATGCCAATGACTTTTGCCTGGCTGCTGGGTCCAAGATCCTTGCATCTAATAGTATCATCTGCCCTAATCACTTTACCCCTCGGCGGGGCTGCCGAAATCATGAGCATGTTAACGTGAGCTGGTGTTTTGTATGCTCAGAAGGTAAGACAGGACTGCTTAATATATAAATAGTTTAGAATTAATACAATATTTTAAGTGCAACAAAAATCATATTCTTCACATTGCTAATAGAGAAAATATTGGGATGTAATGTCATGAATTTATGATAACATAGCAGAACTTTAAACTTGTTTTTTTCCCTGATAAGGGAGAGGTTTTATTTTGTTACTTTGAATAATGACCTTATTTTTATTAAAATGATAAATGCAACAAAGAAAAAGACAAGGGAAAGGAAATACACTTACCTTTGGAAAATGGGGGAATGTGATCAAACAGTACAAATTTCCAATTAGAAGATTTTTAAGTTTGAAGGACTTAATATACACCATGGTAACTATAGTGAGCAATACTGTACTATATATCTGCAACTTGTTAAAAAGAGTAGGTCTTAAAAGCTCTTACTACCACCAAAAAGAAAAAGTTATAACTATGTGAGGTGTTTGATCTGTTGCCTAATCTTATTTGGGCAATCATTTCACAGTATATACATCTAGTCATTATGTTGTATACTTTAACCTTATGCAGTGTTATATGTCAAATAAACTGGAAGTAAAGAATAATAATTAATAAATAATAAATCCCAAGTCATCCCAACTTCAACCATCAGAAAAAAAACCATTGCTTAATTTTAAGTGATACTACTTAAGACATTTGTGCACATAAGCAGATTGCAGGCATGTATAGGAATAGTTCTAGAAGATGGTATTATATTGTATAATTGAGTTTCTTTTTTGTTAAGTCATTTATTCATGAATATAAAGGGAAAGTGAAGAAATTTATGAACATCTGTTAAGTATCTAACTTTTATATTCCTAAAAGTTCTTCTGAAGAGGAGGAAAAATAAATTTTATATCTTTATATCTTTTTTCCATCAACTTAAAACATACTTCTTTCTTTAAGAGAGTCAATGTTAAGCTGTTTTCATTCCTCACAGCCTGATTTCTGCTAGTTATTGTAAGTGGATGATTTAGTGATCATCACTAGTCAGTTTACTATGGTGCTTATAATTCTGATTTCCTTATTTTAATTTTTCTCTTGGTTGACTGAACTTCTAGGAAGCACCCAGAGGTGCTTAATTCTCTACTTGAGGCTATTCATCATTTGCCTCAATACTGGAAACATGTGTTGGGTTACTATAAAACAATTAGGATACATGTTCTTTTTCTAATACTATTGTGGACATTTCTTCACTATTTATTCTGATGTTGAGGGTGATCCCAGTTCTCTTATGTATTTTCTTCCTTACTTTTCAAATAGACTGAATTTTGTTGATTAGTAACAACTAAACAACTGATCTCACTTGTCTGGTTTTTAATACATTTTGGCTCTGCAATTTCATGAAAATTTGGCTGGTTATGAACATTCTGAGGGACTCATTTAAAAAGTCAATGTGTCTAATTGAATGAACATCCTTCTTGAGAAATTTGGATATAGTAAATAGTGCTAAAGCCATGAAAGAAGGTTTTCGACTGCTTTTTGTGATTGAAAATGGTCAATTTGGACCTTTTTTATTCTCTTAGAAGATTTATCTAACATGAAAATTTAAGGAAAAGATATGCTTACAGTACATGGATTGTATCCTCAAACTATGCTGCTAATATAGAATAAATAAAAAGAATGTTATGTGCTGTTATGGATAAAGAGGGAAGCCTTTGGTATACAGGTGTTTTAATTCACAAAGAGGACATTCTTTTCTTCCAATACCTGCTCCTTATTAACACTGTCTTGTGAAAACTGCTCTGTTTATCATACCACCCTTCTTTTGTTTAGAAGAAAGTTAAAGACAAGAGTTTTGGACAAAAGCTATTTAATAGCTTTTAAATATAACATTCTCAGGGCACCCAGGTGGTTCAGTTAGTTAACCATCTGACTCTTGATTTCGGCTCACGTCACAATCTCATAGTTCATGGGATTTAGCCCTGCATCAGGCCCTGCACGGACAGTGTGGAGCTTACTTGGGATTCTCTGTCTGTCTGTCTTTCTCTGTCTGTCTCTGCCCCTCTCTCACTTGTACACGCACTCACTTCCTCTGTCTCAAAATAAATAAATAAACTTTAAATATAACATTCTGCAATTCTACTCTTAGAATAAAAACAGGTGTCTGGGAGGCTGAAGTGTAGGCTCCAGAAGTTTTCCACATTTCTTGGAGATGAGACCCATGGAACAGTTTCAGAATTAGACCATTTCTAACTCCAGAGTGGGATGAAATGAATAAGATGGTTTAGAGTGAGAGTGCCCATGTGATAGCATTCCTAACATGGAGTATCATAACTGAAAAGCTACTGAATCCAATAATGGACACACATAATGGTAACTGAGTTTCCAAGAAAACTTAGTAGCTGCAGCAGTAACGCTCACAGAGTGTAATCTGTGATCGTTCTGTCCTTTGATCCTCAGAACGGTTACCCATGAGGCCCTTTCAGGGACTCCATGAAATCATAACCCTTTTCATAATCATAATAAGATATTACTCACCTTTTATAACTTGTTGACATTCACACTGATGGTTCAAAACCAGTAGTGGTTAAAATTGCTGGCACCTAATACGAATCAAGGCAGTGACTCTAAACCATACAACTAGAAGCAGTCCCTTGTGTTCTGTGTCACCACATACTCTCTCAGTTAAAAAAAAAAGTTTCACTTAAGACTATCTTTGTATAATATTCATTAATTTTATTAAATATCAACCCTCAAATGAACATTGTTTTAATATTCTGTATTATAAAATGGGAAGTACATATAAAGTGAAGTGGTTCTGTTGTATACTGATGGTTATCTTAAGTTAAAGCACTCATGCAGTTGAGTTGCAGTCTGAACTAGTTGCCTTGTTCATGGAACACCAATTTTAGTTGTAAGAACGAACTACTGTGACAAACTATGGCTCTTCATACTTGGATATTTGTCAGACATTTTTTTGAAAATGGATAAAATGAGCTTGTCAATTCAAGGAAAACACACAGAAATCATTGCCAGTGATAAAACTTGAGCTCTTAAGTGAAAATTAGACTTTGGAAAACTGGTTAACTATCACCCTGCGGCTTAACAGCTTTTTAGTGTTATTCTGAAATCCTCATGATACTAATAACTGTTATAATAATAATATATAATGAAATAGATGAACATTTGGAAGATCCATTCAATTCAGTAAACCACTATTTTCCATATGACCAATGTACAAAGTTAAAAACCATGCATATATAAAAGATCCATTCAAAGTGCAAGACAGATCAATGAATTTTAATGTAGTAGTTCTAAAAGCTTATTTCAGATTTGACATTGCAACTAAAGTCTACCCTGTGGAGTTTTAGTGTATAGATAGTATCAAGGAAGAAATTTGTATAGTTATTGAACAAGTTACTAAAGTAGTCCTTTTTTGTAAGTATCTGTGAAAGAACAGAATTTCTTCATGTGCCTCAATCGAACAGCATATTGCAATAAATTCAGTTTAAAATATTTGCAAAAATGTGAAACACTAAGCCCCATTAACATTTATTTTGGAAAATATTTTTTTTTTTTTTTACAAAAAAACCCTAATTTATCTTAACATAATTTGATACTTTTTTTTTTTAAAGATTTTTTTTTTTTAATGTTTTATTTATTTCTAGGAGAGAGAGAGAGAGACAGCGTGAGCAGGGGAGGGTCAGAGAGAGAGGGAGTCACAGACTGAAACAGGCTCCAGGCTCTGAGCTGGCAGTCAGCACAGAGCCCGACGCCGGGCTCGAACCCACGAACCGCGAGATCATGACCTAAGCGAAAGTCGGACGCTTAACCGACTAAGCCACCCAGGCGCCCCCAGAATTTGATACTTTTAAATGAATTAATAAATATTTTAAAATTTTCTTAATTTTGATTTCTGCTTAGTAAATATCTATATTTTTAGCATACATAAGCAAAATTTATTTGGAAATCTCCAAGAGTATAAAGTTGTCATGAAGCCAGAAAGCCTGAGACCTACTAGACACGAACATACACTTTGCTAAGGCTTTTTATCCCCACTAACTTTTCAGGACGAGACTTGGAGTTAGTTGTATGTTTGAGTTCAGTGTGTTTGAAGCATGCTCACTTGTGGCCCAAGATAACAGGGTACTTACTATATTCCCTAAGTATGATTCCTCTTCACCTGAAATTCTTTACAGTCTGTAACCATGGGATTTCAGTGTCAGACATATAAATTGAATTACTTTAAGTGAAAATCTTTAGGAAGTGAAAATTCCTTGTCATTGCAATATACATAATTATCCTGGTGTCTCAAAAGCTCAGTGGAGTAGAGAGAACATATATTTAACTGAAGTGTAGGCAACAGACTACATTAGTACCTGTGACTTTTGTCAATAGTGAAAATTATAGATATTTCATTTGTTGTAGAGATCTTAAAATATTTTGGAATCATTGCTACTGCTAGATTTTACTATTTTTTGCATTACAAAGATATATACATCATTTCTTGTTCTAACATTTTGATAATTATATCTTAATGTAACAGTGTCCTTCTAATCTATGTGTTAGGTTTATGCATTTGTAAATGTTATTCTGAAAAGAGCCCATAGGCATCAGAGTACCAAACATAAAAATGATTAAAGAGTTAGTAATTTAAAAAGAGGGAAGGAACTGACCATATGGAGACTATGTATGTGTCAGACACTATTGGGCCATTTATTCACTTATTTAGTCTTCATATAGATGTGATTGAGGAAATTATATCTTAGCAAGAAAATGAATTCCCTAAGGTCATAGATCTTGGAGCTCAAATTTTAACATCAGTTAAAATTTATGCTCTTCATACTCTGGTCATTGTATATCTAATAAACCCCCAAGGTTGTGGTTCACAGGAATATGAGAGAGGGAATAAATGCTCTTGCAGAAAAGCCTTTCTAAATAACTAATTAAATTACTAAGCCCTTAGCTGCGAGATAATTGGTTAGGAGCAAAAGGTGTTTCAGCTGGGTCGTGATACGCAGGCTTATGATTCTGAGTGCCAGATTTTTTGATTCCCACAGGAGGCAGCCTTCTGTGCTGTGATTCTTGTCCTGCTGCTTTTCATCGTGAATGCCTGAACATTGATATTCCTGAAGGAAACTGGTATTGCAATGATTGTAAGGCAGGCAAAAAGCCACATTACAGAGAAATTGTCTGGGTAAAAGTTGGACGATACAGGTGAGTGAGCATGAAGGAGACTGACGCTCTTTTCTTTAATTTACCATCCTCTGTTTCTTGGGATCTTAGATAAATGTTTAGCACTTTTTTAAAATTTTTATTTTTCTGATTAAGCAAGGTGCACCCCCCCATTAATTTTTTTATTATAAAAAATCTAATGTTATGTTTTGTGGTTATAGGAATAATACATATTGCCTATAGAAAATTCATTAATGAAAAACCCATAACAAGGAAGATAAGTTGCTAATATTTGAGCGTAATTGCTTGAAGACATACCAGGGCATGTTCCATCAAGATAATTAATTAGCCTTATAGTTTACACCCAGTTTTGTGTCTTTTTTTAAATTATTTTTATTGATCATGGAATGTACAAAAGAATCATAACATGCATGATTTAAAAGAATCAGATTTACTTTTCTGATACATACATAGGTATATACCTATGTATGTCCCCCCCACCCCCTCAAAGAAATAGCATACTGAGGCTCCCTCCATGACCCTTTCTGAATATATTGTTACCCCATCCCTAGCAGGTAGCCTCTGTACAACATTTTATGTTTTTTATTCCCTTGCCTTGCTGTAAGTTTACTACATATATAATGTTTTGTTTTGCATGTTTAGACCTTTTACATAAAGGAATTGATGCTATATTTCCTGCTACTTGTTTTTTTCATTCGCTATTACAGTCTTGAGATTTATAGTGATTAGTGCAATGCTCTACTTCATACTTAGCTGTTCTGCATTTCTTTTTCATACGGACTTATGATATAGTGAAGTTAATTTATCCATTTTCCTGTTTGGAGCAGTTTGTCAGTGTTCCTTAGTGTACATGCACAGGAGTTTTTCTAGGATAGGGGTTTCCACCTTAAATAGCTAATGCCAAATGTCTTCCTAAAGTGGACATGTAAGGCATTAATTTACATACTTTTTATTTTATTTTACTTTGGAGGGCATTTCTTGGTATCATTTTTCTATATGCCTAACAATTTTTTATTTTTATTTTTTTTAATGTTTTTCATTTCTGAGCGAGAGAGAGAGCGCAAGCAGGGAAGGGTCAGAGATAGAGAGGGAGACACAGAATCTGAAACAGGCTCCAGGCAGATCCCAGTGGGGGGCTTAAACCCATGAACTGTGAGATCATGACTTGAGCTGAAGTCAGAAGCTTAACCAACTGAGCCATCCAGGCTCCCTCTAACAATTTTTTAAAGGCCAAATTGTATATCATTGTATCATGTACCATAGCTACTTTATCATTCATTCCCTTACTGTTGAGAATTTTGATTATTGTCCAGGTTTTCATTCTTAAAGATAATACTTCAGTTAACATTATAGTCAAGAGCTTTGTTCATACCTGTGAGATAATTATTTGTTAAATTATTATTTTCTAGTATAGATTCCTTTAAGTCGAATAACTGAGTCTAACTTTATATGTGAGTACATCTGTGAAGGTGGGTGTTTTCAGCACATACTTCTTGTTTGTTCTCTAGTTAGATTGTAAAAATGCGCTAAGTTGGATGTTAATGTGGATAGACCTTGTTATTCCTTACTCCTGTCCTAAAAAGTAGGTTGTTACTAATTGCTTTGCAGCCTTCTAAAGGTTTCCTTGATTGTTTTCACCTTTTCCAGGTGGTGGCCAGCTGAGATCTGCCATCCTCGAGCTGTACCTTCCAATATTGATAAGATGAGACATGACGTTGGCGAGTTCCCTGTGTTATTCTTTGGGTCTAATGACTATCTGTGGACACACCAGGCCCGAGTCTTTCCCTATATGGAGGGTGATGTGAGCAGCAAGGATAAGATGGGCAAAGGAGTGGATGGGACATATAAAAAAGGTAACTTTATCCCCTTTGTTTCTCAGACCAGCACAGACTTCTGTTGTCGAAGTATTTGTTCTGCTATGTGTTAGAATTTACATATATTCCATTAGCTGCTGTATTCTAATATCTGGGGCATTATGTGGCTATAGCCACAGAATTTTACCGGGTAGTTGATCCACATAGCTCAATATTTTTAGCCTAATTTAGGTAAATGGAATTTCCTTGAGGAAGGTTTAAGTTTATTTATTTACTTTTTAGAGAGACAGAAAGAGAGAAAGCAAGCCTCAGCGGGGGAGAGGCAGAGAGAATTCCAAGCAGGCACTGTGCTATCAGCCCAGAGCCCAGTATGGAGCTCTGTCCCATGAACCTTGAGATCATGACTTGAGTTGAAATCAAGAGTGAGACACTTTAACCAACTGAGACATCCAGGTGCCCCTTGAGGGAAGTGTTTTGTTATATCAGTTCTGTTTCCTCAGCATCTTATCAACTACTGGAAGTTTGGAACTATTTTATAGCATAAATAGTGTAGTTTGCTAGACAGGAGTCAGACTCCTAGTAGAGTTGTTTGTTCCAAGGAGGTGTTTTGTTTTGTTTTTTTTTTAATTTGTTGTGAAGAAATAAAATTCACCAGAAATTATAAAGCAAAATAAAATAGTGAAAACGAAAGCATTAATGTTCTGAATCAAAAGAGATACTTTTTTTAAGCTGGCATGGCAGTGAAGGAAAGGGGACATTTGGAGCTGGGGGGGGTCGTTGAGTCAACCATGAGCCTCAGTTTTCTCTTACTACATAATGAGTAAAAGTTGCTTTGAGAATTCAGTGAGATAATAAAAACATCAACAGGGCACATAGTTGGGTGTTATCCCATCAACAGTAATTACCTTCTTTTTTTAGCTGTCCTTTGAAAGGCAATATAAATATCTCTTGTTTCTTAACATACTTGGACATTGAAGTATGTAAGATTTTATTTGCATGGTGAGGTAGAGATTCTAAACAGGTGAAACTTTGAGGACACCTGGGTGGCTCAGTTGGTTGAGCCTCCGGTTTTGGCTCAGGTCATGATCTTGCAGTTCATGAATTCAAGCCTCACATTGGGCTCGCTGCTGTCAGCACATAACACACTTCGAAGCGTTTGTCCCCCCCATCTCTGCCCCTCCCCAATTTGGGCTCTCTCAAAAATAAACATTTTAGGGTTACCTGGGTGGCTCACTCTGTTAAGTGTCCGACTGTTGGTTTCACCTTAGGTCATGATCTCAGAGTTGGTGCATTTGAGCTCTGTGTCCAGTTCTGTGCTGACGGTGTGGAAGACTTCTTGGGTTTTCTGTCTCCCTCTCTCTGCCTCTTCCCAGCTTGCATGTGTGCGCATGCTTGCGCTCTCTCTCCTCCCTCCCAAATAAATAAATAAACATATTTAAAAAGATAAACATTAAAAAAAATAGTGAAACTTTTTGATTCGGTGAAGATTCCTCCTAAGAAGATTGTAAGCAGGTAAAACTTCCTGGATGAGGAATGAGAATGATGTCCATAGGGAACAAGTTTCACAAAGGTTCCATTTGCCTCATGTCATTTCGGTGGGTCCTCCCTTATCTGCTGACCATGTTGTTTCTGTGCAGAGATGTATTATTATTATTAATACTATAGGAGCTTGGCTCCTGAGTCTTGTAATCTTAGAATCATCAGGGACCACTTTAGCAACATCTTTGCCTGCATGGAGCTGACTGCCACAGTGGCCTGGGAGAAGGTGGAGTTGTAGGGAATACCATAAGTCTGAGCCTGTTAAAGCTCTAGGATTCTGCTCTTTCTATGCCTCGATCCTGGGCTGACTGGGTGCCTCTGCCTTCAAGGAATACATGTTTTTATGGGCAAATTAGAGATACAAATAGTCAAAATGCCATTCTTTGAGCATTGTGGCAGAAATGTCCACGGTACACTATGGGAACAGACTAAGAGGAAGCATAACTGTGCTGGGGATCAAAGTTTAGAAGTCATGGGTGGTTTTTTCCAAGTGACTTTGAAGAGTGAATCATAATCTTAGTTCTCATTTATTGTTTACCAGGCCCTGTTCAGGTTTTTTTCTGCTTTAAGTCCTTGTGAGACCCCCTGTAAGTTAGATGTCATTTTCCTTACCTTACAGATGAGGAAACTAAGGATCATAAAAGTTAAAATTACTTACCCAAGGTACTAGTGCTGACAGCACAGAGCCTGCGTGAGATTCTCTGTCTCCATCTCTCTCTGCCCCTCCCCCACTTACTCTGTCTCAAAAATAAACATTTAAACTTAAAAAAAATTAACTTACAAAAATGTTAAGAAGAAGACAGCATATGGGAAAGCATACATTAAATCTTAACACACTGAGTTAGTGACCTCTGTGCACTATAGTTGAAAATGGGTTTGGGGAACACAGGGCTATTCGCCAGAAAAGGTAGCTAAGTTACATGGTCAGAGCTGTGTTTTTACAAATTTTTGTCCCAAGAAGAGTTTGGGGTCCATAGAAGGTGAGAGGCTGCAGCCAGGAATGTCAGTGAGATGGCTTTTTCAGTACTTCAGGACAGAGATGACAAGACTGAAGTGTCCCTGGGATGGAGAGGATGATGAGTACTTGGACAGAGATTAGGTAGACAGACTAGGCAGGACATGCTGAATAATAGCATGAAGAAAGGAGTGATTATAACAGTAAGTTAGAGGATGCAAGGCAACACAAGTTGTTAGATGGTGACAGGGAAATGGAGAAAAAGGGATGTATTAAAGGGGACATTTTCTGGGGCACCTGGGTGGCTTAGTCGGTTAAGTGTCCGATTTTCGCTTAGGTCATGATCTCGCGGTTCGTGGGTTTGGGCCCCGCGTCGGGCTCTGTGCTGACTGCCAGCTCAGAGCCTGGAGCCTGTTTCAGTCTGTGACTCCCTCTCTCTCTGACCCTCCCCTGCTCACGCTGTCTCTCTCTCTCTCTCCTAGAAATAAATAAAAACATTAAAAAAAAAGGGGGGGGGACATTTTCTGTAAATAACTAACAGAATATGGGGAAAGCTGCAGAGAGGAAAGGGGGGGAGGAATTGGAAATCTTTTCAGAATTTTTAACCTGGTTCAAGAATAATGAATTTTACAAAAGGAAAAGAATGAATTAAAAATTTGTTTTAAGTGGAAAAAGAAAGAAAATCTTAAGATTTTGTTGGGCTTCTAAGATATTACAATCTTTTAAGCATAGAAAGTACAGTGCTTGAATACAAATCAGCTATGAAGATCTGTCTTTGTATCTTATAGCTAGTAGTTGGTATTTACAGAATGAATCTTAGGAGAGGAATAGGACAGGTACTGTAGAAAAATGGGTAAGAAGGAGAGGAAAATTTAACTTTGAATTTCTTCCAAAGGAATATAACATGTTATTCAGCACTAAGGAAACAGAATGTTTTTGGAGGCAAGAGTGGTTCAGAACTGAGGCAAGAATTTGGCTTCATGAAGGGCAGTGACTTTGCTGAGCAGATGCAGTGTCTTTGTTAGGAGATGTTTTTTGTGAATTTTTTTCAAATCATTTAGCTGGATTTGTTTTTCTTTCAAATTTTCCTGTGAAGGTGATAGCCTTGTATTGTGCCATTTAATAATGGATTATGTTTTGTCTTAAATGCTAAATCTTAATATCCTGTGGACTATAAATTAACTTGAAAATAGCAGTCATATATACTTAGTTTTATATATGCTGGTTACGTTTTGTCTAAAACATGGATTTTCTCCAGCTTTAAAAGGGGGGGGGAGGGGAAGGGTAAAATGAACAAGTCCACCCAAGATTAAGTGATTTGTGCTGTGTGTTTCCTTAGCTCTTCAAGAAGCTGCAGCGAGGTTTGAGGAGTTAAAGGCACAAAAAGAGCTAAGACAGCTGCAGGAGGACCGAAAGAATGACAAGAAGCCACCACCTTACAAGCATATAAAGGTGAGAGAAGACTTCAGGAACCTCTGTCTCTAGGAGAGACCCTATATAGATCGCTCTTTTCCTCCTCTGTTCATGATGAGATTTGGACGCCCAAATGCAGTTGCTTTTAGGTAGAGGTACGAACTTGAAAGAAGATAAGAGAAAGTTCAGAGCAGCGTTCCTAGCACCTTGTCTACACTTTTATGTAAAATCGTTTTGATAATTTTTTCTGTTGCCTTGGAAAGTCTTCTTATAGAGGTAGACTGGATTAGATTATGTGCACAGTCAACACCTTGAAGTTTGAAGGAGGTTCAAGAACCATGATAAAAAGTGATACATAGCCCCGAGATAGTGTGAATAATACACATGGTAAGTCTTCTTGGTAATGGGTGATACTAAGGATATTATAGGTAACCACTATGACTAGGTTTCCCAAGGTCAGGAAAGTTCATGTATAACTGTACCTAACCCTGAATATACCTAGTACAGTAAGAGTCTGCTGGACCCTTTGTATTTTATTTATGTTTTAAGTAATTTTTATGAATAATTTACAGAATTTAAAAATACAGGAATAATGTAGAATAAATTTACTAGACATTTCAGTATTTACTAAAACTTCTTTCTTTTTTTTTTAAGTTTTATTTATTTAAGTAAGTAATCTCTAAACCCAACATGGAGCTTGAACTCACAGCCCTGAGGTTAAGAGTCACAGATTTCAACTGAGCTAGCCAGGCACTCTTATAACCTCTTTACAAAACATCTTTTTATGGGGCGCCTGGGCGGCCCAGTTGGTTAAGCATCTCACTTCAGCTTAGGTCATGATCTTATGGTTTATGAGTTCAAGCTCTGCGTCAGGCTCTGTTCTGACAGCTTGAAGCCTGGAGCCTGCTTTGGATTCTGTGTCTCCCTCTCTCTGCTCCTCCCTTGTTCACACTCTATCTCTCAAAAATGAATAAACGTTTAAAAAAAACCAAAAACACTTTTTATGGAGTTAGTTGTGTTCAAACATCAGAAGACATGAAAGAATACAATTAACTCTGTTAACAAAATGAGACTGCCCAAGTTCTTATTGTCTTATTGTACAGTATTTATGGTGATGTCATTCCCGAACAACATACTTCTTTTTTTGGCAATAGAAATTCATTATTAGTATGTCCATTGATATTAGAGCTTCTGAAGTTTTCTAGTCTGAGGTTTCACTTAGAGATCAATTTCATATAGGCTAATGTGGTCAAATATATCCCAAATACTCCATGGGACATACCTAAACTAGAAGCCTATTTTATTTTTTCAATCTAAAATTCAGATTTAATCAGGTATCTCGGATTTTTATTTGCTCACTAAAGCAACCCTACTAAAAGCAGATTACAAAGATGTTATCTCTACTCTTTTATACTTTCTAGAAAGATAATATAGTACTTTGGGTGATGTCATACAGAAACTAAAATGTGACTGTTTAACTGTTGCATGTATAAACTTTTGTGATTTCATCATTTTCTGTTTCTTGCCAGTTAAATCTTTATTGGCATAGTTGGGAATCGCTTATGAGTAATGATGAGTTAAGAGGAGTTATTGTGCATGGAGATACAATGCACGAAGATCTAAATGTAGTTAAGCCTCAAAACGGCGAAAGTAATCTGGTTTCCCACAGTCAGACAACAAGAAGAGAGGTATTTCAGAGTAGCACATCAACCGTATTGAGCTATTGAGAGAGCAACTTCCTGTGAGTGATCTAGATCACAGAATTAGAAGCTAGCTTCTTTCCTTCATGCAGCCTTCCCTCCTTTTTATAAACAAATATATTTCCAGGAAAAACTTAGATCAGTGTTGGCAAACTATGGTCCATGGCCCACATGGCAAACCATTGGCAAACCAATGGTCCATGGACCAAATCTGGCCTACTCTGGTTGGGAAAAATATAAAAATGAAAAGCAAAACATAAAGATGATATGAAATACAGATAATCAGTGTCTATAAATGAAATTTTATTGACACTCATTTATGCTTCTTTAGAAATTATCTTATGCTACTTTTGTGCTATAATGACAGAATTAAGCTGCATGCGTCAGAAATCTGTAGCCTTCAGATACTGAAATATTTACTGTCTAGCCATTTACAGGAAAAGTTTGTCAATCTCTGATCTAGAGTGAGCTAAGTTAAACTGTAATTACATGTCTATATTATTCCTACTAAACCATGTGTTTTTTGTTTTGCTTTATGTTATGTTAGGCAAGAAACTAATTTGGGATTAGTAATAGATTAGATCACATGTTAAGAAAAAATGATTGAAACATATCTTTATTGAAGAAGAGGCATAGGATGAAACTTTTGTGGGAGGAAGGTCAGATAAGGATACTCCTCTTGAGACAGAGGTGCATGTTCAAATGGCCTATTTGTAGGACCTGCAGTCTGAGGTAATTAAGCTTAGCCCTTACCTTCTGTACTCTTAGAATTTACTTTCCTCAGTTTTGTGACTTCAGTGGTATACAGTATTCCTTCAACAGTGTAACTGCATGTGGTAACAGTATTCGTCCATTAACAAGTTTACAATTTTTACCAGTATTTTGAAGAATCTGGGAAGAGATCTGGAAGTCCATCCTTGTAAGGTGTTATCAAGAACTGGTTTGAGGACAGTGTATTTCTGCAAAGAGATTGGAGATTTTATGATATTGTTAAACAATAAGCAAAAACTAAAATGTTAGAAATGAAACCTTTTGGGAATTTACAAGGTGGAAATAACTGTTAATTGTAGTGATTTTATACTGAATAGATAATAGGTAAGGTAAATAGATAAGGTTAAACAATTGTTTGCTTAAACAATAAGCAAAAACTAAAATGTTAGAAATGAAACCTTTTGGGAATTTACAAGGTGGAAATAACTGTTAATTGTAGTGATTTTATACTGAATAGATAATAGGTAAGGTAAATAGATAAGGTAATCTAGAATATTTGATATGGCAGATACTTAAAAGGGATATTTAGGGGCGCATAGATGGTTCAGTTGGCTAAGCATCTGACTCTTGATTTCAGCTTAGGTCATGCATGATCCCAGGTCATGGGATCAAGTTCTGTATTGGGCTCCACACTGAGCATGGAGCCTGCTTAAGATTCATATTCTGTCTCTCTCTCTCTCTCTCTCTCTCTCTCTCTCTCTCTCTCTCTCTCCCTCCCTCCCTCCCTCCCTCCCTCCCTCTATCTCTCTCTTTCAATAAATAAATAGATAAATATTAAAAGAAAGATAACTGAATTTTAATATCTACCATGTTTTCAGAGGCTGTGGTAACCTCTGTACTAGAACTTTTACATGTATTTCTTATTCTCACAACAATCTTAACAAGTGATTTATCAAAATCAAAAATTCCTAAATAGCCAATTTTTATGTATGGGATGAGGGTTTTGTTTTTTTTTTTAAGATGTTTTATTTATTTCTGGGGGAGAGAGAGAGAGACAGCATGAGCAGGTGAGGGTCAGAGAGAGAGGGAGATTTAGAATCTTAAGCAGACTCCGAGCTCTGAGCTAGCTGTCAGCACAGAGCCTCATGTGGGGCACGAACCCACAAACCGTGAGATCATGACCTGAGCCGAAGTCAGACGCTTATCTGACTGAACCACCCAGGCTCCCCTATGGGGTGGGTTTTTAAAGACAGTTTGAGTGTTCCCCATGAAATGATATCAGGTAAGGGAGTCTCATTCTCATAGCGCACAAATCCATCTATCTGTATTATGGAATGTCTGTCCCAGATTTTTGCTACTAGCATCTGAAAACCTAATGGCTTCAGTGTTACAACAGGTATTTGTTTGACCGCAACAGATTTTCACTGCACTGTTTTTCACTACTACTACTACTACTACTACTACTACTACTACTACTACTACTACTACTAAATAAATGCATGAGTGACAGTGCCGTAGTCTATTAGATTTCAAACTGTAGTAATAAATATTAAAATATATCTTCACATATGGGAACCTCAGTTACCCAAAGACCTTTTCGTGTAAGCCATTACCATTTAAGTTTTTTTTTCTTTTTTTTTATGTAGCAGCTAAAGTGGTGCCACCATGTGGTAATAGCAGAAACTCAGTTTACAGTTCACTTTGGAATACCAGCTTTGAAACTATAATTTTTTAAAGTGATTTTTAAAAAAATTTTTGTTGGATTCATAATTTATATATTAAGTAAAGCTTTATGTCAAACTTTCCTAAATCTTTTTTCCATTTTTTTATTGTGGTAAAATACAGATAACATAAAATTTATCAGCCTAATCCTATGTAAACATACAGTTCAGTGGTAACTAAATGCATTCATAATGTTTGCAGCCATTACCAACATATATCTCTAGAACTCTTTTCTCTCATCTGGTAAAACTGAAACTCTACCCATTAAACATTAGCTTCCCATTCCCCTGTCCTGTCATTTCTTGAAAACCACCATTCTACTTTTTATCTTTATGATTTTGACTACTTGAAGTACCAAACATAAGTTGGAGTCAAACAGTATTTGTCTTTTTGTTACTTGCTTATTTCGTGTTAAGATAATGTCCTTCAGGTTCATCCGTGTTATAACCTGTGTCAAAATTTCCTTTCTTTTTAAGCTGAATAATGTTCCATTATTTGTACTGCATTTTGCATATCCATGTGTTATCCATCTGTGGAGGGCCTGGATTCTTGCCATATTTTAGCTATTGTGAATGATGCCACCAAGTTCAAAATCCTGTAAAATGTGGCATTCAGCTTCAAGGAAAAGTCTACCTTTAAATAGATCCTAAACTGTCTTGTGTTGGCTTGCCTGATGTTCTATGGTGTTTCTACTCCAGGTGAACCGTCCTATTGGCAGGGTGCAGATCTTTACTGCAGACTTGTCTGAAATTCCCCGTTGCAACTGTAAAGCTACTGATGATAACCCCTGTGGGATAGACTCCGAGTGCATCAACCGCATGCTGCTCTATGAGTGCCACCCCACAGTATGTCCTGCCGGAGGACGTTGCCAAAACCAGTGCTTCACTAAGCGCCAGTATCCAGAGGTTGAAATTTTTCGCACATTACAGAGGGGCTGGGGTCTCCGGACAAAAACAGATATTAAAAAGGTGAAGAAATTTTTTTGTAATTTATAGATTTTTTTCCCTTCTTTGCATTTGCTTAATAGGAATAATTATTCTTGATGAATATGAGATGATCATTAGAGGGAAGATAACAGATAAGGATTAATCTTACTATTATGTCTTGCTGTGTCGTTCTAGAGTTTAGAGTCTTGGGAAAGTCTCCTTTGCCTGTAAAGTCCTTAGTATTAATTATGTTCACTGTGTATGAGGATGAAAAAATGAAGGGAATTCATAGAGATAATAGGACCTTATTTGTTCTTTTGTGACGATCCTGGAGCCTGTAATTAATAGAAGGGGGATAATGAACATGTGATACAGAGGTGTTAATCACCTAATAAAATAAAATCTGTTTTCACTGGGTTTGGGTTCATGGAAAACGAAGAAGGGGATTAGGCCTTCTCTAATGAAAGCACACTAACATCTTCAACCTCAACCTTAGAAGGACCTGCAAGTTTCTGATAGATAGTATTATGTAGTATTTGTGTGGAATATATCTTGACATTTGAATAAAATAAACTTTAGTTATACTTTTCTGAAGAATTCTGAAGTTTGTTTCTAGAAAAGGAAGTGAATATCAGCTAGTCTGTTTAGTTATTTGATAAGTAGTTATTATAGATCTACTGTGTGTTAGGCATTGTGCTCCAAATGCAGTGATCAATAATAGAGACATGGCCCATGCTTTCATAAAATTTACATTCTAAGGTGGACAGACGTTGATCAAGTAATCACCCAGTATGGAAACACAAAGGGTTCTGGAGGCAGTGGTAAATAGTAAAGGGCCTGAAAGTAGTTTTGACTCAGAATATTTTAAGCTGAAAATTGAAAGACAAGTAGTTGTGGCTTAGACTAGTTAAATGTTAAAGCATTGTAGGCAAGGTGGACAGCATAAGTGAAAGCTAGTATGGCTGTAGTGTCAGGAGGACAGTATTATAAATTGTGGAAAGGCAGTAGACAGCATATTCTTAGGAAAAGGATCATAGTTTAGGGAAACTGACTTTCAGGTTTTGGGGCACTTAAGGGGTTCAGCTGTCCATATCACCATTATAATGGAGCCCTAGTTTACTTACTTCCATCTTGATTGATCTTCATTGTCCAGTGTATCCCAGTCTTTCTCCTGATAACAGCGATAGGAAAGGTGGTTTTCCTTGTCAAATAGTTTAAACAGCATATTTGTGTTTCTTGAATAATCCTTTGCTAAAGTGACTAGTTACATGTACATGAACTGTTTTGGAGATTCTGTTATTTTCATTAATTTTTTTAAAAATAAGGTATACTTGGGAACACAGTTGTGCTTTTTGCCATTAAGAGCTATTTCTTGTTCTAGGGTGAATTTGTAAATGAGTATGTGGGTGAGCTAATAGATGAAGAAGAGTGCAGAGCTCGAATCCGTTATGCCCAAGAACATGATATCACTAATTTCTATATGCTCACTCTAGACAAAGTAAGTAATGGAAAGTATTACTTACATTGTTATAAGATTGTGAAATTGATATTGTCCCAGCTATAGTGTTTGTAGGCATGTAATTCACTGCCCAAAACAGTGTCTTTCCCTTACATTTATAGAGATTGCTTGGTCAAGGTTCTGGAGTAGCTAAATTTGCTCTTTTCTTGCATCCATGGCCAAAGGCAACAAAGCTATTGTTTGCTTTCTTTTTAAAATGTTTAATGTAATTTGAAATGTTTAATGTATTATGTGTTTTAGCTTTTCCTGTAGGATTAAAACTTGAAGCCAACAAAGTAAATAATCATTCTTTTACCTTTTTACTTTACAGATTGAGAAACTGGTTTGTTGATATTTAGTGCATTAAGAAGGTCATAAAAATTGATTATAGAACCTAGCTTCTGAACACAACTCATCTTTCCAATTATAGGAATTTGCTGATGAGTTTCATTTCATCTGTGCCTAGTATTATATTTGGGACTCATTCCTAATTCTAGCATCTTATGTGTTTATTTTCTCTTCCTTGTATCAGATTCTTCCTTGTATCAGAATATTGGGGTTTACTAGCTTTCTACCTACCTCCACCCCTTCCATTGGCTATTACATTAGATTTCTTTCCTGGCGTGAAACTTTGTGAACATTTATCAAGTTGAACCCTTTGGTTTGTGATAACCATTACCTCCAGATACTCACATCTTAGTCTGGGATGGGGTCACATTAAAATCTCCTTAGGTGATTTCTAATTTGTAGCCAGGGTTCAGGACTACCTAACTGAGAGGATGGGACAAGCTGCTGCTTCTAAGGCAGTGGTCCTAAACTTCAGCATATATTAGAATCACCTAGTGGGCTTGTTATAACACAGATTGCTGAGCACCACCTAAAAGTTTATGCTTTAGTATATCTGAAGTGCAGCCCATGAATTTGCATTTCTAGCAAGTAACAAATGTGGTGGTAATGCTGGATTAATGACTACACTCTGAGGAACCATCCTGGGAGAGTTAGACTTGACAAATAGGAATTCCAGTTTATTGGAATTTGTAGGAATTGTCTAATGAGCAGCATCTTTTGGAATTCTAGGACCGGATCATTGATGCTGGTCCTAAAGGAAACTATGCTCGATTCATGAATCATTGCTGTCAGCCCAACTGTGAAACACAGAAATGGTCTGTGAATGGAGATACCCGTGTTGGTCTTTTTGCCCTGAGTGACATTAAAGCAGGTAAGAATCAATTAAGGGTTCTGGAGCTAAGAAAGGAATTTCAGGTTTTAGCATCTAAAAATCCCATGTCCCATAATCCAAAATGAGGTTTGCAAACTCTTAAGGATATGTAAGACTTTCAAGTACCACGTGGTACTTGTCTTGGAATATTTTCTTGGTGGTGGTATGGTAAAATATACATAACATAAAAGTTAACATTTAACCATTTTTTAATGTGTACAGTTTTGTGGCATTACATCCATTCACATTGTTGTGCAACTAACACCTCCATCCATCTCTAACCTTTTCATCTTCCTCAAGTGAAACTGTGTACCCATTATACACTAACTCCCATTTTCTCTCCCCTCAGCCCCTGGCACCACTGCCAGACACTATTCCAAGCATATTATTGTATTTAATCCTTGCAAAAATCCAGCGAGGTATATGGTATACCTATGTTACTTGAATTCTTAGGTCTGGCACTTGTAACCACCCTGGAGGACTGTCCTATGTATTAATTACTCAGATGTTACTCAGTCAAATGACTTTAGTTCTTATATCTCTCCTGACTGCTTTCAGTACATTTGTACTTGAAACTTCAGTCTTTGTCCCTGGGGATAGATTCCTCTTCCAGTCTCACCACAAGTTTTTCTTCTCTTTTCTCCTGTATTCACTTAGCTCAAGTAGCATGGTATGGGAAGTCACAGAGCTTGCTCTTGTCTTCACTTGACTTTCAGTCTGCATGGGTAGGATAAGGGGAATGAGACAGAATGCACTATGTGGAGTGCCTGTGGGAGCTGCAGCCTTGGCAGGTGGAGTCTGAACTTTTTAGCTTCCTCTCTTTAACTCATCATCCACTTTCATGGACTCTTCACATACCTGCTATACTTTCTGTCTACCACATCCTTGTTTATCTTTTCTCCAGAGCCCTTTGCCATCCCCTAAGTGCAGACCTCTCAAGGATTATTGTATATTGGACTCTTCTAGAAATGTATGAGTCTTCCCTTTATGTACACCAGTCCTTCTAATTTATCCCCCAAGCAGTATGTTTATATAGTGGATAGTGAGTAAACAGCAGGTTATATCAAGTATCCTCCTATCTTAAACTTTGTATATATGGTTGAGTTGCATATAAGCACATTAAATTAATGAAAATTCAGTTACATACTTCTAAATTGTGTAATAAGAAAGGAATTGTATGAATAGAATTATCTGTCATTTAGTGCAGTACTTCACCATGGGTCTTTGAGAGGGGAGATGTAACCCTGCCTTCCCCGGGTCAGTTTCAGTTCCTGTAAGCTCCTTACATTGTGAGCTTCACCAGACCATGAGTGATTTATACCATTTTGACCCCTAAATGTAAGGCAGCTGCTTTATAATTTGCTTAGTTGAATAAACAAATAATGATCTATATTAATACAGTATTAGATGAAAAACTATATATACTGGTTGGTCTCACTGAAGGAAGATAGGTCAGTTTACAATGGGAAATCTTCCTAAGATTTGATAATTTTGCCCTAAAGGTTATCCTTTTATATGTTAATAGTGATCCATTACCCCCACCCAGAAATAATCTCTTTTGTATACATAGATAAAATTCTTGTATTTGTTAGACCTTCCCTAATGTGCTTTTAGTTTGAATGTTGGTGTGTTTTATTTGTTCTTTCAGTTCTGATAAAATGCACTTTTGACAGAAAGGGGACAATTTGTACCTTAAATCCATATATCTTTTTTTTTCTTTAATATATTTGTTTTAGTTCATGTATTTATTTTTGAGAGAGTGAGTGCATGTGAACCAAGGAGAGGCAGAGAGAGCGAGGGAGAGAGAGCATTCCATGCAGACTCCTCACTGTCTGACTTGGGGCTTGAATTCAAAGAACTGTGATATTATGATCTGAGCCAAAATCAAGGGTCGGTCCCTCAACTGACGGACTGAGACACCTAGCTGCCCCTGGATATCTCTTTTTAAAGTTTACAAATTATGACTATGTATATTTTGCAAATATCCTATATAAGCTTGTGAGATTATTGTTTCTCCATTTAACAAATGTACTCAGGGCTCAAATCACCCACCTAGGTTGTGGTAACAGGGATTTAAAGCCAGACCTTAGGTCTGTGGTATAGAGTTCTCTGGCATTAACACTGTATTGAGATGACTCTCCCTTAAGTTCTGCCAGGTTTAGCACAGACCAACAGGTTTTCTTCATACTTGCATTCCTAGTGCCTAGCAAATCACTGTACACAATGAGTTGTTGTTTGTTAGTTTTTGGTAATGAATTAATATATTTAGAATCTGAATGGCTAGAAAACAAACAACTTGGGATAATCACCATCTGTAGTAAAGGTTATTTTAAATATTAACTTGCTGAGCCATTTGTTTTTCTGTTATTAAATGTATTTGATGATTAATAATGTTACAGGATTAGAATTTATTAATATAGTGGGGTTAGAGTTAATAAGTCTTTTTTTTTTTTTTTTTTAATGTATGTTTATTTTTGAGAGAGAGAGAAAGGCAGCACGAGCAGGGGAGGGGCAGAGAGAGACAGACTCAGAATCTGAAGCAGGCCACAGACTCTGAGCTGTCAGCACAGAGCCCAAATAAACCCCTTTCTATCCTCCCCCAAATTTGTTCTCTTGGAAGTCAGTATCCTTTGTGATTAATACAGAAATAATGTAATTAGGGGCACCTGGGTGGTTCAGTTAAGTGTCCAATTTCAGCCTAAGTCATGGTCTCCCGCCTTGTGCATTTGAGCCCTGCATTAGGCCATGTGCTGACAGCTCAGAGCCTGGAGCCTGCTTCAGATTCTGTGTCTCCCTCTCTCTCTGCCCCTACCCTATGCTCGCTTGCCTGCCTCTCTCGCAAAAATAAATAAACATTAAAAAAAATTTTTTTAAAGAAATAACGTAATAAAGCCATAGATATTAATATTTTCATGGTGTTTTATGCAGGGACTGAACTTACCTTCAACTACAACCTAGAATGTCTTGGGAATGGAAAGACTGTTTGCAAATGTGGAGCCCCAAACTGCAGTGGCTTTTTGGGTGTAAGGCCAAAGGTACCTTCCAAACGTTTCCATCGGGAATAATGGTGTGGTCCTCCCTCTGTAATATGGCACGGCTGACTGTTTAAGATGTCTCTTTGGAATAACAACATTGGGGTCTGGCACTTAAAGAACCATTCTGATGATCAGTTTGGTTATATAAGAGCTGATCTTTGGGTATTGTTGAAGTGTTTTGAGCAGTCTAACTTCTAATTGGTGATACCTTTCTAGCTAAAAATGCTGTAAAATAGGAATCCATAAAGTAGGTTACTTTCCATGTCTTTATTGGTCTCAGCTAATCTCACTTACATTTTCCTAGTAAGCTACTTAGATTCTTGGTGTCTGTGACTCCTTCTTCCCCTCTCTTTTTAAAGCTGTCAAAGAATCCAGTATTGAATTTAAGATTCTAAATGTAGTATAACACTGTAGATAAACATAGGACCCTTAATCTTATCTTAACAAAGTATAAATATTGCTGTGTCTTCCTGGGTTTTTATGTACATTTAACTGACATACAATTCTGTAACTGTAAAGAATTGCTTGCAAGTCTGTGTCCTGCATTTCTTAAATACTATAAAATTTTTTCCTTGCTGTCACATCATCGTCTTAACCATCATCTTTAGTGACTGTTTTATTTTCTGTATAATGGATGGACCATAATAGATGAATATACATCCAGATTTCTCTATCATAAGTTATAGTACACTGAAAATTGAACTTTAATTTTGATGAAGAGTAAACTACACAGTTACTCTAATTGGATATTTCCCATTATGCTTTTTTGATTATGGAAGTCAACATTAAGGACTGAAAAATGCAAATTAGCATAGAAACCAGTAACTATAGGGGTTCAAAAACACAGGATAATGAACACCCACCAATTATTCTTTTATTAAATAAGGATAATTATCTTTATATTTTTTTGAATTTTGGGATTTTTCCTTCAGTCAGTTGGTTAAATGGTCTTGGTTCTTAAAGGTGTCCAGTTGATTTATTCCATATAAATCAAAATAACTATGTTTAACGCAAGTGTAAAGGTGTTATATTCACTAGGGATATCACTTTCTGCATCCTTAATATCTATGTGACATTTCACACATGAATCTGAGAGAGAGCATTTTGAGAGAAGTTTAGAAATGGGAGATCACTGTGGGACAGTAATAAATTTAATCGATCCTGGATGTTTCTAGTCTAACATAAATAATGTGATAAAAACCATGGGGTTTGGTAAGCAAGTGTGTGCTACAGGGAACACAGAGGAGAAGTGCTGGCCGCACCAGGGTCTGTCTTGGGGAGTAGTCAACATGTTTTTAATTTGACATAGATGAAGGCACATAGCTTGTTGAGGGCAAAGACAGTGAATTAGTTTTCTGTGTCTTCCTAGCATGTGGCTCTTACTAAGTGTTCAGTGAAGGTTTGTTGAATAAATTAAGAAATATGTATGCACACACAAACATACACGCCCAAACCTAAAAATAAAACTTACAAAAGGGGAACCTTTAACACCAGCCTTTTATATTAACAAAATGAAGTGTATTTCTCTTATTTCATGCAGGTGGCAGGAGTAGTTCATAGAAAAGTTAGAATTAATGCAAGTATATATTGGGTACCTATGATGTGCCAGGTGCCTTTCCTGCATTTTCTCTTATCTTTACAACAGTCTATGAGGATTGTCTCTTTCCAGAGGAGAGACTGAGGCTCAGAGAGGATAGTTAACCTGGTCAAGATCATATAACTAATGTATCAACAGAATGCTGACTGCTCAATATCTGACCTCTAGAATCAACCCATTGCCACGGAAGAAAAGTCAAAGAAATTCAAGAAGAAACAACAGGGGAAGCGCAGGACCCAGGGTGAGATCACAAAGGAGCGAGAGGATGAGTGTTTCAGCTGTGGAGATGCTGGCCAGCTCGTCTCTTGTAAGAAGCCAGGCTGCCCAAAAGTTTACCACGCTGACTGTCTCAATCTAACCAAGCGACCAGCAGGTGGGTGCTAAAATCCATGTAGAGCGTTTTTTGTTCTCTGCTGGAATTGTGACAGCCCCTTGGTCTTCTCATGCATAGTGTTGAGGGGGTATGGTTCATGTTCTCATTCTGGAAATAAATGACCATAAAGGCTTGGAATTCTAGGTTATAGAGAAGGGAACAGAAGCTTACTCATTATATGTCAAGCACTTTATTTACATTTATGTTATGTTATTTTATCCTCCCAGCAACCCATAAAGATGAGACCTTTTCACCTTCCCATGATGCAGATGAGGAAACTGAGAGTCCAGTTTGGTGAGATGACTTGTCACAATAGAGCATATAGATGGAGGAGCTGGATTGAAAGCCAGGTTTTCTGACTTGAAGGCCACTAAATCATGTTTCCTTTCTAAAGAAAGAGAGGTTAAGACAGCATGGAGTCTGGGGTTATTGCGGTCAGTGAGTTGTGGTCTAGATACCCCTTTAGCCCCCTTCAGCCACTTCCTCTGCATCAGCTAACACGTGAGAGAGCTGCTTAGGCAAATAGGTGTCCAGGAATTTGTAGCTGGAGAAGCCACTAACTTTTGAGTTGTTACTTGGAGTTAGAAAGGGACTTGGATATGTGGTCTGTTTTTGATGACAGAGGTATGAAAACTGTATGGAGCCACTCCTGATGAAATTATACATCACTAGTGGCCTGCTTCCAGGAACTGCAGAAAGAGAAGAACGTTAGGGTGAGAGTGAGAGGAGTTTTTCCCTGAACTAGCTTTTCTTCAATGTACAGTTAGCACGGTTATGAAATAATAGAAATGGAGGTAGTATGAGGGCAAGACCACAAGATGACTTGTCAGTTGATTTACTTCAAAATCAATAATACAGGATGATAGCTGGCACAGGGTGCAGTAGAAATGATCTTGCCTGTGAGCCAGGAGTCAGGGCTAGCATAGTTTATTTGGAAACTATGAGCCGAAGCAGAAACGCTGTCCGTGGCAAAGACTCTCAGGTGTTATAAAATAGGGGCAAATAGATGGTAAGTAAGGGTCTTTTCCACTGATTCTGTGTGGACAGTATAGGTAACGTTTATGCTGGTTTCAAGACTTCAAATTGGGCAAAGGAAAATGTCACATTTTCCACATTTGTGTATCTACTACCTGTTCCTAAATATAACCAAATAAACAGAAGTTTAAATAGCTGAGTTTAATTATCCTCTTCGAGTTGAATATTTAAAGGCTATATAAGACAAATGGAGTTTGCAAAACTGCGGAAGTAATAGCTTCACATTCTATCTAAGGGGACTTTTGGGTTTTTTTCCCCTTGCTAGAAATAGTCATAGTAATAAGAAATTACCTCTGACTCTATATTTAGTTGATACTCAATTGCTGCTTGGTATTTGGCTTTTATTTTTATGTGTTGTACAGGAAAATCTGAGACTTTGGGGCACGGGGAGGTGTTGGGTGAGTGGCATGAGCTCTCTGCAGAAGGTGGCAGTTTGAAATCACTCCTTTGACCCAGGCTCAGAGCCATGGCCCATTTCATGTGCCTTGCTTATTTTCCTAAACATTTGTTTCACATCTGTGTTTTCAGGGAAATGGGAGTGTCCTTGGCATCAATGTGACATCTGTGGGAAGGAAGCAGCCTCCTTCTGTGAGATGTGTCCCAGTTCCTTTTGTAAGCAGCATCGGGAAGGGATGCTCTTCATCTCCAAGTTGGATGGGCGTTTGTCTTGTACTGAGCATGACCCCTGTGGGCCCAATCCTCTGGAACCTGGGGAGATCCGTGAGTATGTGCCTCCCCCAGTACCGCTGCCTCCAGGCCCAGGCACTCACCTGGCAGAGCATTCATCAGGAGTGGCTGCTCAGGGGCCCAAGATGATGGATAAGCTGCCTGCTGACACCAACCAGACACTGTCACTGTCCAAAAAAGCTCTGGCAGGAACTTGTCAGAGGCCACCGCTGCCTGAAAGACCTCCTGACAGAACTGACTCCAGGCCCCAGCCTGTAGATAGGGTCAGGGACCTTGCTGGGTCGGGGACCAAACCCCAATCCTTGGTATCCAGCCAGAAGCCACTGGACAGGCCACCTGCAGTGGCAGGACCAAGACCCCAACTATCTGACAAACCCTCTCCAGTGACCGGCATAAGCTCCTCACCCTCAGTCAGGTCCCAACCACTGGAAAGACCTCTGGGGACGGCTGACCCAAGGATGGATAAATCCATAGGTGCTGCCAGCCCACGGCCCCAGTCGCTGGAGAAAACCCCAGTCCCTACTGGCCTAAGACTTCCACCGCCTGACAGACTGCTAGTCACCAGCGGTCCCAAACCCCAGACTTCAGACAGGCCCCCAGACAAATCCCATGCTCCTTTGTCCCAGAGACTCCCACCTCCTGACAAAGTACTGTCAGCTGTGGTCCAGACCCTGGTAGCTAAGGAAAAAGCACTGAGGCCTGTGGACCAGAATACTCAGTCAAAAAATAGAGCTGCTTTGGTCATGGATCTCATAGACTTAACTCCTCACCAGAAAGAACGGGCTGCTTCACCTCATGAGGTCACATCACAGATTGATGAGAAGATGCCGGTGTTGGAATCAAGCTCATGGACTGCCAGCAAAGGTCTAGGGCAGATGCCGAGGGCTGTAGAGAGAGGCAATGTGGCAGATCCTGTCCTGCAGCCACCGGGGAAAGCAGCAGTCCCTTTGGAGCACCCCTGGCAAGCGGTTAAATCACTCACCCAGGCCAGACTTCTCTCTCAGTCCCCTGCCAAGGCTTTTTTATATGAGCCAACAACTCCGGCCTCAGGAAGAGCATCTGCGGGGGTAGAGCAGACATCAGGGCCTCCTGGTCAAGCATCGGGCCTCGTGAAGCAGGTGAAGCAGATGGCCGGAGGCCAGCAACTACCTGGACTTGCTGCCAAGAGTGGGCAGTCCTTCAGGCCCCTTGGGAAGGCCCCATCCTCCCTCTGTACTGAAGAGAAGAAGTTGGCAACCACAGAGCAGAGTCCCTGGGCCCTGGGAAAGGCCTCACCAGGGCCAGGGCTCTGGCCCATGGTGGCTGGACAGACAATATCACCGTCTTGCTGGTCCTCTGGGAGCACACAGACATTGGCACAGACTTGCTGGTCTCTTGGAAGAGGGCAAGACCCTAAACCAGAGCAAAATACACTTCCAGCTCTTAACCAGGCTCCTTCCAGTCACACGTGTGCAGAGTCAGAACAGAAATAATACAAGTAAATGTCACATGACCAGACCAGCTGCCCCCAGGGTTCTTGGGGAAGGGAAATCATCTTTCTTTTCCTCTCTTAAAAAAAAAACAGACCCCAACACTTTCCCACTGTTATTCTTTCCTTATATCCCAACACTCAGAACTCTTGTGACATTAGCCAGTGGGGGCATGTGGTTGTGTAAACCATGTATGGAAATCCAAGTGGGCCCCAACCAAGGAGACAGACAGACTTGGGTCTTTTTCCTCCAACCTTTACACATGGTAACTTGAAATAAAAAGTCCACTCTGGAGTCAAGCATGGGATTCAATTCCACTGGTTAGGTTGGAAGCTAGAGGGGCTCTCAAAGCTATTTCTCTAGCTCTACAGAGCCCCACTGAGGGCACCTGATGAACACTTGGGAGGAACTGACATCTATTCATATCAGTGGTGATTTCTTGATCATTCACATGTGCTAGGCCAGGTGCTAGTCACTGACAGGAGATACAGAGATAAAGAAGACCTGATCCCTGTGAGCCTAACCTTCCTGCCTGGGTCCCAGGCTATTTTCACGAACCTTTGACTGGGAAATAACAGGAAGTTCTGAGGGGCCCTGGGGTTCCACAGACTCATTTCGTAATGTCCTCTGTGGCCCCAGAAGTGGTTGTGTTGAGTAAGTGTCCCCTGGTTGAGTGTGCATGTTTATGCACACACCCTTATGTGGGGGTCTTCTCTGCAGGCAAGAGGGGGTTGCATCAAGGCCAAGTGGAGCTGCTGGCTGGGCAGAGTCTAAAGCTCTGTCCTGGCAGAGCAGCTGATTTGGGGGCTGAGCTCTACAAGGATGTAGCTTTCTCAGAGTACAAGAAGGCAATTGGCAAGCTTACCTTTCTTTTCTACTGGTTTTTTTCCTTTTACATCAACCCACTCCATGCCTGCCCCCCAAACTCAGGTGCTTTCAGATTTCAGAGTCAGGCAGTGGACATAGGGAATCTCTGGCAAGCTCTGGGCTAGATCTACCACAAGCTCAGGGAGAGTCCCAGGTCCTGATGGAAAATTGCTTCTCTTTTGATCCTTTGCCCTCCTACCTAAATGGAGGGAGTCCCCTCCTTCACTGGTGAGTTCTACCACCCTATCCCTGAGAATTGCTGTGTTCTATATTAAGAGCACCTGCCTGCTAATTTAGTTCAAAGGCAAGCCAGAACCTCTCCCCTATGACCGGCAAGATACGGTGTTTAGAGCAATGTCCAGTCTGAGATATGATTCCTCATAACTGCTGATTATCTGTTACTGCTGCCCTGAGCTGGGGCCCAAGGGCTGGGAAATCTGTTGGTGCTACCCTGCCCTACTATTCACCCAGCTCACCAACTGCCAACAGGAAGTGCTGTTTGGCCAGTTCCTTCCCATTCATTCACCCCTCCTTTGTCCCTAGACCAAATGTGTTTACCTCTCTGCTTTGCCAACTTAGCCAGCAGCTTTAGCCAACAGGCCATCTCCTGACCCAAATGTCTCCTGGCCATTCTGTCTCACGGCTTTTACACCCTCAGCAGGATTCTGTATTTTGTCCCAATTTCCTCCTCCTAAGTTCCTATCAAGGTTGCCCGTATCACTTCTAAGGAGGGAACAATAGTTACAGAAGCATTTGCGCTTTATATAAAGATTAGAAGAAAAATTTGCTTTTATTTCCCAAAGTCTGTCTCAGGATGAGACGCTTGAACTCAGGCAGAGGTACGAGGCTGGGCAGGGCTGTCCCAAGTTTGGGGGCATATCTCTGCATCTCACTTAGACCTCGGAATCTCCTCTGTAAATTCCACCTGCCTAGTTCTCCCCTTTCCATCCTGTCTCTCTTCCCATATCATGAGAGAGGAAATGCTCTTTGTTTAAAAGGAAGAGAAAACAAAGCATCTTATTTTCTTTTAAAAAAATTTTAAACCATGGAAAAGATATTTTTAAAGAAATCCACCCAGAACATTAAAGTTCATTATATTAAGTATTTATCATGTGTGAGAATAAGTATATAACTGCAGCTAGTAGGTCCCTTTCCTTAATCTCTTAGGCTGTATGAGTAGGGTTTGCTTGGTGCCAGTCCTGTGCCCTTTTCTCTCCTGTCATCAGTAGTTGTGATCAGAAAAAGCTATTCCCACTGCACTGTCAGAATCTCCTTTCACTATGTTGTGTGTTAAATTACCGTAGCTCTTTGTTTCATGAAATAAACTGTGAATTTGGGGGGGGCGGGGTATGTGCAGGCTATGTAAAAAATTTTAAGTGGAGAAGTTTGATCCTTAAATAGCTTCTCTGAAGTAGGCTTTGGTAGGTAATTGACTTGACAGCCGCTCAAGATATGTCTCACAGGACAAGGAGTTAAGGGAAAGGTGGGCCATGATTGGCCACTTTGTGATTTTGGTTTGGTTCTTTCCATTCTCCACCATTTACTGGAAACTTCCTTCCAGACCTGTCTGGGAAAACAACTTTTGTGCTTGGTTTGGGGGTGGGGTGGGGATGGTGGCAGTTCTTTATCTAAATGGATGGACAGCCAGGCTTTTTTGAGGGTTATTGAAAGACTCTTCGGTGGAATGGAAACTAGAAATTCAGCTATCAGGTCCACTGACAGCAGCATCTGATACCAGATTGTTAACGTGAAAGCAGTCACTGTACAATTAGAAGCAGAGTCCAAGGACTGGACTCTGGGAAATTGAGACCCTTGCATAAAGGACAGTGGTGAGGGAGTGACCTTGCCAGCCCTTGGGGGCTCTTCCTGGAGTCTTGTACTGAGACCTTTTCTCCAGAGGACATGAATTGGCAGTTAAAAGGAAAGCTTTTCTCTTAGAAACTCCTGATCTTTGTGCAGGATAGCATTTTGGTATTTGGCCAAGTCCCTGGAAATCAGGATCTCAAAGAGTGTCTGCCTCTAAGCCAGTCCTCAGGAAGTGTTTCAGAGGGGGAAGCCATGGCTTCCATAGGTAGCTAAAGAACCAATGCTTCTCCTAGCCCTGTTAAGTCAGAAAAACTGTTGAAATTTGAATTCAAAGCCTCATTTGTTTTGCCTGGAGCAAACTCATTCTAATAGCAAAATAACTGTCTTTGCTACAGAAGCATCCCAGGTTTTTAAATGTCTGCTTCCCCCTGAAGTTACTGAGTTTGAGGTGATTTAAATCACTGTGTTTGTTGATCCTCTAAAGAAAAACTACCAAATCTGCATCTTTAGCATCGATGAAAATAATTATTTTATCTTCACATTCTCTACCCCACACTACAATCAGGGCACAAAGTGCATCAGCGATCCTTTCCCAGGCTCAGCAGCATCTACTCACTGGAGCTGGACTCCCGGGTTGCATCATGAGAACAGAGTGGCAGGAAAGAAATCTGGTCCTGGCAGCTTCCCCTGTGGAGAGGAATCAGGAAAGCACTAAGTGTGGATGGATTTTGCCCTCAGCTCCTATAAAGTGGATTTTCTCCTAAGGCTTTTTGGAGGATATTGTCATCCTCTTGGGGTTTGTCATCCAGGAGGTCAGAGTGACGCAGTGTCCTAACCGGAGATCATGACAAGAAAGGAGCTGCCACAAGCCCCTTTTCCTGCTGAATAATGCTCGGGCTGCTTCGTGTGCTAGACATTCCAGATCACTTAGAGCTAGGTAGCTGCTGCATGAGACTTTCGTTGGCTGCAGCCAGTGAGCTCTCAGCTGAGCTTCCTAGGGCCAATGCAGCAGGGCCAGAGGTTGCTGTAGTAAAATTGAAATAAGAATAGATAATTGCTTTGAACACACAAAAATGTAATGATGGTGCTAATTTTCTGATATAAATAAGCACTGCCAAGGGTTGAGGGACTGGTGACTTGAGAAACTCGGGTTCCTGTTTGGGAGGAAGAAGTTTCATGTAGAATGGTTTCTTTGAGGCTCTATTAGAGAAGAAGGCAGAGCCTCAGCGAAGCCTGCACCTGACCCTGGAGTGGTTCAGCGCAGTCCTAGGTGGAAGAGATGCTGTATCCAGATGAGGGTGGTCATTGAGTTTCTCAGGGCTGGTGTCACCTTGTCACCTGGTGTAGCCTCCGTCCACACTGCCTAGGACAGTTTGGTAGAGAGCTCCTACTCTGGGGTTCTCCTTCAGTTACCTTCTGCCCCTCTCTACCTCTTCCACTCTCATGGGAGCACCTCTACCGCTTATGAAGATTAAGGGTAATATTTCTTAAGGAGGTGGAAAGAGTTTATTTTAATTAGAAATCCACCACCTGAGGAGAAATGTTTCCTACCAGCATAAGCAAAATCATGTTAAACTCTTACATGGTCCCTTCTCTGGAGCTGCTTTCCCATGGCTTTCAAAACATCCGGCTATTGAGGGGCTTCCGGTGCAACACCCTGGAAGTCCAGTAAATGTGGACAGGAGATGAGCCCAGGGAACAGGAGCAGAAGTGAATGGTCCTGGTGCTTTAGACTTCCAGGGGAGGGGCAGAGAGCAGGTGGTCTCCAGGTCCAAGGTGGGTGCTGCCTGTGTGTGCATGTAGAGGAGTGTGTTGAAGATGGGTGAGTGCAGCACACAGGAGCGCATGGAAGAGCAGCTTTCTAAGTCTTGGCAAAGAAACAAGCTGACAATACAAATCTCTATATTTTTAAGAAAGGTGTGTTGGGGGGGGTGTTGGCCGAGGTCCATCACTGGTCTTTTGCCCCTTCCCCCCATAGATGGTCAGCTGTAAGTGAAACTCTTAGTGAAAAAGAGGGGAGCCCTGTAGGAGTCCCCATAAACATGTACTGTAATTCTTTGTATATAGAAAAAAAAATTACTGTAAAGTAAAGTTTAACTTTACTCTTATGGCCCTTGCCCTGTGTTTTGTTTGTTGTCCGTGGGGAGATGTAGCGTAACAGGAGGGAGGATGTGTGTGGGTGAGAGCAGAAGCCAGCCCCTGAGATAGTTCCCAGGTCGGGGACATGGTGGAGGTAGCCCCTCTAAGCATCTCCTAGGAGTTGTATGGGTTTTCTCGCAGCAGCCACCATCTGCCAGAATGGTTTTCACTTCCTTTGGGAGTGGCCGGTGTCTGTTCTAGCCCCTATACAGGAAGCTTCCATTACCCATGAAGGAAGGATATTTTGAGGAATTGGTTTTAAAAAGGGAAGTGGAACCATAGTACTTTCAGAGTGTGAGTCTGGCCATTCTGGCCACATTTTTAGTTCTTCAGAGATAGATGCTAGGCAGTGTAGAAAACCTGGCCCAGGCCTCTCATAACTGGAAAGGACTGGCGTATGCTTTTTAGTTGAAGAGGAAGCACCAGCCCTGTCTACAGATATATGCCTAAGGCCCAAAAATATACTTTGGGGGAGTCTTGGGAGTCTGTCTCCTCCTCACGTAGTCCTGAACTTCCTGCCCCTTCAGCACAAAGCTCTGGGGAAGAGTAGCATGAGAAGACAAGCATTCAGGCCTAGAGTTAACTAGAGTCACTTTTTCCAGATCTTGAGCATCCTGAACTTGGTGATGGTCACCTCATTTTACAGATGAGAAACTCAGCCGAGTTAAGGTCCTTTTCTGTTGATAGCTGAACTGGATCCCAGTCTGGATCTAGGAGACCTTTCTGTCTTGCAGAACTTCTGATTCTTCTCCCATTAACCCACATTGTTAAGATATTGCTGGGAAGCTTAAGGTCTGAGCCACAGACATGACTCATGGACCTAGACAACAATAGTGGTAGAACCAACCAGTGAGATAGGAGTGCTTGACCCTTTGATATCTGGACACCATTTAAGTGCCTGCCTTGCTCTTCTCAATACCAAGATGGAAACGTGAGCTTTGCATTGCCCCAACCACAATCTCTCACCTATCTTTGTCTCCCCTAAAGAACAGAAGAAGGTCCTTTGTTTCTCCATTATCTCAGCTGCTTCCCTGGGGTGAAGTTACTTGGTTTCCAAAATAAGAGCTGGGAGGAGCCTTCATATAGGAAGTGAGGACAGCCAAGTGGCACCAGAAAGAACTAGGTGTCTTGGCACAGCAGGGAGAGGGGCTGAGTGTGATTCACAGTGCATTGCTTTTATTTACAAATCAGAAGCCACTTAAATAATTTGCAGACACAAGTGCTGTCCAGGGCAGGAGCCTGGGGTCCAAATAAGCCTTTACCCTCCTCATGCCCATCAGTCAGCCCAATGCTGCCTCCGTTCCATGGGCCAGCACAGGCAGGTGCCACCCCTGCTGTCATGGGGACTGGGGGTAGCTCAGACAGTTGACCGCTCAACCCCAGACAAGAGCTAGGTCTAGCTCTTCTGGGGAAATTCCTTTAATATCCAGCCCCCCCAGGCCAGGTGAACGGTGGTGACTCAGTGATGACAACAGCTGTAGAAGTAGGGGTTTGCCTTCTGGCCCAGATCCACGCCCTTGTCCTCTGTCAACGAGAGGTGGCAATTTAGCACCATTCTGTTTGGGGATCAGGTAACTTGTGAAGGGGGCAAGATGCAGCAGGCCTAGAGGAAGGAAGTCTCCAGAGAGGCTGGGGAAGCACACACCTGTCATCACCTGGAAGGCAGCCACACTGACGTAATCCTCTGCCACTTTCTGGAAGAGCTCGTCTGGCAGGAAAAAGGACAAGTCGGTGAGAGCTCAAAGCCAGTAACCTTGGAATCGCCCAATAACCCAGCCCTCTAGGCTCTTCTCTGCCTCCTCTGGTGCCCCTGCCTGTTCTGCTGTGAGGCCCAGGACAGCACTCACCCACACTCTGGCCTGTCTTGCTGGATGTTTCAAAGAGCTGAGCTTTGATATCTGTAAAGAGAAATGACTAATGCCTCCTACCTGAGAAGGTGGACACAAAGGGGAAGGCTAGCAATTCAGGGAATCTTACTGGAACCCACACGTTCAGGGAGGCCAGAAGAGACTCCCAAGGGATCTTGCCATGGCAGCTAAGGCAGTCCCTATTTTATGGTCCACCCAAGCAACCACTTCCCCCACCCCCAGAGAGCTGAGGAATAGCTACTGTCTGCATAGTCCTGGACGTCATGGAAGTCCACACGGCGACGACGCCTGTCCTCCTCCAGCAGATCACTCTTGGTGCCGCACAGGTAGATCTGACAGCCCTGCAGCAGAAGGCAAGGTCAGGGTCACTCCCATGGACCACCAGCCTCTGGTCCTCTGGTGAGGTCTGAGCACTTACCTCCTCTAGGTTGCGCAGTTCCTTCACCCAGAACTTTGCCCGCTCAAAGCTGCTGCTGTCCGTCAGGTCTTGATGTGGGACACACAGGAAACACAACCAAGGGTCAGGGGCTGTTCTCTAAGGCCAGCCTGACACCCAACCCTTGTTTGAG
This sequence comes from Crocuta crocuta, assembly GCF_008692635.1. Taxonomy (NCBI): domain Eukaryota; kingdom Metazoa; phylum Chordata; class Mammalia; order Carnivora; family Hyaenidae; genus Crocuta; species Crocuta crocuta. The sequence goes on along the minus strand of NW_027528977.1, from coordinate 9,721,172 downwards.
GTACAGGCCAGAACCTCTCTTACCATAGCAGACGATGGCAGCCTTGGCACCCCGGTAGTAGATTCGGCTCATGGCCTCGTAGCGCTCAGAGCCTGCTGTGTCCTGAAGGGCAGGGGGTGGCTCAGCCCTGGCCTGAGTTACTGAGCTACTCCCCAAGACTGCAAACTAATAATACCACGTCCTTCAGACCCCCATTTTTACACTGGGGTTTAGAGAAATGGCCTCTATGAGACCACAAGTCAGCCAGTAATAGGAGAACCTAAGCCTCCTCAGAATTGGGTTATCTCAGGACTACTTGCCCAGGGGACTTACCCAAATACCTAAAGTCACTGTCCGNGGGGGGGGGGGGGGGAGAGGAAGCGATCAGGGCCGCGGGTGCCGGTCAGCTCCCTCCCACTCGTGCCCGGCCCCGCAGAGCGCACTCACGTTCTGATAGGGCCCCACCAGGAAGCGGTCGTGCACGTATCGTTCCACCAGGCTTGTCTTGCCCACGTACTCCTTGCCCAGCATCACCACCTTGACGTCCACGCGCTGCCCGCTCATGCTCCCGGGGCCGCCTCACCCGCGTCAGGGTCCTGAGCGGGGGCGGAGGCAAACCCGGATCTCCGCTCTGGCAGGCAGTGCCCACACCTCGGTCCCCGACCCCAGGCACCAACCTAAGACTGGAGACACTGAGTCGGCTCGAGCTCCGGCAGTGCCCCCGTCTGCCCTGCTCTTTGGCCCCAGGCGCGGATCCTCCTTCGAAGAGCCCAGGATTCGGGGCGGCCTGGGAGCGCGCGCGGCAGCGCCCTTAACGGCGCCGCGCGCCGCACGCCGCCGCCCAGCTCGTTTGAGGGACTTAGGTGTCGCTCCCGNCCGAGCCCCGGCCCGGCCTCCGCGTGCCCACCCCGGGCTTTGCACCCCTGATGCTGCTTGGGTGCTGAGCCCGCCCCGGCCGGGACGATGGTGAAATATTTCCTGGGCCAGAGCGTGCTCCGGAGTTCCTGGGACCAAGTGTTCGCTGCCTTCTGGCAGCGGTACCCGAATCCCTATAGGTACGTGGCCCTGGAAAGAGCAATCCTACCCCCTCACTGGATATCGAAGTGTGGGACCGGGAAAGACTCGACATCGAGTCGTAGGTAGGGGTTCGGCGGAACCGCGGCCGTCTGTAGGGTAAGAAAACCCTATCCGTGAAGCGGCCAGGCCAGGCCTGCAAGGTAGTGGAAGGAGGCTGGGCCTTGAGGCTGTAGTCCAAGGTTCTCTCACTTCTCAGGAAGAGGCGGCGGCACAGGAGTTGGGAGGGATCTTGAGGTTGGACACCCGGGCGCTGGCCAACTCCAGTGCCTGTGGCATTCTCCACGGGTGTAATAAATCATGAGGTCCAGTCCCCACTGGAATCCGGTCAGCGAGGGGGCGGGAGTTGGAATTTGCCTGCGGATAGGCTCAAGGCACTCTGGATCAGGTCCAAACTACACCACTTATCACTGCAAGTGATACTGCCAAGATTGGGGAAGGCATGGCCATTCTGGGCCAGGAGGCTCCAAATGGAAGCCCAGCAGGCGGTATGTTCCGGAGAGTCACGTTTACTCTGATACTTGCAGCAAACATGTCTTGACGGAAGACATAGTGCACCGGGAGGTGACCCCTGACCAGAAGCTCCTGTCCCGGCGTCTCCTGACCAAGACCAACAGGATGCCCCGCTGGGCCGAGCGACTGTTTCCTGCCAATGTTGCTCACTCGGTGTACATCCTGGAGGATTCTATTGTGGACCCGCAGAACCAGACCATGACCACCTTCACCTGGAACATCAACCATGCCCGGCTGATGGTGAGACTACCCTCCCCTTGGTCACATAGAAGTAGAAAGCTCCAGGTGTCTGTGTCTGGGGAGCCAGTGAAGGAACTTCTGTGGTCGGGGGCAGATCTGGGTTACTAGGGAGTGATAGCTCTAGAGTGTAAACTCAGATGATCTTTTCATCTGGTTAGCATCTCTGGACCAGTCTTTTAAGTCGTTCATACTGAGGGTATCTGTTCTACAGAGTTGTTTCAAGGACTAAATACAGAGTATCCTCATGGTGCCTGGCACATGTTTAGTTTGGGCCCACAGGAGTGATGCTGAGGGAGGGGGGTGGTAATTTTCAAACAGGACTCCATCAAGCCAGGGGGAATTTCTTTGTGCCTCAGAGAGGAGAGGCTATGGGCCAGAGTTGTTCTGTTGTATGATATTTATTAAGACATTTATCTGTCTTATGTAATGGATTTCTGCCTGAGATTTTGGAGGAAGAGGTTCTTACACTTTTTGATTTCTTGCACATAAAATAGCTTGAAAATCTATTGTTAAAGAAATATAGTGCAGTATCTTCTTTCTTTCATGTGAACATTTTTTTTTTAATGTTTTATTTCTGAGAGAGACAGCATGAACAGGGGAGGGTCAGAGAGAGAGGGAGACATGGAATCAGAAGCAGGCTCCAGGCTCTGAGCTAGCTGTCAGCACAGAGCCCGACGCGGGGCTCGAACCCACGAACCGTGAGATCATGACCTGAGCCAGAAGTCTGACGCTTAGCCGGCTGAGCCCCCCCCCCCCCCCCCCAGTCGCCCCTCTCCTGTGAATATTCTAAAAGCTTTCAGAGTACTCTTCTTTCTCAGCTAATCTTCACAGTGACCCTGGGAGGTAGGTATTACTGTTATGCAAAGCGGGAAGTGAGGTTCAGAGAGGGGAAGTGTCCTACAAGGTCAGAGAGTGAGCAGGCACCCTGATATTCTCCCCTGGAGTGTTCTGAAGGCTTCACAGCAGACTCTCCTGAGGGCATAATCTGTGTTTTTATAAATTACAAAGAGAGTGATCCAGATGTCAAGACATCTCTTTTAAGGGTTTCTTTTTGGAAATACTGGTGGTACACTTCTCTGATAACGGGAGGGAGTGGTGATGGGAGCTGTGACGATGCCAGATTTCCCTTTTTATTTCAACTGCCAGGGAGCTCAAGAGCTGCAGTCAGTGGAAGGCAGGCTAAAACCACAGCACAGAAAGCTACCAGGGCCAGGATGGAGCTGGAAGGTGCTCTAGTGATCTCGAATCTATATGCCTTTTAGTTTGAAGAGTCAGAGGAGAGGTTTTAGAGAGCAGAATGGCCTTTTTTTATGTTCTTGCTGTCTTCCTGAAACGCAGATTGGGAATACAGTAAGCAAAAGAAGTAGATTCTCATTTCATTGCCTTGCCTTGTGAAAAAGAGGCAAGAGATCAAATTGATGTGCACGTTTGGTAAAGGGAAAGATTCCCCATGATTGTGGTTGGCCTGATTCCCCACACAGGTGGTGGAGGAACGATGTGTTTACTGTGTGAACTCTGATAACAGTGGCTGGACCGAAATCCGCCGGGAAGCCTGGGTCTCCTCTAGTTTATTCGGTGTCTCCAGAGCTGTCCAGGTGAGCAGCTTTGTGGGGGTGCTGGGTCTTTGGGGGCCCAGGCATTTGGCTCAAAGGCTTGGCTAGGGATCAATGGGAAGCTCCACGTCTTCCCCCTTTTCTTCTTTTGCCAGGAATTTGGCCTTGCCCGGTTCAAAAGCAATGTGACCAAGACTATGAAGGGCTTTGAATACATCTTGGCCAAGCTGCAAGGTGAGGGCTCTGGGCACAAAGAGAAGTTGGGGTCAAGTCCTAGCTGCCCCGAATGGTATGGAGTCTGTGGCTATCACCACCCCCTCTAAGCCTGGGACTCCTCATCTGTCCCCTGGGGCAAATACCACCCTTCCGAGGGGGCCTGGCCCAAAGAGGGTGAATGTCACGGAGGGGTGATGAAGCAGGTCTTCTTGGCATCCTCTGAAGCCGGCCCCTGCCCTTTGCTGCAGGTGAGGCCCCTTCCAAAACCCTTGTTGAGACAGCCAAGGAAGCCAAGGAGAAGGCAAAGGAGACGGCACTGGCAGCTACAGAGAAGGCCAAGGACCTTGCCAGCAAGGCAGCCACCAAGCAGCAGCAGCAGCAGCAGCAATTCGTGTAGCTATAGCCCAGGCCCTGGTGCGGTAGGACGCCTGACCACCCGGCTCAAATCCCTCCGCCCTTCCCCCTCCTTCTTGATTATTAAAAGTCAGCTTCCGGCCCTTGCTATTGTCTAGGTGGTGGGTTGGAGGGGGGGGCGGGGGTGTCCCGTTTGGCATTTACGGTACACCAGGCATGTTACCCACGTCTGAGCCGGGCCTGCTTACTCCCGCATCGGGCAGCTGAGGACAGGCAGAGAGGTGCAGTGACGTACCCGGGGTCACAGCGTGCAGATGCAGGGGTAATAAACACTAGACTGTAAGCTCCATGAGGGCAGGGACCTTTATTGCATTCTCTGATGTGTCCCAAGTACCTGGAACAATACCTAGCACATAACAGGCATTCAATAAATATTAGTTGAATTCAATCAGCCCTAGCTCTGGAGTCAGAAACCTTTAGTTCGAATCTTGACTCCGTGCTTTCCTGGCTTTGGACCTCAGGCAGGCAGGTCACCCCGCTCAGCCTCCTCCAGCCTGTGAGGTGGAGACAGCCCCCAACTGTGAAGATTAAAGGGACACTGCTGATATGGTCAACAGTGTTAGTAATGGCTACTGATCTCATTTCCTCTTTTCCAGTTTGTCAGCAGCGGGGTGTTCCCCGTTTTCATCGGGTAAGAAAGACCATGTACAGGAAGTTAGTAAAGAGGCTTTTAATGACAATACTGTACAGTATCTGGGACAGAGGCCAAGAGGGCCTTGTCTAGGAAGGACTGTGAGGGCCCAAGAGGCTTCCTGCCTCCTTGGGGACAGCAGAGCCAAGTGCTACAAAAAAAGGCCTGGATGAGTGGCCCAGGCCTAAGCTGCCTGCCCCGGAGGACTCGGGAAACCCAGGCACCCCTCCCCCAGGAGGGACAGCTAACAGCCAGCGGCAAGGTGAGGGGCAGGCATCTGTTCCCACACAAGGGTCCTTTTAGTCCATTCCAACAGGAGGTGACTCCAAGCAGCCCCCGAGGCTTGGGGAGGCTTGCCGGCAGAGCGGAGAGTAGTCTGAGGGTGGAGGTCCACTCCGGGACGGTGAAGGTCATAGCCAGGTGCCGCTGCCGTGTGAGTAGCTGTGCTCCTGGCCCGCGCCGAAGCCCCGCAGCAGCTCAGCCTCGCCCCCGAACACCAGGCTCTCCACGTCCACCTCGGCCTCCTCTGCACAGGGAGGGATCCGGTCAGCAGACACAGCCCGCTTGCTCCCTGCGACCTCTCAGCTTCAGGGCACTCACCTTGGTCTGAGTCCGAGCGCTCTGACGAGAGGCCAGAAGAGTCCAGGCTGTCTGCCCGCGGCCGCTCCCTCTCACCGGGCCCTGCCGGCCCCCGGAGCTGCTCCAGCTGCTGCTGCAGGCTCTGCTGCTTGCTGCGCAGCTTCTCCTTGAGCCACCGCGCCTGCTGCTCCTGCTCCTCCAGCTTCTGCAGGTCCCAAGGGAGCAAGGGGCTGTGGGGTCAGTTGTCTGGAGGCTTGGGCCCATGTAAAGAGCCCATGAGCACTCTTCTGTTGAGTTAGGGAGGGCAGGCACCCCAATCTCAGGCTCTCAGAGCCCAGTCCGGTGACATTAAAGGAGTCCCGTAATGGCGAGCAGCAGGGACTGGGGAGGACTGTCGCACACCGGCCGGTGGGCACCACAGCTCAAGGTGGCCACCTCCAGGTACTAGCCAGGTGCGGCTTACACAAACAGGCTTGGTGCTGCCGGACATCCTCCTTTCTCTAAGAGAAGCTGTAAAGTCGGACTTTTTCATGTCCAATGTCCTTTTAAGTACTGCCAACTAATACAAATTTTTAGAAAACTACAGGCCGAACAAAGGCTACCAGTTTGTAACTCCCAGTCAAGACTCCCAGGAACCCTGCGGCTTCAGCATTAATCCTCCTCAACCTCCGCCAGCCTGGGTTCCAAGGACTGGAGGGCCAAGGGTCCTCCCACCAGAGCCTTTGGTGGCCAGAAGCCCGCGTTCAATCAACAAGAAGGGGAGAAGTGGACGAGGGGACATTTGTACTGGGTGTAGAAGGATGAGTAAGAGCTGCCTAGGCAAAGATGGAGCAGGAGGAAGCATCGTAGCTGAAGGAAACTGGGAAGAGCATAGCGAATTCAGCTTTGCTGGTGAGGCACAGGGATACGGGAGACCAAAAGCTGACCAGTGGCAAGGCCTGAGTTGTGAAGGGCCTACAGCTTTGCAGGAACTGAGACTGTCCTGTCAAGAGCCACGGAAGGTTTCCAGCAGTAGACCTAGAGAGAGCTATGTGCTGCAAAGAACATTCTAGGACAAGATGGAGGACAGCCTGGAGAAGGCAAAACAGGAGGTAGGGAGTCCAGGTGAGGCGTGATAGGACTTCAAGGAAGGAGCAATCCCCAGCTCCTGCGCATGGGCCAGCCAGCACCCAAGGGGACACATCATCCCTCCAAGCTCCATGCCAGGTAAGCTCCATGTGAGAAATGGACCTGCCACCTGGCCAGGGTGTTCTTAAACAGAGTGAGGGGATGCAGGCACTACCGGGCAGTGCTGACGTTCCCTGCACCATGATTTACTTGTGTAAGCACATGGATCTCTGCCACAACCCCTGGTGCCTAGAACAAGGCCTGGTAGAACAGGAGCTCAATAAACACTCGACCTGGGTGGCTCAGTCCGGTTAAGCATCCGACTGGCCTCAGGTCACGAGCTCAGTTTGCGAATTCGAGCCCCGCATCAGACTCTGTGCTGGCAGCTCAGAGCCTGGAGTCTGCTTCAGATTCTGTGTCTCCCTCTCTCCCTCCCTCCCTGGCTTGCTCGCTTGTGTTCTCTCTCTCTCTCAAAAATAAACATTAAAAAAAAAAAAAACACTTGAAGGAAACTGCAAGTCAGGGAACCTGAGCCTGGGTTATGATTCTGCCTCTCAGTATCTATGCTGCTTGGTACTTAGCCTGCCTGTGTCCCCATTTCTGCCTCTGTCAAAAGGGCCAAGAGGGCAAGAAAAGGCCTCTTGTTTTCTTTTTAAAATGTTCTATTTATTTCAGAGAGAGAGCGTGAGCAGGGGAGGGTCAGAGAGAGGGAGACACAGAACCCGAAGCAGGCTCCAGGCTGAGCTAGCTGTCAGCACAGAGCCCGACGCGGGGCTCAAACCCACAAACCATGAGATCATGACCTGAGCCGAAGTCGGACGCTTAACCAGCTGAGCCACCCAGGTTCTCCAAGGCCTCTTCTGGTCCACTCCCCAACCTCCCATGGAGGTTGGTGGGGGGCTGCCTGGGGCACACCCCACTCCTGTCCACCAGGGGGTGCTAAGCTTAGCACAAGCAGCGAAAGGGCCCTGGGAGGATAGGTGACTGACTTGCTCTGTCCTTCCCCTCTCCTGGCCTCAGAACTACTTTTCAAAATGGTATCAGAATAGAGGGCTCAGAACAGGAGGCCTTGAAGGACGGGAGAGTGGGAGAGTGAAAAACAGCCCTCTGCAGTTCTAGGGAGCCTGACACATGACCCATCAATATTTTCAACAGTCCTGCCCCTCTTTACAGAGGAGGATAAAGTCCAAAGAGGCTAAGTAACTTGCACAGTTAGGATGAAGTGATAACTGTAATAGCCATGAACCTTTACTGGGCAAACTCACTAAGCCTCCTAACAATCCTTACTTTCTCCTGTTCTTCCTGTTTAACACATATGGAAACTAAAAGCACAGAAAACTGTCCCATGTCACACTGTTGGGCTATGACCTTAGGCCTTTCTCCCCAGTTTCACTCAGCACCTCCCTACTATACCTCTCATGAGTTCTGGCAGGTTGGCCCCAGGGTGCGGGTAGCTCCATACCTGGATATGCATCCTGGCCCAGCGCAGAAGGCTCAGTGTGGTGTAACGGGCACAGTCAGCCCCCAGGGGCATCTGCTGTTTTAGCTGTTCCAGGCACCGCTTCAGCTGGGCTCTCCTGCAGGAGAAGGAGTCTGGAGGGCGGTGCCAGCCCAGCCTTGCTGGCCAGAGGGACAGTAGGGGAGGGAAGGCCAAAGGGAGTTGGTTCCTGGGGCCTGATGCTGTCAGGGCAAAGCTGCAACTCACCTGCGCTTCTCCAGCTCGTTGTGTACAGACCTGCCAATGCCAGGGAGGATGGGGTGAGGGGGTGGCGGCTACTACCACACCCTCAGTCCCAGGGGCTTAAAATCCACTATAGTTGTCTGCCCCAATGTAGCCCGATGTGGGGACTTTGTGCCAGCCATGGGCACTGGAGTCCCCAGGCAGAGAGAGAGAAAACTGGGCCCAAAGCTGAAAGGCCTGCCCAGGTGGTTGTGGGGTCCAAACGAGGCCACCTACCAGCAGTCAGGAAGGGCTTCCCGGGCAGAGATGACAGCTGAGCTGGGCCAGAAACAAGCTATCCAAAGTGGGTAGTGGAGGGAGAGGCATTAAAATTGGAGGGAATAGCAAGTGCAAAGGGTTGAGACGAGAGAAGAGGAGGAAGCCTGTGGGAGAAATCGAGTGGAGTGAGATGTGAAGTGCAGAAGTGTGAGTGGAAGAAGGACCCTGAAGTGTCCTATTTATAGTTCCTGACATATCGGGGGTGCTCAAGAAATAGTCCCCGGATGAATAGAGGGGAGTGAGGAGATGGCAGGAGAGGTCTGAATTGCCCCCAGAGTAAGGGATCTGGCCTAGAAGATGCAAGCAACAAGGAGGAAGTGGGCAAAGGTGAGGCCCCATGAAGGATGGGACCCATCCCCCCTCCTCTCCCCACCGTCCCCAGCGCTCCTCACCGCCCACTGTCCAGCGTGCCAGAAGCTTGGGGGGATCGCTTCCTCCTCCTGTAGACTGGGCCCGTACTGCGGTGCGGGCATAGGGATGCGTAGTCATGCTCAGCTTCTGCCAGAGAGAGTCCCCCCCACCCCGCCCGCTTCAGGCTGGGGCTGGTCCCTGCAGGCGCCCCTGGCAAGGCACGTCAGGGAAGGGCTTTTGGCGCCGGGGCCATTTTCCCAACCCCACCACCCGTGGACCAACCCCCACCCCGCCAAAGTGTGAAAGGGTGCCTCAGGGTTACTGCCTAAGGCCATGCATGCATCCTTCCAGTTGGGAGCCAAGTCTAGTCCGGGCCCGTGTCAGCGAGGTTGCCGCCTGGTGTCTGGCCAAGGGTTCTTCCTCACCTCTCTCACGGCGCTCTAGGAACTCGGCCGCCTGCAGCAGGACCTGGATATTGCTGGCCACAGGTTCCATGTCGGAGACAGCTGGTGGCGGGCGGGCCTAAGGTGCTGGCCTGAAGAGCGGCTGCACCACTTTTGTTACAATGTAACTGACACGGTGCAACAAACACGGGGCTGGGCCCCGCCTCCGGGCACCCCGCCCCCCGGACGGCCCAGTTCTTGGCTCCGCCCCTCTGGGAAGGGACCAGGGAACCGCAGCCCACCTCCACGAGCCCGCCCATCCCCTCAGACTCCCAGGGCTGCCACAGGCACTGACTCCAGGCCCAGTATTTGGGTGAGCCCCCAGGCTGAAGGGAGCAGGATCTTGTCCATTTCGTTCAGCGACCCCACACCAACTCCTTGGAGTATCAGGGCCTGTTTCCAGCTCGGAGCTGATAGTGAAGGATCTGCCCCTAGAATGTAGTCCGGGAACCCGTGGCCTCTGGGAGGCCCCAGCTCGGCTGCTGCACGTGGGCGCCACAGAGGCGGGGCCAGCAAGCACCTTTGCCCATTTGCCCATTGCCCACTACAATTTGCTGTCGTCACCTTCAGGGCGGGGCTGGGGAGCTCCTGAGGCACTATTGGCTGCGTACGGCCCCGCCCTCCCCCTGCGCTGGTCTACAAGTTCGGGCGGGAAAAGGAGCAGGTTTCAAATTTGAAAACCCGGGCGATTGGGCGGGGTTGGGCGGGAACGGAGCTGCGGTGCGCAGGCGCCAGAGGAGTGGGCAAGGATCCAGCTCCTAAGGCTCGGGGGGTCTGTGCCCTAGCCTGCCTTGCCATCTGCCCCTGTAGACCCCTGTTATGCCTCAGCTTCCTATTGTGGTGAAAGGGAATGGTCTCCTGGCTCCTCCTTCCCCTCATCTACAGGGAAACTACTGTTGCTACGAAAATGTCAGTAAGGTACCAATTTCCCAAACCAGGCTGTACCCTGGAAGCGGCCAACCTAGCTTGCAGGGGAGCCCTGGGTTCTGGAGCCGACAGGGTTGGGTTCCTCTCCTGTCCCTGCTGCTTCTCAGCCGTGTGACTCGGAAAGTGACCCAGCCCATCCATGCCCAGTAGGTTGCAGCTGACTTCTGAGGCCAGTGCAACCAGACGCAGGTTTCTTCCTCCCACAGAGCCCCTGGTTGCCTGAGTTAAGGAGCACTTCTTTAACAGGACTTTTTAGCTTTCTAAAAGGGTATATGCAGTGATTTCTAAGGGCAGCACCAGTAAGTGTGGCTACATCTGCGGGAACAGGGAGAGTCTAAGGGTGGAAGATGAAAGCAGCTGTTACAGGGTAGAGAATTAAGCCAGGCTGCGGCTTAGTGTGAGATGGAGAGAAGGGAGGAGGGGTTACATTCCTTTATTAAGAGACACTCCTGGGAAACACATGATAGAAAGCAGTCAGTCCTTGACGGGGGAAAAAACCTTCAGGTTTCTCTAAGAGTCACTCCTAGAGGAACCACTAACATGCTCAGCCAGAATGCTGCTGGAACTGCCCACCGGCTCACCCATCCATTCACTCACAAGGTGTTACCAGAGCAGTTACCGGCCCCCAGGCTCTGTGCTGGTTACTGGAGAACACAAAATGGGCAAAACCAATGTTCCTGCCTTTGCAGAGCTTACAGGCAAAGGGGAGAGGGATCAACACAGTAATCACACAACAGAGTTACAGCTTCGACAGGTCCTCATAGGAAAAGACACACTGTGAAGGCAAGTTCTTAGGAGCATTTGTCTTCATCCCGGAGGCCAGAGGTTTTTCTGGGGAAGTGGATGACTAGGCGTAATCTCTGTATAGGAGGTATATAGAAGGCCACACAGAGGAGCAACAGGTGCAAAGGCCTGAGACTGAAAAGAATGTATGCAGACCAAAAGAAGGCCGACGTAGCTAGCACACCAAAAGCAAAGAGCACAGTGCAGGCTGACACTAGAGGCTGCTGACACTAGAGGCTGGCAAGGCCCACAATACGCTGACTCGTTGTCTAAACCCCCACCCACAGTCAATTATGTCTGAAGAAAGGATGCCACAAGGCTTGTGGATGAATTTACAATTTTATCTCACTAAAGTCAGTACCCACACAATGCAGGCAAAACATACTATTCAGACATCTAGGACCCAGGAGGTCCAGCTTGAAGTAGGGGAGAAGATGGCAGGGAGGGATTCTGAAGGAGGAGAGTTCCCAGAAGAAGGCGGCAAGGCACACTTGAAGAGCTGGAGACCCTCCAAGTAGATGTTTCGGGAAGTGAGAGAGCAGCTGCAAGGGCGCCACAGTGATCACAAAGAAGAGTGGACTTCATCCTAGAAGCTACAGGTAGGATTCAAGCTAGAACAGCATGGAGACTAATGTCAGGGCCTGGATATGCATCTGGGCCACTGGCTGGGGATAGGAAGCAATACCTCCCAGGAAACAGGGCTGGTGGGGAGAATGGGGAGGGATGTGTCATTTTCCTCTATCTGCTTTCTTCTTTCTTTTTTTTTTTTTTAATGTTTTTTATTTATTTCTAGGAGAGAGAGACAGACAGCGTGAGCAGGGGAGGGTCAGAGAGAGAGGGAGTCACAGACCGAAACAGGCTCCAGGCTCCGAGCTGGCAGTCAGCACAGAGCCCGACGCGGGGCTCGAACCCACGAACCGCGAGATCATGACCTAAGCGAAAGTCGGACACTTAACCGACTAAGCCACCCAGCGCCCCTAATTTTGTTATTTCTGAGAGAGAGATAGAGACAGCATGAGCAGGGGAGGGTCAGAGAGAGAGGGGGAAACACAGAATCTGAAGATAGTCTCTAGGCTCTGAGCTAGCTGTCAGCAGAGAGCCCGACGCGGGGCTCGAACCCATGAACCATGAGATTGTGACCTGAGCTGAAGTCAGACACTTAACCGACTGAGCCACCCAGGCGCCCCTGCTTTTTTCTTTTTATCATGGTTTTCAGCTGTTGGCTATGATAACCTGGGTACGATTTCTTTGTATCTGTCTTGCTTAACAATGTTGTGAGCTTCCAGAAAGTTTTTTAGTCTTTATTTCTTCAAATATTTTTTCCTGCCCTATTTTCTCTCTATTGATCCCAATTTCATGTAAGCTCCCAGTTTGATAACATATGCGAAGTGATGTTGTTAGTGTGTTCTGGTGTTGTTGTTGTTGTTCTTGTTAACATTTTTTAACGTTTGAGAGACTGAAAAGGTAAGAGAGGGAGAGGGGGAGAGAGTGGGAGAGCGAGAAAGACAGCGAGCATGAGAGAGCACATCCATGCAGGAGCAGAGAGGGAGAGAGAGTGAGAATCCCAAGCAGGCTCTGCACTGGCAGTGCAGAGCCCGATGAGGGCCTTGAACTCATGAATTATGAGATCATGACCTGAGCCGAAATCAACAGTCAGATGCTTAACCGGCTGAGCCATCCAGGCGCCCCTCAGGTTTTTTTCTTTTAATTTTCTCTGCTTCAGTGTGGTAACTTCTATTTATTTGCCTTCAAGTTCACTTCTTTCTTCTTTAACATCCAATTTGATGTTCAGCCCATCCATTGTGGTTTTGACTTTAGCTACTGGATTTTTCAGATCTAGAATTTCCATTTGGTCCTTTTTAAGAAGTTTGCTATCCATACCCTAGAATATCTCATTACCCTGTGTATTAATTTCCTAGGGCCATAACAAAGTACTATGAAATGGATGGCTTGAAACAACAGGAATGTATTCTCTCACAGTTCTGGAGGCTGAAAGTCCAAAATCCACGTGTCAGCAGGGTTAGAGGTTCTGAGGGACGATCTGTTCCAGGTCTCCCTCCTCACTTCTGGTGGCTGCCAGCACTGGCATTCCTCAGCTTGCAGACGCCTCGCTTCAATCTCTGCCCCTGTCTTCACACCCTCTCCTCTGTCTCTCTGTATCCAGGTTTCCCTCTTCTTATAAGGGCACCAGTCACTGGATTAGGACCCAATAGCAGGGCTGCATTGTAACTTCCCTAACTCCATCTGTAAAGACTATTTCCAAATCAGGTCACATTCTGAGGTTCTGGATAGACAAAAATTTTTGAGAAATACTCTTCAACTCATTATACCACTTGTCTATCCCAATTGTTCTTTTCCAACTATTTTATATACTTGTAATCGTTTATGCCCTTGTCTGCTAATTCCAATAATGGGTGTGGAACTTCTCTACTGACTGTATTTTCTCTTGATTTTAAGACAGGAGAGGAAGAAAATGTGCTTTATAATTTTGTAATTCTAGAATAGAAAAGTGAGGAAAAACACACTATAACTATCAAAGTGTGTGTGTGTGTGTGTGTGTGTGAGAGAGAGAGAGAGAGAGAGAGAGAGAAAGAGAGAGAGAGAGAGAGATCTATTTTCCTGAGAAACCAAGTTTTTGCCTATCTGGCAGAGCAAACAGCTTATGATTCAGATTCCTCTTGAGTAGAGTTTTGTAAGGAACTTAGCTAACTGTATAGTAAGAGTGAACGCAATCTACACAAGACCACAGCCCCTTCTTCTTCTACCAACTGCAAGTTCAGGGGATTCCCAAAACTGCTAGGGAGGATTTGCTAGGATTCACAGAACCTACTTACCACTATAATACTCACTGTATATACTGTATAATACAGCTTATTACAGTAAAAGGATACAAAGTAAGACTGGCCAAGGAAAGAAGCTCATGAGTCTGGGGAACTATGAGGTGTAGGACTGCCAGGCCCTCTCCCCTATGCAGTCAGGACAAGTTACTTTCCCAGTATTGATGTGTGACAATACACACAGAATAGTGTGCACTGGGGAGGCTATTCCAAGACTCAGTCTCAGCTTTGGGGGCTCCATTACATGGGCATGATTAATCGAGCCCCCATGGGGTTGATCTCAAGTCTCCACTGGACTGCTACCATGTGACCCAAAGCCTTACCTTAAATCACAATGTCATTCCCTGTCTAGCCTAAGGCCTCTGGGCAAACAAAGATCATCTTCCAAGAGTTGAGGACAGAAGACAGAGACCTCTTCTGTGGTGAAGTTAAATGCCACTCGCATCTCTGGCCAAGACTCCTACAGCAATAGGGGCGCCTGGGTGGCTCAGTCAGTTGAGCATCCAACTTCGGCTCAGGTCATGATCTCGTGGTTCATGGGTTCGAGCCCCGCGTCGGGTTCTGTGCTGACAGCTGGCTCAGAGCCTGGAGCCTGTTTCAGATTCTGTGTCTCCCTCTCTCTCTGACCCTCCCCTGCTCATGCTGTCTCTCTCTCAGAAATAAACATTAAAAAAAATTTTTTTTTGAAAGACTCTTACAGAAAAATAATCATATTCCCTATGATTTGGAAGAGCCAATGTGTAGGTGGGGATAGATTTAAAGAAACAACTATTATAAAGCTGGTATATACATTTTCATATTTTTGTCTTAGTCATTCCCCTCCTAGTATCTTATGATAAACTAGTGCAGAACTATTCAGCTCAGAAATTAGCTTGCGTTGGGGTGCCTGGGTGACTCAGTCAGTTGAGCATCCTACTCTTGATTTTGGCTGAGGTCATGATCCCAGAGTCATGGATCGAGCCCTGTATCGGGCTCTGAGCTGAGGGAGCCTGCTTGGGATTCTCTCTCTCTCTCTCTCTCTCTCTCTCTCTCTCTCTTCTCTCTCTCTCTCTCCTCTCTCCTCTCTCTCTGCTCCTCTTCCTGACTTGTGTGCACACAGGTGTGCTCTCTCAAAAATAAAAATAAAAATAAAAAGCAGGAAAAGGCCCTGACAGAAAAATTTTGAAGAAGAAATTAGCTGACATTGAGGTAAATACAGTAAGGCCTGTCATTTTCCATCTGTGTGACTTCCTGAGGAGGCTCCAACTCAATTTCTGAATGCATCTATCGGTACCAGTACTGTAATAAGGCCCAGTGATACACCCCATCGCAGCGTGCTGGTAGATGTGTCCTGAAAAGCTCTGGCACATTACCAGAGTCCCACTCAGCCGTTAACAATTGATCTAGTCCATCATCACATTGTGTGACTGAAGTATCATCCCCCAGAGTGACACCACTCAGGTTTGCAGACTCCCATTCAATTTTTTTTTTTTTTTAGGTTCCAAAAGCAAGAGTGGTCTCACAGCAGCACACATCTCCAACATCTCAGGCAGCTGGGGTAACTGGGCTACGAGACAGCAACATCTGGCTGCCAGTGCCGGTGCCACCCTCCATTTCCCTCACTACATAAGCCACTGTTTCACTCCTTTACCCTCAGCTACCATCCCTCCTCTTCTCCACTGATACCCTAACGTTTCGACCTTTGGAAGCGGTGTCAGGTTTGGCCACTGCTGGTCCAGGCTGCCAGGAGAAATACTAGTCTAGCATACGCCCCCCTCAGGCCTCTTCCATGCCGGAGGTGGCGGGGTGGGGGGTGCGCGGAGTGGCAACTACCGGGTGCAGAGCCAAGGTGAAGCTGTCTAGACCACTCTGCAGTACAAGTGCATTCAGTGGCAGCCCCAACTGGGTGGGGTGAAGGCAAAACCTACCTCATCCTTCCCTCAGCAATTCTGACATAAAGGTTTCAAGGTACAGTTTCTCACTCAGGGATTCCCGCGCTTCTGAGTTGCAGGCCTGGTCCCAGGAACACTGTATCAGGCAGGACAAAGGAAGCTGCGGTGATGTGGGAAAAACTCTCCATTCCCTCTTCTCCAAATCCTCACCCAAAAGCAGAGAAATCTGTCTAGTGGGGACCCTCCCTTGGCCTCATGTTGAGTGTGAGCACACACTCATGGAGGTGTGTAAACCAGTCCTTCATGCCTTTATTTCCGTTTTATACCAAAAAAAAAAAAAAAGTTTCAGTTGCCTGTTGCAATTTTCCAACAAACTATTCTTCTGAAACTTCTATCACTCTGTCTACTGCTGGCCATTATGGGCTGTAAAATGTGTTCCTTGGAAGATATATGACCTGACAGTCCACAGAGTTCTCGTATCTTGTGTTTCGGTCCTTTTACTGCACACTGAGCACTTATATCTACCACGGAATAGGCTAATCCTAGAACAGAATAACTGTCTGTTCCTGTCACGATCCATTTGTACCACCCCCACCCCCAGGTTTACTGTGCAGCACCAGTCCAATTTGCCAGATACATGACTACTGCCTGTAAGTCAATAAAAACCCGAACACAGGGGCTCTTACCTTTGTTCAATTCTTCCATAATTGCTAGAAAAACAGCATACAACTCAGCCCAATGAACTGATTTGTTTTGACCCTCTTCGACAGAGGAGTGGACTTCCAAACAGGAAGCTGTCCATTTACCATAGAACTGCCCTCCGGAAACCAAGCAACTTTGTTGGTCAACGGAGAGCTTTTCACAGGGCACTGCCTGAGTGGCCATAGGATCCAGAAGCTACTAAGATGGTTCCAGAATCAACCATAGGCAAAAAGAGGCTCCCTACTCATGAGTACTTCCTCTCATTCTCCTGGTGGCCTGTTCCTGCATAAACCATTTCCATTTTATGATGGAATACTTCTGGGCATTACCCTCTCCATTAAAGTACTTCCTCAACATCACCCAAGGCATTGTGGGTAGTTCAGGTTTCAAAGTTATTTTATGTCCTTCAGTCACAGGGGAAAATCTCAAAGTCTAAGAATAACTCTCTCTCAAATGGGAATTTTCTGGTCACAAATCCCAGCAATTGCCACTAGGTGGCACTCACAGGCTTTTCCATAATTTCCAGTAGGCTCCATATGGGGCTGTGTTACAGCAAATTAACAACCAGAATGGGCTTGTGCAATCTCATGGATTCCCATTTAGCATGTCCAATCAATATTGGTGGAAGGGCAGATTTCTATGTCATCTGTTATAGAGCGCAGGCAGAGTAGATTTAGTATAATTCTTAGAGGCCCTAGGATTTTTGGAATGTTAAAAAAAAAAAAAAGCACACCTGCTCATACTTAAAATCACCACCTGTACTAGCTCCTAATGAGAATGTCAGCCTGTCCCTTGAAGCTTTGAAGGCAGGTACTAACTGCTCCTCCCTAGCTATGAAAGTCCTAGATAGCATCTTGGTTCCTAGATAGCTTGTTTGGTATATGCTGAAAATGTTTTGTAGTGTAGCCACCTTCATGAATGATCTTGGCTACATCTTCTGGATAGCTTACAGCTTCTCCATCAGCACCTGCTGCCTCACCTTGCACTTTCATGTCATGCAGGAGACTTCTTTCCTTGCACCTCATGAACCAACCTCTGCTAGCTTCAAACTTTTCTCTTGCAGCTTCTTCACCTCTCAGCCATCACAGAGTTGGAGAGAGCACCTCACTTTCAGTTAGGCTTTCGCTTAAGGGAATGTTGTGGCAAAAAGGCTGTTTCACTTTCTTATCATTCGTGTATTCACTGTAGTAGCACTTTCAATTTCCTTCAAGAACTTTCCCTTTGCATTCACAACTTGGCTGACTGATCAGCACAAGAGGCCTTGCTTTCAGCATGCCTTCCTCACTGACTTTAATCATTTCTAGCTTCTGATTTAAAGTGAGAGACCATGAGACTCTTCCTTTCACTTAAACACTCAGAGGTTTATTAATTGGCCTAATTTCAATATTGCTGTTTCTCTGGGAATAGGCCCAAGGAGAGGGGAAGGGTGGGGGCAAAGACCAGCTGGTTGACCAGTCAGAACACACACAACACGTATCAATTAGGTTCACAGTCTTACAGGGGCGCAGTTATTGGTGTTGCCAAACAATGGTTACAATAGTAACATCAAAGAGCCATGACCACAAATCACCATAACCAACACAATAATGAACAATTTTGAAATAGTACAAGAATTACCAAAATGTGACACAGAGACAGAAAGTGAGCAAACACTGCTTAGAAAAATGGCACCAACAGACTTGCTCGATACAGGGTTGCCACAAATCTTCAATTTCTAAAAAACTCGGTATCTGCAAAGCACAATAAAACGGGGCATGCCTATACATACTCAACCCCAACAACACTGTTCCTTGGGGAAGCCAATCTGTTCATCCCAAGAAAATGGCAGGGAACCAAGAAGTCCCCCAGTGAGGTGAAAATTGTCACCATGGTTTTGAATTTGTATAGTTATTTGATGTGTACTGCTATCTGGCATGCTTTCTCTACAGAGGTGAAGCAAGGGTTGTTCTATTCCATGGAGAAACTTCCTTGGACGGTTGACAAATTCAACTTGGTACTGAGGCCGGGTCTCGGTAAAGCTCTAAGGGTCACAGTTTTTACAACTACTATCCTGCCAGAAGTATTTGAGTTTTTTTTTTTAGAGTGAGCGAGCATGAGTGAGGGAGAAGGGCAGAGGGAGAAAGGGAGAGAAGCAGAGGGAGAAAAGGAGAGGGGCAGAGGGAGAAGAGGGTGGGAGAGAGAGGGGAAGACAGAGGGAGGAAGAAAACGAATCTCAAGCAGGTTCCATGCTCAGCACAGAGTCCAACATGGGGCTACACGCTATGACCCTGGAATCATGACCTGAGCCGAAATCAAGGGTCAGACACTCAACCAACCGAGCCACCCCGGTGCCTCATGCCAGAAGTATTTTTAAGGTCCTTTTCAGTTCCTCCAGTTTGTGTTCAGTAACTAAGGGCTACCACACCAGCTGCTACCAGGTTTCACAGACAGAATCTTTAACTCGATGGGCATCACCTCTCTTGAGATCCCCAAGTTTGGCAGCATGCCTGACTTGCCAAGAAGTGATCTCACAGGCCATCAAACAACCAACAAGTCTGAACACTTTCCAGGCACCTTCTCCAAAAGTGCTCAGAGTGCCAACCAGCCCTGAGACACAGTTGGCACTGGTGTGGTCACAAGTCCAGCTTATCTAGCAACACTCTAGTAGAAAGGAAGGTGAGCTCTGAGCCTTTGCAAAGAGTTCCAGCGCCATGGGAACTAAAGCTGCTTGTCTGGCAGTTCCTCAAAGGTAAACATGGAATTACCCTATGACTGCAATTCTACTGTTGGGTCTATCCAACAAAAGAACTGAAAGCAGGGACTCAAACATACTGGTCTCCATGTTCATAGCAGCATTATTCACCCTAGCCAAAAGGTACAAGCAACCCAAGTGTCCATCAGCAGATGAATAAAATGTGATATATCCATACAATGAAATATTGTTTGGCCATACTATTCTGATACATGTTAACCTTGATGACACTGAAACCCTAACCTTGAAAACATATGCAAAGTGAAAGCAGCCAGACACAAAAGGACAAATGTTACGTAACTGAACTAACATACGAGGTATCTAGAACAGGCAAATTCAGACAAGAGCAGAACAGAAGTTACCAGGGGCTGTGGAGAGAAGGCAACGGGTTTTAGTGTTTAATGAGCAGAATGTCAGTTGGGTAAGATGAAAAAGTTCTGGACATGGATGGTGATGGCTGCACAACACTGTGAATATACTTAATGTCACTGAGTTTACACTTAAAAATAGTCAAAATAGGGGCACCTGCTGGCTTCGTCAGTACAGCATGCAACTGCTGACCTCAACGTCATGAGTTCGAGCCCCACACTAGGTGTAGAGATCACCTATTTTTTAAAAATACAATTTACACTGGGATGCCTGGGTAGCTCAGTCAGTTAAGCGTCCAACTTCGGCCTAGGTCATGATCTTGCCATTCCCAAGCCCCACGATGGACTCTGTGCTGACAGCTCAGAGCCTGGAGCCTGTTTCAGATTCTGTGTTTCCCTCTCTCTCTCTTCCCCTGCCCCACTCATGCTCTGCCTTGCTCTCTCAAAAATAAACATTTTTTTAAAAATACAATTTAAGCAGTTTGCCTAACATCTGACCACCACTGGGGCACCTTGGGGTCTCAATTGGTTGAGCGTCAGACTCTTGATTTCAGCTCAGGTCAGGATCCTAGGGAGCCTCGTGTTGGGCTCCACAATGAGCAAGGAAACTGCTTAAAATTCCCTCCCTCTCTTGCTCTCTCTCTCTCTCCCTCTCTTGCTCTGCCACTCTGCCCTGCTCATGCTCTCTAAAATAAAAAAAAAATTTAATTCTAAAAAAATCATTAACATTTGACTACTATTTTGGGTAGTTTTATAGACATGGCAGGTCAATATGTCATATTTTCAAAGAATCATCTTATCAAGATCTCCTGATGATCTGCTAGCCTACAATCTATATGATCTCTCAGTGGATATTTTTCCTTAATACTGAAAGATTTAATTTAGTTGGAACAAGATATCAAAGAGTGCTTCATTTCGTTTTGTACAAGTATAGCTTGTACAATTAGATCAAGAAAGGATTAGAGGTAGATCAAGAAAAAACATGAAGCACTTCTGCATATACCTCTCAGGAAAAAAACATTAAAAAATGCCAACTCTGAAAAAAAAAAAAAAAGCCAACTCTGTATGTTACGCATAAATTAAAAGTTATTTAAAATAACAGTGCTCAAAAACAAATAACCTCAGTTGGTTTTTAGTTTATGTGCTGCCAAAGCAAGCACAACCTCTATCGGCTTTTATCAATCATACAAACTACACAAAGGACAAGTATGAGGTATCTGGACACCCGAATAAAGCTGATCTAATAACAGACACATCAAATTCTAATTACACAATTTCCATATACAAGCCCTACCTACAGAAATCGACT
The DNA here is from genome assembly GCF_008692635.1 of Crocuta crocuta. NCBI lineage: Eukaryota > Metazoa > Chordata > Mammalia > Carnivora > Hyaenidae > Crocuta > Crocuta crocuta. The sequence continues at coordinate 9,700,545 of NW_027528977.1, read as the reverse complement.
ACATTTCATACCACAAAGAAAAAAGCTCAACTTAATGCCAGGATATAGACCAGACCTCAATGGAAGGCATGTGCCCTTATGTCTCTCTCCAAAAAACCCATTATTTAAAAAAAAAAAAAAAAAAAAACACACACACACAAATGGTCTATTCAGACCCCACAATTCTGAGAGAAATTTCTACAGGTCAGGTATATATGGACAGAAAAGCTTGAGCCCAAAAAACAACAACAAAAAAAAACAACGCCCACATCTATAGGAGGAGACTATTCAGAGGTTAAGAGGCACAATGCCTGAGAGAATAAATGGGAAGTGACGGCACCAGACAGCACTCAAGGAAACAGGAGCTAAAATAAGACACTGTTTTCCTCTCTGTGGTCTGGGGAAGCGGGCATGTACTCTGCCCTACAAATGGTGGGTGAGCTGTGCCAGGGGCAGACCAGAGGAAGTGAGGTCTCCAACATTCCAGGGGAACAGAGGGCATGGCAATGGAAGACTCCGGGAGAACCCTAATTGGACCTGAGGGATGGTACCTCTGTTGATGGAGACAAAAAGGCACGGACCCCAAGTTGGTCAGAAATGGGAAAATCATCAGAAGCGCAGGCAGGCTTCCCGCGCCTGCACACCCGGGGGGCTGCCAGCCGAGCAGGAGCGCAGCCGGATAAAATCAGGGGCCTTAGTGAAGGTGCTCGAGAGAGAACAGCAGAACTGGAAGTACTTTGAAAATCTAGCTATTCCTTTTCTCCTTTCAAACAGGGCTTGAACCTTTCTGAGTGAAGAATTAGGTCCCACTGGGTAATGTAAATTACAGTTAACTAGGTTTAAAAAAAATCGATTTCTAGGGACTCTTCAGAATCCCCAGAACTGTTTCAGGAAATCGGTATTTTCATTAAATAACTGAAGTCTCTCAGGCACCAGTCAGAAACTGAGTTAGGTGAGGGTAAAAGGCCAACCCATGTATTAACCAAGCAGAGATTTGTTTTTCTCTCACGCTAATGTTCAGCATCAGGGGCGCAGGGCTGACAGGAGGGCTGCAGGCCGGCAGCTCCTGCCTTCTGCTTGCCCATCCTTAACGAGAGGTCTGTCCCAAAGTTCACCCCGTAGTCTGAGGTAGCCTCGCACATCCACACAGCTGCTGGACATTCCAGCAAGGAGGAGGGCTAGGGCAGAGGGGTGTGCCTCAGGCTGAACCAGCTCTTTCAAAGAATTTTCTAGAAGTGCCACCTGATGACTATTAACTTCTCCTAACCAACATCAGCAAGACAGCTGGAAATCCAAATTAAATCTGGATTCTGGTAGGAGGAAAGTAGATATCACTTATCAGGGATACAACCAGTCCCCCAAGTGAGAACATATGAAACCTGTGGGTATTTTATCTTTTTTTTTTCTTTTGACAGAAAATGTTTTTTATTGCTTGACAGTGACAATTTTTTTTAAACCTTACAGATACAATTGCTGATATAGTTGATCTGATTACAAAGGAAGCTGCTGGATTCAAACTAATTCAAAATAAAATGTTCCTATTTTTTAAAGAAGGATCAGAAAACAGAAGATTTATGGGACATCTGGGTGGCTCGGTTAAGGGTCCAACTCTTGATTCAGCTCAGGTCATGATCTCACAGTTCAAGAGACTGAGCCCCAAGCTGGGCTCTGCACTGACAGCCTGGAGCCTACTTGGGATTCTCTCTCTCCCTCTCTCCTCTGACCCCACCCCGCTTGCACTCACTCTCTAAATAAATAAACTTTTTTTTTTAAATGTTTTATTTATTTCTAGGAGAGAGAGAGAGAGANGGGGGGGCGGGGAGACAGAGAGAGAGGCAGAGAGAATTCCAAGCAGGCTCTGTGCTGTCAGTGCTCAATCTCCCAAACTGTAAGATCATGACCTGAGCTGAAATCAAGAGTCTGATGCTTAACCAACTGAGCCCCCCAGGCACCCCTCTGCAGTTATTTTAGAGTTAGGAGAAAGAGAAGCCAAGGCCACGCCAGAGTTCAAAGTTTAGATTCTTACAAAACAAGGCTGCTGTGCTTCGAAAGAGCTGTATATGCCAGAAGAACTGCTCCAACTCAGAAGGACATAGAAGGGAAGACCCAGGCATGGGTGTGTGGCTACTGGGTGCAGGCAGGGAGGAGGAACATGTCTGGAAAAGGAGGCAAAGACAATGACATAGGACTTTAGAAAGAAGTGAAGATTGGGGCACCTGGTGGCTCAGTCCACTGAGCGTCCAAGGCTCAGGTCATGAACACAGGGTTGTAGGATCAAGCCCCCCACCTCGGGCTCCACACTGAGCATGTGGAGGGGGAGAGAGAAAGGAAGGAAGAGGGAGAGAGACAGAGAAAGAGAGAGCAAGCAAGAAAAAGAGAGACTGTATATGGGAAAAATTATGTTAGCAAGGAGGCAAGTGTCTGGGGCACCTGGCTGGCTCAGTGGGTAGAACATAAGACTCCAGATCCCATGAGTTTGAGCCTCACACTGGGTGTAGAGATTGCTTTAAAAAAAAAAAAAAAAAAATGGGGCGGGGCGCCTCAGTGGCTCAGTCGGTTGAGCGTCCAACTTCAGCTCAGGTCATGATCTCGCTGTTTGTAAGTTTAGAGCCCCGCATTGGGCTCTGTGCTGACAGCCAGCCCAGAGCCTAGAGCCTGCTTTGGATTCTGTGTCACCCTCTCTCACTGCTCCTCCTCCACTCATGCTCTGTCTCAAAAATAAACAAACATTTAAAAAAAAAATGAAGCAAGTATCAATTCACGAAGAAGTTTAAAACCGCAATCGGGGTGCTGTAACTGGGGTGCTGTATCTGGCTTGAGAGTAGAATGTGTTTACATAATAATGACCATTTACTTAGCTAAAAACAGAGAGAGAAGCTGGAGAGAAGGTATAAAAGAGCTAAACCTCAAGAAGCATACAAGGAAATACATACATAATGCTAAAAACTTACAAATTAAGACAGAAGGATGTAATTGAGAAATACAAAAGGAACTATTAGGAGAAAGAACTGACAGAGCTGAAAATCATTGCTCCCAAAACATGTAAGAGTGGTTATTTCTGTTGTTGCTATGAGCCTTTGGTATATTTGATTTTTAAATTAATCACATAGTTTGCTGCATTTTTAAATAAAAACACAACTGATAAAACCTATAGATTATTTCAATAAACCCTGCAAACTGTTTTTAGCAAGGTTTTTTCTTTCCTTGGTGAAAAACTGGGGCGCCTGGGTGGCTCAGTCAGTTAAGCATCCGACTTCGGCTCCAGTCATGATCTCACAGTTCGTGGGTTCAAGCCCCACGTCGGGCTCTGTGCTGACAGCTCAGAGCCTGGACCCTGCTTCAGATTCTGTGTCTCCCTCTCTCTCGACCTTCCCCTTCTCATGCTGTCTCCCTCTCTCTCTCGCAAATAAAAACATTTAAAAAAAATTATTTCCTTGGTGGAAAACCAAGTTTCTACTCTAAAAGATTTTCATCCCTTTTCAGAGTCATAAACGTTCGCAGGGCATGGTTCTGTCTATGGAAGGGATAATACCCTCTTGTGTAAACTGTGAGGCTTATTTAAAGGAACTTTCATTGCTAAGCGTACATTAGGTGATATTAACTTTGTTCTCAAGTGATGTGCAGGGGTGAACAGAAACCAATACACTGCAAATCATGACATTCTGGGGCACCTGGGTGGCTCAAATGGTTAAGCATTCGGCTGAGGTCATGATCTCACAGTTCATGAATTCGAGTCCCAGCATGAGGCTCTGTACTGACAGCTCAGAGCCTGGAGCCTGCTTGGGATTCTATGTCTCCCTCTCTCTCTCTCTGCCCCTCCCCAGCTTGTGCTCACTCACACACACCCCACCAAATAAACAAATATCTTAAAAAAGAAAAGAATTAGACTGTGTCCTAAAAACACCTACTTTTGTATTCCAGGTTTAAATTTTTATAAGCAGATTTAACGGGGGGGTGGGGGTGTCTTACCAAAATCCTGAATCAGCACACAGCTTCAGAGGGAAAAAATAAGTTACAGCTGGTTTAAAATTTAGCTCCAACTCACAACTGTGGGGCAAACATATCCTGAGGAAAAACTGGCAAGCTCCCCCTTGGATGAAGTTGCCTCGAGGGTGACCATGCTCTTGGAAACTGAGAGAACACTAACAACGGGTCTTTGAGACAGAATACGAGACTAAAATGCAAACTAGATTGTTTTCAGTTTGGGAATTTCCTTACTAAGTGATTCTATTTTGACTTTGAGAATCAGTAGGAGCGAGCTGCCAGGAGGCACTTTCTAGGGTTTGTAGTGCCTGTTCCCATCCTCAAATGGAGACCAGCTAAGGAGATGAATGCTTGAAGCTCTAGGGTGTCAATATTGTGCTTGCCTGCTTTCCGGGGAAGAAGATAGTACCATTACAAAATGAAATTTGTGTCCAAGGTGATGAATACAGAAATTCTGTTTCGTCCTCGAACAGATAAAGCAATATTTTATTGGACTAATCCAATAAAATTTTTCATAACCTTTCAAATATGCTTTGTGGTGGCCATAAGCCACCACAGACACAAGACACATCTAATCTGATGTTCCTCAACTGTCAGTGTGCTTAGGACTCCCCTCAAGTGCTTATTAAAAATGCGTATTCCTGGGGCGCCTGGATGTCTCAGTCATTTAAGTGTCTGACTTCAGCTCAGGTCAGTTCGTGAGTTCAAGCCCCACATCCAGCTCTGCACTGTCAGTGAGGAGCCTGCTTCTGATTCTCTGTCTCTGTCTCCCTCTCTCAGCTCCTCCCCTGCTCACACCCACACTCTCTCAAAAATGTTTTTGTTTTTAAATGCATATTCCACAGTGCCTGGGTGGCTCAGTTGGTTAAGTGCCAGACTTCAGCTCAAGCCATTATCTCTAATGACATGAGTTTGAGCCCCACGTCAGGCTCAGAGCCTGAAGCCTCCTTCGAATTGTGTCTCCCTCTCTCTCTGCCTCCCCCCCCCCAATCAAAAACAAACAAACATTAAAAAGCATATTCCTATGCTCCACTACCAGCAGTCTGGTGACTCACAGACCCCATCCTGAGAACCATGGTCTAATTATGCCAATCATCTGGATGTCTGCATCCCATCTTCCTGAAATTAGAAAGGGGAATGCTCATGTTTTTCAAAGACCTAGGCTTCAGCACCCAACACTCTGAAGAATTCACCTGGCTATTAGGTGCACAGAATGTCTGTTATATATTAAAGCAGGTCAAGTAGGTCAGGAGCCACTTACCCTGAGTACACAAACCTGTGGCCTTGTATGTGTCGGGATTGTCCTTCCCTTGCCTGGCAGAAGTGGGTACCTTATCTGTAAGGGTCAGTTAATAGAGGAGGGCATGTATGCCTTAGTCCAAATGTCACAAAGTCAGAGTCAACATGAGGTATTTATTGGCTAAAGGCTCACATCTGTAGTGGGGAATTCCTACTTTCCGACAATGAGATGACCAAAAACACAAGACAACAGGAGGATCAAGGCCAAGACCACTTCAATGCCCTTTCCCCCCTCTACTCCCAACAGAAATTCGGAAAGAGAGATTAAGAGATGGCATGGAAGGGTGGGGTATGTATGTAGTCCAACCATCTACCGCTGCATAAAGGGCTACCCTGAAGGCTAGTGGTATAAAACAACAATCCTTTTATGCTCAGGGTTCTGTGGGTTAGGGATTTGAAAGGAGCATGGAAATATGGTGAATTCTCCACTTCATGACATCTGGGCTTCTGATGGGATGACTTGAACAATGGACATAGGAACTCAGAGGGCTCCTTCCTTGCACATTTGGCACCTGGGCCCCAGTGGCCGAGGATGGACACCAGCTGGAACTGTCAGCTGGAGTGCCTCCACAGGGCTCCCTAGCAGGGAGCTTCAGGTAGTGGGGTTTCTTACATGGTGGATGGAGCTCCAGCCAGTGTCCCTGCCAACCTGACAAAGCTTCCTGACAGCAACCCCCAACCCCCCCTCCCCCCCCCAAAAAAAAGATGACACAGGACACAAGAATCACAGAGCAAGACTAGGAAAGTAAGTAACTGCATATTTTAAAACATTAACACCAATTCTGGAACCAAAGTCCCAAGTAATTTCTGTTGGCTTCCTGTTCTGCCTTCCCAAGATGGCAGTGATGACGCACAATTTAAAATTGCTTTCGCAGGATCTAGAGTCCAGATATCTGGAGTTGTCAGCTAAGGAGTGCTATCTAAGGAGTAGATCAGCTGAGACTATGAGGATGTGCCATTGCACTGACACGTGGCCTAAGTCTCCCAGCTTATTCTGTATCAGTCACTTCCACCGCATGATTTCACATCAATCCAAGGTTTGCTCCTTTCCCTCCTAACATTCTCCCTCCACAATATCCCACTAGCTTCTAAATTTACCAACCTAACCATTTCAAGTCCTTCCCTCCTTCTACATAATAGATTCTCCCTCCGGTCACCAATCCCTACTTGCACGAGCCAGGATTAGGTTCAGATTTGAGTAAAAGAAAACCCAACGTAATGCATGCACAGAAGTGGGTTTCTCTAGGAATGCCATCTGTGGTGCTGGCCAGTCCAGGGACCTTGGCCTCCACCCTCCAGATGCCCTTGCGCCCAGCAGCCTCCTGCCTGCAAGTTATTCACCCACCATCTCTCAGCCTCAAGCCTGACTCTCCATACTGTTGTATGATGCCGGGTCTGGAACTCTGCACCATTTCCCAGGCTCCCTAATCAGCTGGTCTCCTGCTGAGTTCTGCTACTGGGAAGAGGTATTAAATGGAAGGGGAGGCAGGAAAAGGGGGACCTCCTTTTTTCCAAAGCCAGCAGCAGGTGCCAGGGAGCTCCTGCCTCCAGCACTCCCAGCAGCAGAGAACTTGCCCTGCCGTCTGAGAAAGCCCAGCTGCCCCAGGGTCCCTCCTCACCAAGGCTGTATTTCCCTTCCAAGTCCAAGTAACCACCAGCTTCCATATTCTCACAGGTTTCAGCACCAACCACAGGGCCCTCCAAGCTTCAAGGTAACATCACCTCTTCTGTTTGATCCCTCTGGGAGGTATCTGTTTCCCACACTGAATTTCTGGTATATCTCAGGGACCCTTTTTGTTCCTTCAGCCTTCCCACACACCCATGACCAACCCCCTGTATTATTAAGTGGCCTCTGTCTGGATCCTAGGTCATACGCTCTGTCTTCTCAGCCAGACTTTGCATTCCATGAAAGCAGGATCTGTACGTCTGCACCCTTGCCTGTTGCCTAGTACATACTAGTTTATTAACAAAAACTTGCTGAATTAATTAGCCTTTAATCCATGATGGAACTAAAGTCAGAAATCAAAATAAAGTAAGATAAAACCATGGGCGGGGGTGCCTGGGTGACTCAGTAAGTTAAACATCCAACTTGGGTTCAGGTCATATCTCATGGTTTGTGGGTTCAAGCCTCATGTCATCAGGCTCTGTGCTCCAGCTCAGAGCCTGGAGCCTGCTTCAGATTCTATCTCCCTCTCTCTGCCCCTCCTCCCATGGGGCTGTCTCTTTCTCTCTCAAAAGTAAACATTAAAAAAAAAAAAAAACTACCCAGGGGTGCCTGGGTGGCACAGTCATTTAGGCATCCAACTTTGGCTCGGGTCATGATCTCACAGTTAGTAGGTTCGAGCCCCATGTCAGGCTCTGTGCTGAGAGCCAGCTCAGAGCCTGGAGCCTGCTTCGGATTCTGTGTCTCCCTCTCTCTCTCTGAGACCCCCCTGCTCACGCTGTCTCTCCCTCTCAGAAATAAATAAAACATTAAAAAAAAAAAAACCCAGAGGCAAGATTTTAGTGCACACACGCAATACCAATATTGATTGCAGTCAAGAAATGCCAAATAATGATCATGAGATTCTTATAATGCTACTCTTTTGAAAACAAAAGCAGAAAATAAACTATTGGGACTACACCAAAACAAAAATCTTTTGTACAGTGATTAAAAACCATCAACAAAATGAAAAGGCAACCTACTAAATGGGAGAAGATATCTGCAAATGATCTATCCAATAAGTAACTAATATCCAAAACATACAAAGTTGTACAACTGAACACCAAACACACAAATGATTCAACTAAAATGTGGGCAGAGGACCTGAAGAGACATTTTTCCAAAGAAGACAGATGGACAACAGACATATAAATTGATGGTCAACATCACTAATCACCAGGGAAATGCAAATCAAAACCACAATGACATATGATCTTACACCTGTCAGAATGGCCAGAATCAAAAAGATGAGAAATAATAAGTATACGTGAAGATGTGAGGGGAAAAAAGGAACCCTCAAGCAACCATTGGTGGGAATGTAAACTGATGCAGCCACTGTGGAAAACAGTATGAAAGCTCCTTAAAAAATTAAGTACAGAAATACAATATGATCCAGTAATTCCACTATTGGGTATTTACCCAAAGAAAACAAAAACAGTAATTCAAAAAAACATATGCAGCCCTAGTTAATTGCAGCATTTATAATATCCAAGGTACAGAGGCAACCCAAGTGTCCCACAGATAGATGAATGGATAAAGATGTGGTACACACACACAATGGAGTATTACTCAGCCATATAAAAAAAAAACTCTTGCCACTTGCAGCAACATGAATGGACCTGGGGGTATTACTCTAAGTGAAATAGAGAAAGACAAATACTGTATGACTTCACTTATATGTGAAAACTAACAACAAAGCAGACCGAGATATATAGAGAGCTGATGGTTGCCAAAGGGGAGGGAGGTAGGGGGCTGGGCAAAATGGGTGAAGGGGAGTGGGAGATACAGGCTTCTAGGTATGGCATAAGTCACAGGGATGAAGAGTACAGCATAGGGAATACAGTCAATGGTACTGTAATAGCATTGTATGGGGACAGATGGCAGCCACACTTGTGGTGAGCACAGCAGAACAGAGCTGTCAAAGCCTTATGTTGTATACCTGAAATTAATGTAACATTGTTAATACTGCAGTTTTAAAAAAAAAAAAGCTGTTTTTGATATTGTTTATTAAAATATTATATATGGAAAAATACACAAATCTAAAGCTCAATGAATTTTCACTCTGTTTCCCATAGGTTGTTAGTCAAATACAGGTCTTTCACCATCTTCATCCGACTCCTTGTATCCACTTTTCCTAGTTTTGTTCCCCTTAATCACTGTTCCAGTTTGAGCTGTGTTCCCCCCAAAAGCTATGCTGAGTCCTAACCCCAGAATATGACTATATGTGGAAACAGGTTCTATATAGATCTATTCCAGTCAGATGAGGTCATGGGGACGGCTAAGCCAATGTGACTGACTGGTGTGCTAATACAAGGGAAATTTGGAGACCGAAGAAGACAGGGTGAAGATGGCCATGCAATGATGGAGTCAAAGACTGGAGTGCCAGGTCTACAAGCCAAGGAATGCCAAGTGTTGCAGTGAATCTCCAGAATTTAGGAAGAGGCAGGGACAGATAGTTCCCTAGAGCGATCAGAGGGAACATGGCCCTGCAACACCTTGACTTCAGACTTCCAGCCTCCAGACTGTGAGACAATAAACTTCTGTCGTTTAAAGCCACCAATCTGTGGTATGTAGTTATGGGAGCTACAAGAAACAAATACAAGTACTAACGTGGCATATGTTATACTTACTATATACTTTAAACTTACTTTATACCATAAATACTTATTTCACCTGATTTCCCCACCAGACTGTAAGTTCCATGGGGGACTATAAGTTCCTTTTGGTGTCGTGTCCCAGTACCCAAAACTGTGGCACCAAGTGGACACATCAACATTACCTGCNTATTCTTAGCCTCAAATAACAGAAAACATGACTCACGGTAGTTTGAGCAAATACAAATTTATTTATTTATTTTTTTACATAAAAGCCCAGCAGTCAGCAGTCCAGGGCTGTCCTGAGGATGTGTGCTCCACCCAGCTCTGGTACTCGCTTCTGCCCCCACGGTCACAGGGGCCTCTGCACCTCTGGGGGTCACCTCCACGGTCCAGCAGGAGGAGGGAGATGGGCAAACAGCCACACCAGCTGCCATCTGGCACTTTTTATGGAGCACCTCCTCGGCAGGCACAGCTCTCACAGAGCCAACCTAGCTAAGAAACTGGAGGGTTTAGCTAAGCATATGGTCTTCTGGCCATGGAACAGAAGGAAGACGAGGGAGCAGTGTCTGGAGCGCTTGACTCAGCGGTGCTGTGGCTTGTGTAGAAGGATGAATGTCAGGAAATGTGTTGTGACAACTGGCTATACATAGTGGGAAAACCAGATCCCTATACCACACCCCACACAAAAATTAATTTCATGGAGCTTATAAACGAAGTTTGAACAAAATTTTCAGACTTTTGGGGGAAAAATATTTGGAAAAGATTAGTAAATGACATTAAAATATAGACTGTAAATCACAAAACATTAGAAAAGCAAAAGACAAGCATACTGAGAGGTAATCTGCAAAACACACACCAGAAAATCCCATGAGAATTCGCATATATCCACAAGAAAAAGGTGAGGGGTAAAAAAAAATTAAACCACCATGGACAGATCCTTGAGGATACAAAAATCCTCAACCTGACTAGTTGAGAAATGCAAATTAAAACTTTTACACCTATCAGATCATCAATAAGCAAACACTGATGATATCAAGTGCTGAGAAATGGGCAGAGGGAATATCAGTCACCAAGGTGGGAGCAGAATGGATACAACCGACAGAGAATCCAGGACAACCAGTAAGACTGGAACGTATGGAAGTTACAACCTGGCAGTTCCTCCCACATGTGCATGGATGGAGACATGCTTCAGAACAGTTAGGGCAGCATTCTAAGAGCAAACACCCGGAAACCATCCAAACATCCAGCAGTGGCCAAACAGAGAACCTGGAGTCCACTCATGCCACATCTTGAGCTACATCTAATGCAAAGATCCATGAACAATGCTGAATTTTAAGAGTTGAGGAATACATCTGTGTACCATTTGTAAATTTTTAGAATGCAAAATACTACTCTGTATTTAGGCATACATACCTCCACTGTAACATTTTTAAGAAACATAAAAAAACTCAGGGGCACCTGGGTGGCTCAGCTGGTTGAGCATTGGACTTCAGCTCAGGTCATGACCTCATAGCTCATGAGTCCAAGCCCCACATAGGGCTCACTGCTGTCAGCACAGAGCCTGCTTCAGATCCTCTGTCCCCCTTCTCACTGTCCCTCACCCTCACCTGCACTCTCTTGAAAATAAATATAACATTAAAAAAGAAAGAAAGAAAAAATCAGAATCTGCAGCAATCACCTCCAAAAGGAGGGGCACATATTTGGGGCAGGGGACAAATATGGATGCAAATGTGTCAGCAGTGTTTCATTGCACAACAGGTGCAGGGATATACATTTTTATTTAAACTCTGTATGATGAAATAACTCTGCTTTTAAACATATGTGGCAGGGGTACATGGGTGGCTCAGTCGGTTGAACATTCAACTACAGCTCAGGTCATGATCGCACAGTTTGTGAGTTCGAGCCCCACATCGGGATCACTGTGCTGAAGCTGTCAACGTGGAGTTGGCTTCAAATCCTCTGTCCCCCTTTCTCTGCTCCCTCCCCCTCTCAAACACAAACATTTAAAAATAATAATAAATGCATGTGGCAAAAATGTAGATTATAGCAGCATGATCCCACATGCGTGAAAAAGCAGATGTGAGAACACAAACCTAACCTTCTAGGGAAGCATCTCTAGGTTTGAACTTTGAAAGGGATGCAAACAAGACGCTGACCACCAAGAACAGCCCAGGACCACTTCAATCTCAGCCTTCAAATCACTGATCTACACCTGCGAGTTCCCAAGCCTAATGCGCTCATCCAAACCACCTGGCGGGGTTGTTTTCAAACTCCCCTTGCCCACACCCCACCTACTTCTTAAACGCAAACTACAGATCACACAGAACATTTATTCTCCAGATGTCTCCAACATGCAGCCAAGGGCAAGAGCCATATAGGACAGGATGCCAATTTGCCTCATAATTCAGGAAATCCAGGAAGGCCACGATAGGGCCAAAATTAAAGGCCAAGTATGATGAGTGTAGTGCTGCTGCTGATGGTTGTAACAGCCACAGAGAGTTCCAGATTCCAGGCCTTGGCCATTCACATCAGTATGGACATGGCGCTCACCGAGGGGGGAGATGCTCAGTGAGGCAGGAGCCACCCAACCTAGCAGATTTCTCGTGTCCAAGTGGGTTAAGTATTGGGGAAAGAAATGAGTTAATACATGTCAACTGCTCAGAACCATGCCTGGCATATAGTAAGCACTCCAAGTTAGCTTTTCAAGTAAAGAAACTGTTCTAGGGAAAGTCCTCAATAAAATATTTCAATAAGGAAGATCATGCTTTCTCTTACAGCTTCACGAACAGGCTCCCAGCCCCATGAGAGAAAACACAGCTCAGACTTCTCAGTCACTGTGATCTTATAAACAATCTCAACATTTAACCTGTTGAAAGACAAGTCCCATGTATACACAGGACACATCGAGAGGGACAAAAGATTGTGAACAGATCAACGAAGAGCTCAAGGAGTGAAGGTGAAAGACTGACAGGAAAATAGGTTCTTACTTTTCACCTCATCCACTTCTATCCATTTTTTAGAAGAACCTAATCAAGAATATTAATTACAAGAAGTCTGGTTACAACAGGGACACAGGGTTGCTCTTGCTTTTAAGATGGAGACTCCGGGCACCTGGATGGCTCAGATGGTTGAGCATCAGACTTTGGCTCAGGGCATGGTCTCACAGTCCGTGGGTTTGAGCCCCGCATCAGGCCCTATGCTGACAGCCTGGAGCCTGCTTCGGATTCTGTGTCTCCCTCTCTCTGCTCTTCCCTGCCCTTCCCCCTCAAAAATAAACAAACATTAAAAATTTTTTTTAAAGAGAGAGACTCAATTGTTATTTAAGTGGAAAATGCTGAAGATGGCTCTGGAATGGATGGGGACACACTGGTTCCATGGTGGGGTCAGGAGCACCTAAGAACAGTCTGGAGAGCAGAGGCAGACCATGGCCAGAACAGACAGACCCAAGAAAGCTGCCAGATGATGGTTCTTTCCTTTAACTGCTGGCTTTCTTCCACTCCCTGTGCCATCTTTTTCCCCTCGATGCACCCCAAAGGTCCTCCTGTACCCACCAATCCCTTCCAGCTCTTCCTGAAGCCCCCTAAGCTAGAGGTCCCTAGAGTTTGCTTGCACTCAGGTCCCACCCTCTGTGTGGTACCCTACATCTTCCCCTGCCGGAGCCTTTTCAGTGAGAGGCTCAGAGTACGTGGGAGATGGCACAAGGCCCCAGCCCCATGACCCCATTTGCTATGTGACACTGGACAAGTTTCCCTCGACCTCCCAGAGCTGTGCTTCCCTATCTGGGAACAGAAGGCACAGCACTTGCCTCCTGGGGCTGTGTGGCAGGGCCGAGGGGAGGAGGCTGAGAGCTGTAAAGCTGGCCACTTGGAAGTTACTCGAAGGAAAAGAGAAGCAAGCCCCTTAGGACAGTCGCACAGCTGAGGTTGGTTATTTCACTTTATTTAGCAAACGGTCACACTCTGAGCCCCACCAAATTGCTCCTCCAGCCTGACTCGAGGGTCTGCCTTGGGAAGAAGCTCAGAGGGTGACCAGGAGGGCCCAGGTTCCCCAGTCAGCCTCCTTTTCCACCAACACACACCGCACAAAACAACATCACTGCTTGCATCCTCAGGCACCCACCCAATGTGGTTGGGGGGCCCTCCAGTGTTCAAAAGCTACCTGCCAGGGCCCCGCTCCGGGCACAGACTCCTCCCTGCTCCTGAAATGTTGGCAACGGCCAAGGAACTCTGCCCCAGGTGTGGGGATGCCAAACCCTATTCCCCAGCCCTGCAGTTTGTCCCTGCTGGGCAAGAAGCAAAATGTACGAAAATACTTTAATTATTTTTTTGAAACGGTTAAGAAATAAGGTTGTCCTGTTTTTCTTTTACAATCCCAGTAAAAAAAAAAAAAAAGTTCACATTAGTGCCGGGGCCCAAAACAAGGCCTTCCCCAGAGCAAAGCACCGGCCACTCAGTAGAATCGCTTGTTCCGCTCCTGCCGCTTCTGAAACACTACGGCCCCCACCACGGCGCACACGATGATGCCCAGGAGCGCACACAGCAACAGCAGGAACACCCGCCACCCCGTCAGGGGCCCGCTGCGGAAGTTTCCCGTCGGGTCATCCACATTGTCTGGGGGAGAAGAGAAGGGGAGCTGAAGTGGCAAAGTGGAGAAGTCAGGCGGGCTCCCAGGAGACAGAGAGTCCAACAGGATGGTGCAGAGCAACAGGCAGCAGACAGCCCTGTGTCCGACTCGCAGCTGTACCAGGGAGGGGCAGGGGAATGGACAGAGGAATAATCCCACTGGGGCCGAGGTTCCCAGGGAGCAAGGCGCCAGGTGTCTTCTCTGCAAGGAGCTGGTGAAAACTGGATTCATGGCCTCCCCAGGAGAGCCTGAGTCAGCACAAGGCAGGCCCAAGAACTGCATTCACAAGCCCCACCTCGGCGCCATGCAGTGGTCCAAGATCCCGATCTGGAGAGACACAGCACTGGCCAAAAGCTGCCCTGACTCACACCTGAATGCATTCCATGGTCCCTAGGGAACTCTCCCCTCCAGCCCCTGTCCTTCTGCTCCAGCCACACCACTTCTCTGCCTGCTAACATCAAGGACTCTGCCAGAAATGAGGCCCTGACACGAGGTATTCTCCTGGAATCCCAACTACCCTGGGATGGGGAACTCATGATCTCGCTTTTAGAGGAGACTGACAGCAGGAACGGACTTGGTAAAGTTCACTAGCCTGTGGGGGAAGGGACGGGGGTCTAGACTCAAGTCCATCTGCCCTGTGCAGCCTAGGCCCTGTTCCTGCCACTCGGCCTTCCTTCCGAGCCACAGCCCTCCACTCCTCACTGTGGAGAAGGCCTGGAATGCCAGGTAGGAGCCAAGCTATGTCCTCCTTTCCCACACATCCTGACTAGGGCAGGTCTGCTGACACAGTCTCACCACCAGCCTCTCTCTTCCTCTGCCCCCTTCTTTGCCTCAGTCACTAGACTGAGCCCTAGGACAGCACCTAGCCCATGGCCAGGCAGTGAGTGGAAGCTCTGGAACCATCTGCTAAAGGAACAAATGGATCAGCAAGTCTGCAAACAAATTAATTCCTGCCTGGCCAACCTTAGGGGGTTGCCGGGTAGGTCAGAGCAGATGAGTTCTCTGAAAGCCCTCAGCCAGAAAACCTTCAATTAAAGGTTGCAAAAACAGCAGTACATGGCAGGATTTGTTTAGCTCCTGAGATGTTGATAAGCAATTTGAATCTTCAAAAAGTGAGAAGTCACTCTGGCTCACACTCCACATGGTGACCTTGGGCTAGGCTGAGAGGCTTCTCAGTGCCCCACCCCGGCCCCCAGGCACAACTTCAGGGTTCTTAGAGTGGATGTCCACACGTAGGAGTTTCACTTCAACCAGAACCCTTGCTCTGTGAGAAGAGACTGGTGGGTAATTAGCACCATGAGAAGAGTCCAGGCTTTGGGGCTTTGCAAAAACTCAAGGTTGAATCTTTTCTCACTTCGTTCTAGCTCATGAAACCTGGAGGACCAGTTCCCCTGGCTAGTGGCAGCACCTACTTCCCAGGCCATTCACTGAGACCTCACATGTGTTACATGAGAATGCCCTGTGTGCCAACTATACCAACAAACTGGACCCTTTGGCTTTATTGGCCATTAACCCAGCATGAAGCAATAGCAGAAATAGGTACCAGGTGCTCACAAATCTACTCATTAGCACTGACTGCTGATCCAAGACCCCAGGCCACAATCACAGCTGGACCGAGGAAAAGCAAATGGACCATATGCACTCAGCCAAGCCAGCCCCACCGCAACCCCATACCAGGCTGCCCAGGTCAAGATGGGCCTTGCACACATACCTTTGGGCGACTTGAGGAAATTGACACTGGGCTCAATCTTGGTCCAATCAATGTTCTCTTCATCAGGCGTATGTTCTACCATCAGCTGGAACAGTTTCATGGAGATGATGTCATGATTGTCTGTAGGACCAAGAGTTAGCTTAGAAGGAGCATGGAGACTGCCTTCCCCAGCGAGAAGTGCTGCTCCAGTCCCTGAGAGTGGCCAGGTCCCCAGGGGAGAACTCTGCTCCTACCTAGTGAGGGGCCTGTTTTCTTCCCAGCAACTCCCAGCCACCCCCAGCAGGTATTCCAGGAGCCAAAACACCTCTAGAACACAACAGTAAGAAATCTGAGAGGAGGCAGGACAGAAAAAAAAAAGCATGAGTTTTACAGTCAAAATCACCTAGGTCTAAATCCTGAGTCAGTTTCTTTGTAAATCCAGGTGATAATCTCCATCTTGCCTGGTTATCACGGCAGGAAAAAGAAGACAGCTTGCCCGGCAGACAGTATGTACCAGAAAAGGACCTGCATGTTATTCTACAGCCAGCTGAGAAGTCTGATCCTCCCAAGGGGCAGGCAGGCAGCTGCCAAGTGCTCCTGTCAGAGACCCCAAGTTCTGGATGCAGATGAATGAATCAGCAACCAGCTGAGGGCTAGGCTCTAATATCTGGGCAGTGATTATCCCAGAAAACACTTGAGGGGCACCTGGGTGGCTCAGTCAGTTAAGCGTCCGACTTCGGCTCAGGTCATGATCTCATGGGTCATGATCTCATGGTTCGTGGGTTCGAGCCCCGCGTCGGGCTCTGTGCTGACAGCCAGCTCAGGGGCTGGAGCTTGTTTCAGATTCTGTATCTCCCTCTCTCTCTAACCCTCCCCTGCTGCTCACACTGTCTATCAGAAATAGATAAAACATTAGGAAAAAAAATTAAAAAAACAAAAACATTTGAGAGGGGCACCTGGGTGGCTCAGTCAGTTAAGCATCCAACTTTGGCTCAGGTCATGATCTCACGGTTCGGGAGTTCAAGCTCCGCGTCGGGCTCTCTGCTGTCAGCACAGAGTCTGCTTCAGATTCCCTCTCTCTCTCTCTCTCTCTCTCTCTCTCTCTCTCTCCCCTCCTCCCTCCCTCCCCCTGTGCATGTTCTCTCTCTCTCCCCCTCCCTCCCAGAACATTAAAAAAAAGAATTAAAAGGGAAAAGAGACCACTATATCATGTGACTACCCATGAGATTACTGCTGCAGAGGCTGGCATTCATAACTCTCCGATTAATGGTCAGGCCCTACTGTGTACACAGCCATTTCCAACACTCTTCATTGGGCCTCTCCAATGCTTAGAGAGCATCCACCTGCCACAGATCTCGCTTTTTTTCCAGAACCTTCTCCTGACATATGCTGAAGTACTACCCAATGAAATTCCAGACAACCTGAGAGGAAGGACTGTGCTGGAATCCTGGGTGACTTAAGACTGACATTCAGCTAGTAACTGATTACCAAGTAATCAACAAGCAAGTAATGATTACCTGAAGCTGGGTAACGGGCAAAGGGAGTTATTAGACTATCCTCCCCACTTTTGGGTGTATAATTAAAATATCCACACTAAAAACGTTAAAACCCCAAAGCAATGGACTCTCTGGGGACCAAGTGGACCTAGACATTTCAATGGTGAAGGGGAGGCTCCTGGAAATGTTTATCCTGAGGATAAATAAGCCCTCTGTCTGGTCCTGTATGTTGTTTCCCACTTCTGGTCAGCAAGAGCTGGCCCAGAGCTTGGTGCCTGCCCTCTGGGGACCCTGATTGCCTTCTGAGGACCATGGCCAAGGGTCACTATAAAGTGTCAGCAGGCCTGGTGGCCCAGTGAGGCTTGCACAGGTTAGCAGCACCCCAATGCATACAGACACACTGTGGGCCAAAGAAGACAAGAGCCCTGACTTTATGAAGCTTACAATTCAGTTAAGCAGACCCAAAAAATGAAATAAGTTACATGGGAGATTCCAGGATGGTTAAATGCTATGAAGAAAAATAAAGCCAGGAAAGGGGATAAGGAGTGTACAGGAGACTGGGGTACGTGTAATTTTAAAATAAGGGAATCAGGGAAGGCCCCACTGAGGAAGTGACATCTGAGCAAGACCTGAAGGAGTCAAGAATGAAGCACGGGTACAAAGGCCCGAGGCAGGAGGGCACTGGTGTACCTGAAGAACAGGTGAGGGGGATATAAGGGAGCAGGAAGCCATGAGTCCATAGGGGAGCCATGGCACACAGCGCCCAGCAAACACCACTGGGGCAGACAGGGGCCTTGATTCTGTAGGAGACGAGAGGAGTGGCAAGACTTCACTTGGGCTTTAATGGAATCGTTCTGACTGCTGAACTGGGAGAGACTATAGGAAGGCTGACATGGAAGGAGGGGACCACATGGGAGGCTCCTGCAGTTGTCCAAGTGAGTGAAGATGACGGCCTGGACCTGGCAGGTACTATCAGAGGGAAAGAAGTGGTCTGCTGCACCAAGAAGACAAAGCCAGCAGGACTCACCAAAGGATGAGAGGTGGTGTGTGAGAGAAAAAATAGAGACCACAGTGGCACCAAGGTGTCTTGGACTGAACAACTAGAATAACAGAGATGCTATTTATGCCTTGGCAAGATGTGGGCTTCAGCTATAAGCATGTGACTACTGAAATGCCTGTTGGGTATCCAGACAGAGATGCTGAGCAGGCTATTGGTGACAGGTCTGGAAAGGTCTGAGCTGGTGATGGAAATGTAGGACCCTGTAGTATATGGATTCAAAGCCCCCTAGCTGCAGAGGGGAAGACGGCCGAAGGAGTTCTCACGGAATAAAGCCCCAGGTATGTCAACATCCCCAGATGCTGAAAAGTAGAGGAAGAAACCCAGATGTGTGTGGAACCAAACAAAGGAAGTTCAAAAAGG
The DNA here is from genome assembly GCF_008692635.1 of Crocuta crocuta. Lineage (NCBI taxonomy): Eukaryota > Metazoa > Chordata > Mammalia > Carnivora > Hyaenidae > Crocuta > Crocuta crocuta. Next base: position 9,681,755 of record NW_027528977.1, on the reverse strand, counting down.
AAAGCGATCAACTATGTCACAAGTTCCCAAAAGACCAGGGAAGGTCAAGACAGACTTAATGCCTCACTCAACCCAGATGCTCACCAGACAGGTCTCCAGTGCCAGCCGAGGCTCCAAAGTAGTAGCCAGTGGGTAGGCGCACTCCCGTGATGTCAATGCAATTCTTCCACTCGTTCTTGTCCTCTAGGTCGGTCATCACCTGCAGCCAGCCAGCAAGTCAAGTACATGCCAGGTCCAAGCCCACCCATCAACTTAAGCCTACACAGAAGTAGCACAGGCATAACCAGCCCCCATCCTGTCTGCTCACCGTCAGACGGCCCCGGGAGTAGCGCACAGCCAGGAAGGTATCGTGATCACGGTTGCGGAAGTCAGCCGTGCAGCCCGCCAGCTCGGTCCAGCGGCCATCTTTGCTATGGTCGTAGGACAGGGAGCCATTGTTCACCATCACCGAGATGTACGGGAACACACGCTGAGATCGAGACACCAGTTACTCTAAGGCCAGCGCATCCTGTGGGAGGCACTGGGGTCACCCACCACCCTGATCCCTGGAGGCCCCTTTTGTGCTGAGAACAGAGAGAAGTCCTGGTTCCCACCCCCCAGCCAAATACCCAGTCCTTCCTGTCCTGCCTGAGGGAGAGAGCAGCGGCATACCTCTGTAGTCTCATCATTGGGATATGTATCCAAGAAGATGGCTAGGCCGTGGAAGTTGTCTTTGCTTCCAAACACAGGCCCTGGAATTAGAAGGAGATGCTCTCGTAATGGGAGATATTGGAGTTGTCCCCTGTGTACCTGAAGGACAAAGTATCGCCAGTATGGGTGAGGGAAAGAGAGGCTAATTTGTGGTCATTCGCCCAGGAAAGAGAAGGGATCTCTAAGGGAGGAGGAGGTGTAAGGGGTATAGCAGAGAGGACTCAAAATCTGAAACGGTAACTGTTTAGGGGACAGCACCTGGCCATGTGTTCTGACATGTCAGGTGACAAGGAGACAGAAAGGACTTGTAGAGAGGAAAGGAAGCCCCATGCCCCATCCTCTGACCCAAGGGTCAGCAACTTTCTGTCAAGGGCCAGAAGAAAAAACATTAGGCTTTGCAGCCACATATGGCCTCAGCCACACAGTCTTCCTTGTTTTTGTTTTAAAAATGGTAGAATGGTAAAATCCATTCTCAGCTGGTGTACAACACCAGGCCACAATGGGCTAGAGTTGAGCTGCAGGATCCAGCTGTTCCTCTTCGCAAAGGGACACTCCCCAAAGTAGATTGGAGGTCCCGGGTGTCCTCAAAGAAGAGAGCAGTGCTCGAACCTGGGCAGAACGCCCCCACCTCCCTACCTGGCACAAGGCGGTCCCGGGTATACCACAAGGCAATGCCATCTCCATGAAGATTCTTCTTCCCTGCACCATGGACTTTGAAGTGGACATGCATCTCCCAGTCCTTGAGGAAGCAAGGCTGGAGAGAAAGCAGAGAGAGGAACTCAGAGCCCCCTGGGCCTTCCTGCCACACAGAGGTGACCCGTACAGGCCCATCTCCTCCACAGAAACTGGGCACTCCTTGGAAAAGGGCCAGGCAGCAGGGTCACAAGTGCCACTGACCAACAGACCACCTCAGCAGGAAGGGAGGGGGATGCTGGCCCTCCCAGGTGGGAAGGAGGGAGGCCACACAGTGTCCCAAGGCCGTCTGAGGCCCAGACTGCCCACTCTGGCCTAGTCTTCTCTTGGGCCTGGTTCTCACACTGATTCACCTGCCTCAACACCAGCCAAACCCATCAGCCCTGTTTCCTCTTCATCTCCACTGCTCCTGCCCCAAAATCTTGTGGAATTAACCCTATTGGAGCCACGTATTTTACAAAAAAGAAAACCCGTTCAGAGACAAAATAACATGTCCACAGCAGGTAAGTGGATGGTCCTGACTCAAACTCAGATCTGACTCAGAAATTTGTGTTGTGTCTTCTATACCTCCCATGGCCGTCAGACCTTTAACATAAAGTACAGCAACTCTTTTCTGATCTCCCAACCCCACTGTCTTTCCCTTCTAACCAATCTTCTGGATGACTCCAAACCCCAAGTTCTTAGCCCCCATACTTCTTGCCAGCCCAGCTTCAGTGTGAGGACAGTGCCAGGGCTGGAGGGCCGGAAGGGTCATGCTCTGGGGTCTCGGAACTACTGCGATATGAAAGAAGGCAGATACACCGTGGCATTCAGGAACATCAGGTGCAGAGCTGGGCACGGTCCACAGTAAGGGAAACACAGCTTGGCCTTATCCACCAGAAAATTGCTTGTGAAAGCTAAGGTATTGACAAATACTTTAACAAGGATCCACTTCGAGGAAGTCTGCAGCTGGGTACATGAGGAAGTGTTTAAACAAAGGCCCAGGGGCACCTGGGTGGTTCAGTCAGTTATGTGTCTGACTTCGGCTCAGGTCACGACCTCGAAATTCTTGAGTTCGAGTCCCACATCAGGCTCTGTGCTGACAGCTCAGAGCCTGGAGCCTGCTTCGGATTCTGTGTCTCCCTCTCTCTCTGCCCCTCATCTCCTCTAAAATAAACATTTAAAAAATTAAAAATGAAGGCCCATCAGAAAAGCAAACTAGAACAAGACATTGTTGACTTATCTGATTGGCAACTATTAAAGAGATCATTAATACCAGTGTAAATAAGGATGGAAGGAAACACATGTTCTCAATCAATGGGACTATTGATGCTTCCGTCTTCCAGGGGTCAATCTGGTTGTTGCAGGTTTTTAACAGATCACAACAGATCCATAAGCCTTTACATTTGAAGATATCAAAGATACTAAGAGAAGGAAAATAAGTGGCAAAAGTTTTCTGAAAAAAAGCAATTAGTATATACAGAGGAAAAAATTTTTAAAAAATGAACCAACATTAATAATAGGTGATGTTGGTAGGGGAACTACAAGAAATATTTTCTATATTTGAATTTTATATAGTGAACATAATTTAAAAAGTAAAAAATAAAAAACTTTAAGAGCGC